>NW_012138302.1:814396-852853 GCF_000956105.1 Propithecus coquereli | reverse complement strand
AAATTATAATATCCCAGAACTGGAGGTAAAATATTCATCTAGTGTTGCACAAGATGAATGAATAAAAGACTCAAATCTAGATGTATCCATGTAAAGTATCAGAAAATCAAACATAAAGAGAAATTCCTGAAACTTGCAAAGAGAACCAAAGATAATCTACAAAGGAATGAGAAGCCAACTGAAAGCATGCTTCTCAGAATTGCTGGATGTTATGAGACACTGAAGTAAATGCCTTCAAGTATCTGAGGAAAAGCAATTTTCAGCCTAAATTTCTTTTCCAAGTCACATTACCAATCAAGTGTGAAGACAAGATAAATATATATTAAAATATGCAAGGACTCAAGCTGTCTTGGGATTTTTAAAGAGAATGTATTCTGCTGAAACAAGGAAATGAACCAAAACAGGAGACCAGGGATCAATGAGGAGGAAGTACAGGAGGAAGGACAGTTCTATATGTGGCTTAGAGGATAGTCCAGTTTGGAGAGGTGGGAGGACAAAAGGGCTCTAGAAAAAAACAAAACAACTTAGAATGTCTGGAACATACACTGTGATGGAGAGCTTGGAAATATTTTATATGATAAAAGCACAGAGACAAATATATCAGAGATTCCATGAAAGCAATGCAAACAAAAGAAAACTATACAAGAAAGGAATGGTCAAAAGAGGCAGCCATCTACATTGCGGCACGACTGGGGTCATTCAGTAGAGTGTAAATAGGAGGAATAAATTTGAACTTGGACCAGGAATATTCTCCTTTGAGTAGCATAGGTTACCTATCATTGAAACTGTTAAGAAAAACAACTGAAAAATTTGCCTAGTCATTGGAATGTAATAACCTTTTATTGATTTTCAACTGTTAGGGTCTTACAGTTTATAGGTAAATCACTGACGAGCTAAGATTACAGAAAAAAATTAAAATGTTACAAAAAATGACAATGTAAAAGCTAAGGTAAAGCCAACACCAGTTGTGATTTGGAAGGGTAAGGATGATGGATAACAATGTTACTATCATACAAAGAGAGTAGTTAAAAGATGTGCATGTTGTTATTGGGAAAAGAAGCAGTGGTTTAAGAATACTGCTGTAAATGGAAATTGAAAATAATGGTATAACTCTGGTGTGACAACAAGGAGAAAGGAAGGAGGAGTAATAGGAGTATGTTAAATCCTTATCCATCAAAACAAGAAGTTAATAAATATCTAAATCATTTGAATCTTGAAATAGAAGTATAGTGATCTTACTTATGGGAGATAAGAGTAGAGTGTCGGTAGAGGCATTAAAACAAAATTGGTTAAAATGACTGTCACTAGTCAGTGACATTTGAGTGGAGATGATAGGGCATACGCTGCTTAATTTTCTTCATAGATCTTTCAGAACTCTAATGTTTAACTGTGTGTATATATTGTTCTGAAAATCTTGCAATTCAAAGGCTGTTTAAAATAAAATGACAATGAACAAAACTACACAGGAATACACCGTATAGAGAATGTGGTCAAAAATGAATTCAGAGATATATTCACAGTCTTAAAGGCTATTAAAAATAAGAAAATTAAAATAAATGAAATAAATATTCAATACAAATTGGAAAAACATGGCTAAAGAGACCAGAAAGAAGGGAACAATGTGGATACAATGCAAAGTTATAAATTACAACAAAAGAAAATTATAATGGTAGTGTATTGGGCACTGTTTTAAATGCTTTATGTGTTTAACTCCTTTAATCCTCATAACAAACGATGAGGGAGTTATTATTATCTTCATTTTCTGATGAAGAAATTGAGGTACAAATAGATAACTTGCCCAGAGCAAGGATTCAACCAGTGTGCTGGTAAACGCTTGGCAGTGTTTGACGAACTGCTCTCCTCCCACTCTCCCTGCCTCCTTCCCCCCACAAAAGCCCTTATTTGTAGGGTTTGCAAGTACTCCCTTCATTGTCAATTTGAAACTACTAATAAATTTGCACTATGAGTGGAGCTGGAAGGAGATGCTCACAATTCGCTCTTTGGAGTCTGTTCAAGCAGCCTCTAACACACTGCTGATTCAAACCCAGGCGATCTGGCTTGAGGATCAAAGCAGAAACCAACACTGATGGTGGCATTCTAAGGGCATTTCCATTAATACTAGCTCTTAGAGATCATCCATCATCTGTCATTGTTAGATTGCCAACATTACTATTATACTACATTATTAACTAATGCAATGAAACAAGTAAGTGACTGTATAGCTATTGAAGTGATGAAAGTGGCACTTGCTTCCAGTCAAATAAAGTATGGACTTAGTAAATAAATGACATTGGCCAATTGGCTGTCCATTAGAAGATGTCTAAATATTAAAAGCAAACTCTGAAAGTATTAGAACAAAATATGAAAGTATTTTTGAGGCTTTTATCAGCAAGCCAAAAAGCAAAAGATTGTTAAGATTTGTATGAGTGTGTGAATGAACAGATATGGAAATATTATGTATATAATAGGATCAGCAATGAATTAGCAGCAAATTATTTCTGGGGCTAGGATTGGATGAAGGAGATATACATATATGGAATCTTGGTGAGTTTTTACACTGTTGTGTTTTTGGTAGTTTTCAAAGAAAATATAGATTAAAAATAAAGGAATACAACCCACGATTTTGGACTAAGTGGATGATTTTCTGGACAGTAGACATATAAAAATTAGATAAGAGGAACCGGAGAATATAAATAGACCAAAAAGCAGAGAAAATTAGAGGAACTTGTCAAACTCCCTCTCCTCCTTCCTTCCTGCTCCACGAAAGGCTTCAAGTATAGTGTGTGTTGGATATTGGTCATTTTAACTTTCAAGGGACAACTAATTATCAAATTACATACTGAGTGTAACTCACAGAAAAAATAAGAAAATCTTTCTAATTCAATTTATTTTATTCATTTAACAAATATTTATTAAGTGCCTGCTCTACTAGATTTTGAGTCTTTTGAATGAGAGTTCTCATGGAGTTTAAAATCTAGAAGTCTCTATGTACTTGCTTCAGCTTTAATCTATGCTAGTGATGTTTTCAAATGCCTCAGTGGCCTAGGCTGAAAGAGTTTGTGGTGTTGGGTGTGTGGCTTTACTAGGGATGGGCTCACTGGGCTATTTCTCAGGTCAGGGATGCATGCATGCACATTATTGGTTGGCCAACTTTGGGTTTGGCTCACTGGAGTTGGTACCATGGGGCTGTTACTTTGGCCAGGGGAAAAGACATACAGTTGCTCAATCAACCTAGGAGTGTGCCTTACAGGTGCAGTCCATGGGGCTATTTCTCAGGCCTACGACATAAGCACAAAGCAGTTCAGCAGCCTGGGTGTGTGTTTGTTGGGGCAGATTACAAGAATGTTTCTCAGGCCCAAAACATAGGCACACAGCTTCTCAGTTGGCCTGGGGGAACGTCAGCCAGAGGTGGTCCATGGGGCTGTTTCTCAGGCTCAAGACAAGGGCACACAGCTGCTTGGCTGGCCTAGGGGTGTATCTACAAGGGGCAGCAGATTAGGCTCTTTCTTAGGCCCTGATTTCAGTGTGTAGTCTTTGGGCAGGCCAGGGGCATGTCTGGAGGGAGGGCTTTGGGCACTGTAGGGATATTACTCAGGCCATGGGCATGGGTGTGTAGCTACTCCTTCAGCTCTGGGGACCGACTATTTGGTGGCTCAGGGATCTTTCCTACTTGAGGAGGGTGTGCAGCAGTTTGGCTGGCTCAAGGGCAGGTTTGTCCTGGGCAGAACTGCCAGTCTGTTCCTCCGTCTAGAAGTGTGGTGGCAAGGGTTGGTCTCCTTGCCCTGAAGGACCAGAGTCACAGTGGATCCTGGGCCTGGGCTTCACAAAGCTGTGGTTGTGATGTTCAACCACCATGTGGTCTTGGTGAAATAAAGATGGAGTCCCATTATTGGAGAGGTACAGTTGCTACTGGTCCCTAGATGAAGGCCCACTCAAAATGGTGCTGTACCGTAGCAGCTTGGCCCACAGGGACTGGTGAAGGATGAGTACATACCTCATGCTCCTAATCTGGAGCAATGCAGCTGCATGAATTCCTGGAAGCTCTCCCAACTGGGCTCAGGGCTTACAAGGACTGTGGGATTCTCCTATAGTAATGACTATAGATATTTGTGGTGGTAACGGGGGCTGTTGGCGTTCTTCTGCTTACCTTGTCTCTGCAAGGGGAAGTCCCTCTTGTCTCCAGGCTGATCGGATCTGGGCTGGACAGATGGGGCTGCAGAGCCTGGGTGCCTCCATAGGCTTTCAGTCAATACAGGTGCCTCTCCACTCCCCTGCTGTGCTCCAGTGCTCTCCCTTCCACACTCCAGTCAAATCTTAGCTGCTTATCGTACCTTGGTCCTTTCTTGGTGGATGACAAGCACCAAGCATCTCTAGTCAGCCTTCTTGCTGACATCACTCCTATCACTTTCTTAACGTGATAGAAGCTATTTATTTGAAACTGACAGACAGATTTATTCTTAATAATAAATCACTAAAGACATCCCTATGAAAACCTGTAACAAGAAAATAATGTCTATTATTACCACCATTATTTAATGTTATATTTCAAGTGGTAGGTAGTATAATAATGCAGGAAAAATGAATAAAAATAATTCTTGGAAGCCAGATAACTATTATCATTATTTGCAGATGATATGACTATATACTTAGAAAACCTAAGTGGCTCAAGAGGAAACCTATTAGAACAAATAAGCAACATATAAAATTTTAAGTTATGAAATGAACTTTATAAAATTCAGTAGTTTTTCATTTTAGCAACAAAAACACAACAGAAAAATATACGAAAAAATTCTTTTCAAAATAAAATGCAAACATGAAATAGCTAAGAATAGATTTAATAATTAATCAGTATTGCTATGAAAGAAAATATAAAACTTTACTAAATAGAGATGCATACTAAATTCTTAAATATAGAGACACTAATAGAAAAAAGTCAATTTTCTCAAACTGATTTATAAATTTGATACAACTTGATTTTAAAGTTAATCTAGAGAGTGTGAGAATAGCCAAGAAAAATTTGAAATTTTTAAAAAGAAGAATTATGATTAGGAATTATACTGCCAGATATGAAAATATATTTTAAAGTCACAATAATTAGAAGCCTGGTACTGGTATATAATTAGATAACACAGTAGAATAGATTAGAATGCTATAAAACATTGCCAATTATATGCCAATTTTAGTATGAATTTTTTTTTTTATGAAAAAGTAGCATTTAAACCAGGGAGAAAAAGATGTGAGTCTGATTGAATAGATGCATTTATCTTCACTCCCTGTGGAAACCCTCCTAAAATATCAGTACAAGGATTTTAAAAAGGTATAAAACTACAAGTACAAACAGATCAGGAGAGGAGATAAAAGCAGATGAGAGATAATAAATTTTGGGAAGACAGAGAGAAAATGGAGGGATAGTGACTAATTCAGAAGGGGAGGAAGCTGTAACCTAGGTGATGCTGAAATGAAGTCTGGGCACAGTGAATGGTGGTAAAGCTGAAACCAGAAGTGTTGGAGGATGTCTATATCCTCAATCATGGGTCCACTCTAACACCCTTCCCATAACAACAGTTAGTCATTTATCTACACCAATATGAAGGCAAGAGGATTATTTTCTTGGGAAAATGAGAAGGCATCCTGATGTCAGTTATATTTGGGCTCCATTATCTAAAAAGCCATTTTCTTGCCCAATGGCTCTAAAATGAAACCTACCAATTTAAAAGCTCATCTTCCTTTCCCCTGTCCTCAGAAAAGCTCCAACCAGCTTTTTGGAGTATCTCTTAAAAATGCATGGTACACCAAGGATTACTATAATAGAATACTGAGAAAAATATCCAACTTGAAATAGAGAGGCCAAAGCATAAAGGATACATATAAAATTCTTGGAGGGAACAAAGATCACAAAAAAAGAAAAAGAAAAAGAAATATCTTATAATTTATATTCTAAGTAGAATAAATGAAGATATTGTATCTATAAAATAAGAACAGGATAATAGATAAAGGGAACAACCAAACCAAGGAAGAACTCATAGAAATTAAAAAACGAGGATGAGAAAAACAACAAAGCAGCAATCAATAAAAGGGTTGGAAGATAAGACTAAGGAAGTATTACAAAGGGTCAAACACAAAAAACAGATGGAATAGATAAAAGTACAGGAAAAAAATTTTGAGGATCAATCCACTAAAAAAAAACAACAGTGAATTAATGAGTTCCAGAAGAAGAGAACAGATAATGTAGGAATGAATGCATTAGAAAATAATGCATGAAAGAAAATTTGCTAGTACTGAAGACCTAAATTTCTAGATTGAAGGGCCAACTGACTACCAATGATCTTCAACTCTTCTGGTCATTAACAATCATTGTGAACTCCAACTGCTGGTGACTATGTGGTCTCTATTACTTTGGGGTACTATTCATCATCATGGCTATTAATGAGTCCAATTCTGAGACTTATTTTTCTATCATCAGCACTGCCTTGCAGAGGACAACCACTGCTAAGCCCTCGGTGATGCTGGTGTCCCTCTTAGTGGCAGATTCTTTATGGCCTTCGTAGATGGTGTCTCCTCATTAGCACAGTCTGTTGGTTGGTCTTCTGGTCTTTCATAATGTATCTACTGCAACATGCCCACTTCCCTCAGATTCTTCATTCTTTTTTTTCTGTCACCTGCCAGGACACCTCAGATATTTCAGTGTCACTGGCCATTGGCCATTACTTTCTTCATGTGTTTAATAACTACCCTAGCAGTGTTTTTGCCATATTTACCATGGTCTTTGACAGGTTGATAAAACCCATGTCTCAGAAAAGTTTCTTAAAACCAATGAACTATTGCAACAACATTCCTGTCCACAAAGACATTTTACCAGGCCACCGCCCATGAAATATTTATCAATTGAACTGCCACCTTATGCCAGGTATCATCTATGACTATCCATGCCCCACTACCAAATAGATGTTGTACTCTATACCCACCAAGCAGCAAGTGAGCCAGTCCTAGTCTCCATTTGTTTTCTTGGACCACTCTCAGTACAACTTGAATTAGTCCTCTGAGAATCAAATGCCAAAACGAGATTAGACACACAAGATATTTTTGGGGGAAATGCCTATGAGGGATAAAAGGGAAGGATTTTGAGGAGACTAGGAGAATCATCAGACCATAATGCAGGGCTGATTCTTTTTTTTTAAGAAAAAAGGAAAAGAAGAAAGAAAGATCTTAGACTGAAGTATAATTCTAAGACAATTTGGCAAGGCTGATGAGAGTTGAGCCTAAGTCACCTGTCAGAGCTGTTTCATGTCTCCCAGGAATGAGCCTGTCATAGCCTCAGAGCAGCCTGTGGGAAGTGTGGCCTTGGTGTGAGTGAAGTCCTGGATTCAGAGCAAAGAAGTTGTGGCTATCAGGAAATTTTTTTTCCACAGTAGGAGATCTGAGAAGCACTTTTTACGGCCACCACACTGGGAAATAGTAGATATAGTGTGTGTGTGTGTGTGTGTGTGTGTGTGTGTGTGTGTAGCAGGAATTCCATGAAGGAGAAGAAGAACAGAAGACCTTGAGGGAAAAGAGCTTGGAAGTTTCAAAAAATTGAAAAGAGAGAAAAGGAGGCATTAGCCAAGTTAGTAACAATGGTGATTAGAATGGCATGAAGAATGATCTAGTTGGAGGCAAAGAGTGTGTGCAAAGTCCAGAAGTAAGTATAAGCATGGAACACTGACAAAGTGCACATGATACAGCATGGTTGGAACATAAGTTGCCAAGAGAATTGGATAGGTGGGGTGGTCTGGGATGAGCCTGGAGAGATAAGCAGGGACCTGGTTATGAATGGTCTTTCAAAACCCAGTAAAAAGTTTAGCTTTTACCCTACAATAGTGAGTTTTAAAGGGCTTTAAGGAAAAGGATGCTATGATCAAATTTATGTTTTCAGAGGATCACTCTGGCTGTAGCAGGAAGAATGGATTACAGAAGAGTTAAGTGAGAACCATTTAGAAGCTATTGGAGGAATTAAGGTAGGAGTCGATGATGACCTGCGGTAGAATAAATACAATGGTTTAGAGAGTTGAGACTGATTCTGCAGAAATTTAGAAAAGACTTAGAATGCAAAACGCTAGGATTAATTGGATATGGGACACGCAGGAAAGGGATGAATTAATTACTGATGTTGCCCATGTTTCTTGCTTGAGATCTGGGTAGAAGATGTTAGTCACTCAGAGAGAGAATACAGGAAAGGAAATTTGGGAGAAAGATAATGGGCTTTGAACACATTTAACACCATCAATGCAGAGGTGTGTAGTAGGCATTTAAATATCTGGGCCTGAGCTTGGGAGGATTATTTTCTTGGGAGGGAGGTCTAGTCTTCAGAAATAGAAGTGGTCTATGTAGCCATGGGAGTAGATCAATTGCTTAGGGGAGATATCCCAAATAAGATTAAAAGGAGGACCCAAACTAGAATGGATCATTGATGGTTGCATGATATTCTATAGATTTATACTATAATTTTATGTTACCATTACCTTATTGTCAGACCTTAAAGACATTTTTCTCTGAATTTTAACTCTTACAACTAACCTTGCAATGAATAGTTTTGCACATAAATCTTTGTTTACATTTCCTATTATTTTCTTAGGATAGATACCCAGAGGTGGAATTACTGGGATTTTGTTCCACTTTGAAGTGGTGGGTTACTTTGGAAGCTGGTTGATCATTCAAAGGATTCTTACGAACAAAGTGGGGTTTACACAGTTTGAGAAAAGGGCCTGGCTGACCAGTTGTTTCGAAGGGGGAATGTAGTTGGGAAACTTAATCTTTCCACAGTTTATTAGGGAAAGTTGAACCTCTTTAGGGTCTCTCAGATGTCAGAAGTTATTGGAGGAGTTTTGGGGGCCACCAGACAGAAATGAACCTCAAAGGTGCATTCATGAAGAACTTGTGAAGAAGAAGCTGAGAGTTCTTTCCCCAGTTTTTCCAGGGAAGAGAAAGGGTGGTGTTGAGCTTGAGATCAGGACCATGGAGTACAATTACCCAGTGAGAAATACTCCTTTGCTTTCTTCTTGGTCACAGTCATCTTTCCCTTCTCCCTTGCCCATGTCTCAGTCATACTTTACCTAAAATTTCGTTGCTGTTCTCTTTGTCACTGTGTTCCTTCAAGGCATCATGGGAAGATGCATGTGCTTCAGTGTCATAAAAACCTGAGAATATGACTCAGTTCTTTCTCTTATTTGATGGTGTTTCAATTATTTATTGCTGCAAAACAAATCACCATATGAAACTGCAATTTGATCAGGATTTGGCAGAGATGGCTTGTCTCTGCTCCACTTAACATCAAGTGGCATGGCTCAAAGGCTGGAGCCTGGAGTCATCTGAAGCAGGGTTTCTCAACCTCAGTGTTATTGACATTATGCACTGGATATTCTTTGTTGTGGGAGGCTGTGCGCTGTAGGATATTTGGCAGCATCCTGGCCTCTACCCACTAGATACCAGTAGCACTCTCCCTCTAGTTGTAACAATCAAAAATATCTCCAGAAGTTCCCTAATATCTCCTCCTTGGGTTGGGGGATGGAATTGCCCATGGTTGAGAACTGATATGAAGGTTTGTTCCCTCAGGTATGTGGTAGTTGATGCTGGCTACTGATTGGGACCTTAGGGGAGACAAATCTGGAACAACTGCATGCAGTCTCTCCAAAATAATGCTGTTTCTCACAACATGGTATTGACTTCCAAGGGTGAGCACCAAGCTGGGGCAGTGGGGGGGGTGGCGGTGCCGGGAAAGCCATATTGCTTTTTATGACATAGCCATGGGTGTGGTCTCACTTCTGAAACATCTGTTATTGAGGCAGCCATGAAAGGCCATTTTCAATTTCAAGGAGAGGGGAAGTAGATTCCACCATTAGAGTACTGATAAGGTTCTGGGAGAACATGTGGAATCAGAAATATTGCTGTGACCATTTTTGAAAAATATAATCAACCACAAATGGGAAGAAGTGACTGCAAACAATTTACTAACCTGTGAAATAGATTGAAAATAATAGTATTTTATAGGGTTTTGGGGAGAATTAGTGAATTTTTTCTCCAAAAAGTGCCTACCACAAAATTTTAACTCTGTAAATGATTTATATGTAATTGTTAATTATATACCTGTTAGTACACACCCTTCTAATTCTATAATATAAATCATTTTTGTAAGTAACTTAATTAAAGCATTTCCCGCAAGAATGTCCCTGAGGTTTTCTCCAGAGGGTTTAGGGAAGAACTGGGATATTGTTTCTGGAGAGTGGCTCAAGGCCCAGAACAAGAGAATGGATGGCGGCTAGATAGCAGCAGAGGTATTTCAAGTGGACCTCGTGTGCAAAAAACTGTCATGTGGTGGGGGTGGGCAGGGAGGACAAAGAGGAGAGCCCTTGGGGAGTTGACTCAAGTGGTGCTAGGGTCAGATAGTGCTTGCTGTCACTGGTTTTTGGAATACAAAACATCAGGCTGGGTGTCCAACACCTACCCTTATCTAAACTAGGTGAGCAGCCAGAGCATTTTCCCTTCTAACACTTTCACCAACCAATCATTTCTGATATAGGGGCACTGTGATAGAAATGTCTTTAGCTGGTTAGTTATATTACTGTATCATGAAAACTCTATTTCTTAGGACTCCCAATATGCCATCCAACCTCAATTATTTCCTAATTATAAATCCTTTGGAGAATGAACTAAGGGAAATTTTTAAGAATTGCTGTATTATTTTACAGTGTCAGGTATCCTGGGCAAAGTAACAATAACGACGACAAAAAATGGTGAATGTATTTGTCTTGGACTGCATCAAGACAGTTGGTTTTCACCAAGATTGAGTTCATATAGTTCAAAATACACCTTGTTCCAAAAACAAAGCACAGCTTTCCTGGGGCTACTCAATCTTTATTAGGTTTTTCTTCCACAAAAGACCGCTCTGGCTGAGCAACTTCATTGCCTCCTGGGAAAAGATGTTCTACAGCATTGTCCTCACCAAGTGGAGAATGCTTTCTGGAATACCAAGTAGTTACTGACATTGGAGTCTGTGTGCTGATAAAAGCAAGCCATCATCCTGCCACTTGGCTTCAACTTACAATGTTGGATTTGGGCTCAGCCACAAAATTCGGTGGCAGAAACTTTGCTTATTAAATTGTTAACAGTCACTTAGATAAAGTTACAAAGGGAAAAATTCACAAAATAAGACAAAAACCTTGTTATTTGCAGAGACTTCTTGGCAGTAGGGGTCAGAGTCACAGGGTCTTGCTCTTGGTTTCAATAGGATTCTTCAATTCATCAGGATTCTTAATCTCCCACCAACTAATTCCATCCTGGGACACTGAGTAGAAATTTATTTCAAAGTAAGGATAATTAAAAACCTTACCTCCAGAAACAGATATATGTATATATATATAGTAATATTGTTGACAATGAAAAGTTGATAACAATGTAAAAGTCCAACATTAGGAGTATTATTATGTAACGTGGCACATTCACTGGATGGAATATTACACATTATTAAAATATTGGTTTTAAAAGCAGGGAGAAGCATTGGGTATAATGCTGAATGAACATGGGATGTCTAAAATTATATAATTAGTATAATTTCTTTGCTTCAACATTAAAAATATTACACAACAAATATGGGTATATAATAATATTATAAAAATCCAAATACATGTATACAATCTCATTGTTAAAATTTCAAAAAATTCAAATAAGTAATAATCCTTCTTTATGGGATTGTAAGATTAGAGACTGTCTCTAATCTTACTCTTGTTTTCAGATACAATCATTGTTAATGCCATGGTGCATTTCCCTTCTAACCTTCTATATACCTTTCCATGTATCATATTTTTTCATAATGAGATTATATTAAATCTATTGTTCTACATCATGCTTTCATTATTTAATGATATATGTTGGAAATCTCTTCCCTGACACTGTTATTAACATTGCTTCTTATTTTTAAACATCTATTGAATTTCCCAGTATAAGTAAGTTGTAATTTATTTAACCATTCTTCTGATACAGATTCAGATGGTTTCTAATTTTTTTTTTAATTCTGTAAAGAATGATTCAATGAGCATTGTTGCACATATCTCTTTGTGAGTTTGTGTGAATATTTCTGTAGGATGATACCTAAAAACAGAATTTTAATGGATATTAAAATTTCCCCCACAACCTTTTTCCATTATATACTCCAACAAACAGAATATAGCACTGCTTGTATTTTTCAATCTTTTAAATTTTTACCAATAAATGAGGCCTCATTGTTTTAATTGTAATTTTCTTGATTACTAGTGAAGTTTGCTTATTGGCCAACTTATATTTCTTCTTTTATGAATTGTTCCTTTGTCCCTTTTATGGACATTATTATTTCAATTAGGAAAAATCAGAAAAATGAAAAACACATAAAGATATTAATAATAGTTAGGTACTAGGATAATAGGTGATTGTTTTCTCTTCTGTAACTTTCAAATTTAACTGTAGTTGTTTTAAAGATGTTTTTTATTTTAATGTAGAGTCTCAAGTACCTCCATAGCTATTCTTTCGTTACCTCTACTCCCTTACAAGCCTCTTAGGAAATGTTTACTATTAATGCCAAGAAACCTAGACCCTTAATCAGCCGTGGAAAGCTGGAGTGGTTTGTTTACCAGTTGAAGCTGCATGCTTTTTTATAAGCTTGAAAAAGCAATCCTGAAAGTTGGTCTGAACCTTCTCTTATGGTAGATCCCAGATTCTTTGTGTCTTCTCCACTGAAAATTTGGCATCAGCATGTTTCACCTATGCATGCTTTCAGCTGGTAAAATTACATAAATTAATCACACAAGAAAGTGCTGAAAGAATCAAAGTGATAAAAATGAATGATCTTCTCATAAGGAATACATTTTGTGGGGAAAATAATTCATTGTTTCATAAAATGTTCATTTGTCCCTTGTTCATACTATGTAAGACATATGTAAGAAGTATCTGAGACATGCAATGTAAGACATGTTTGGAGCTCCTGAATAGGTTCCAACATTGGTAAGCCCATAAAAGAATGAAGTATATCCAGAGTACTCAGGACAAACCAACTTTGAGACCTCACACTGATTTCAATCCTTTTGTTACTGATCTATGCTCAGACAGGAGGTCAGGAGGAGGCTCCAAGCACCTCTGGGAGTCTATCGCATAGATGAGAGTGGGGAGAGGACGGTAGCAAGGAAATTGTTCACCATGCTGTGGCAACAATCTGGACACGAAGTGAAAAATAAAAACAAACTGAAAGGTGGAATTAAGTGAGGAAGACTCAATACTTTGAGTTGGGCTTTGGAGTTAGACAAACTTGGATTTAAGTCTTGGCTTGGCCTTTTTCTAGCTGTGAGACTTTGGGTAAGTAATGTGTATTTTAGTCTCAGGTTTTTTCCAGCTGAAAATGGGAATAATAATACAATTGGCTTGTGAGAGGTATTGTGAGAATTAAATGAGGTGAGTAGGTAAAGTGCTCTGTATAACATGTAGCATAGGGATACTGTGCAATAAATTGTGATGTTTATTTTATTTTTTAAGGTTTAATAAGGCTAGATCAGGTGGTTGGGACCTAATCATAGAGACTGGAATTTGAATCCAAATTTCCTGTCCTGGAGGGCTTGAGGAAGGAAGTCCTGTTCTGTCTTATTTCCTTCACTCCATGCCTGTTCCTTGATCCCTGATTGGTCTCCTAATTCCTCAAGGATTTAGAACCAGTGAAGACTCACCTGAGTATGAAACATTAAACTATTTGGCTTATACCTATTTAAATCCCTCTAGTCTAGTGGCAGAATTGGCTTCACATCTTACGGTGAGGATAAAATGGACTTCAGGGGACTCCAGAGGTGAGGGCAAGGAGCCAGCAGGAAAAGTACTAACAACACTGACAACAGATGGTCTGACAGCCAATTTGAAGACAGAAAAAAGGAAAAAATAAAGAAAGAGAAAGAAGAAGAGAGAGAGAAAGAAAAAAAGGGAAAGGGGGAGGGAGAGGGAGGGAAGGAAGGAAGGAAGGAAGGATGGAAGAAAGGAAAGCAATCCTTTCTGACAATTCAGAGGCATCAGTGAAGAAAGAAGAAGAGTCAAAGACACAGGAACATTTTCTAACCTGAGAGAAACACGGAAGCAGAGAACAAGATTCTCACCATAGCACTCACGTATTTTGCCTCTCATGACATTGGACTAGCACTCAAAGCAAGTCTCGACCTAGTGCACATAGTTACCATACTATAATTCTTAACGCTTCTGCTCTCAGTTTGACCATTTCTATTATTACTGTTTTTACTTTTGGAAAGACCTCTGTCAGCTCCTTCTCACAACTTATTTATCACATGTTTATATGAAATGACTTCCCTAGCATCTGAGTTTGTTATTGGCATTAGCCAACAAATTTACAAATCGTCTCTGACACAAACTATTTGCAGTAAAAATATGTATCTTTTATCACAAAATGATTTTGCAGAAAAATTCTCTGGAAATAACTTCTTGATTGTACAAGATTTCTCCAGATGATTAACGTTTCTGATATGGCAGTCACATACTGTATTTATGGATAAAAATAACCCATAGCAATTGACATTTTAGAATTATCTGTTATGATATTGTTAGGCACTGTGCTGAGAACTTTACATTCCCTGTTTTGCAAGAACTTTATGGGGATAACAACTTTATTCTCATTTTATAAATAAAATTTAAAGTTTAGAGAGATAAGATTACTTGCAGCTGCTACAGAGCAGAGATGGGGTTAGGATCCAGACTGTGAACCTTGACCTCTGGCATCTCGGGCTGGGTCCTGAGGGTTCATAGCAAAGTGACAGTTCCTCGAAGCCATATGTTAAATCTTCCTAGAATGTGAATTTTACTAGATCCTTTAGATGAAGACATTTTATTTTAAATAAACACGCATCACTAGAATGTCTGGATTCATCAGTTTGAAATAGAAACAACGTCATCACAAATGAGAACTCCAGGTATGACAATTCTGAGATCCTCACCTGCCTACTTCATCAGGATGTCCAGGCTTTTCTAGTGGCTCTTATAATATGCTTAAGGGTCCCAAGGAAGCTCAACTCAGTTCAGAGGGCTAGGCTCGTCTGTTTTCACCTTTCGCTAGTTAATCCAGATCTCACATGTTCTCCTTTGAGAATAAAGGACAACAACATGGCCATGGAGCCCAAACATCCAAGAATCTGGTCACTTCTGTGCTGCTGCTGCTGCTGCTACTGTCCCACCTTAGCATAGATGCTTAGTGTGGCTGCTTTCTGTCTGTCTGTCTGTCTGAGCCACGTACTTCTGCAGCCCTGGCATTCCGTGGATGCCCTGTTAGCTTTGGATACTCTCCTTTGCTCTCGGTGTAGTAGAGAGATACTCGTCTCTTCTTTCATACTGATTCCTCCAAGCATTCTCAGGTTTCTCTCTGAGTCCAAGACCTTTCTCCCTGTATAAACGAAAATGTTGATCTCTCCCTGGGGATGTCCCATCTCATTTTCAGACTGTATTCATGTGGTCATGAGCAGCTTACCTACCATGACTAGAGTTTATTCAGGTCCTCTAGAAGTAAATGGCATGATATTCTTTACCAACATACAGTACAAATACAGATATACTTTACAAATAGGTACACTTTTTGTTTTTCAAATCATTTGTTCATGTTCTGCATCCCTTCTCTGACTCATTCAAGAAGAGCTCCAGAGTCTACTCTGTCCGTAGGGATTAGTGCCTTCACCAATGCCAGGCAAAGAAAAATAGATCCAATGAGTCTACTAGCACCATTGGTTTGGACACTGCCACAACATGTTGCTGTGGGACCCTAATCTCAGAGGTGCTTGTCTAGGCACAGTGTCTCTCGTGTTGGCACAGGGTACAGTGCTACCCCATGCTTGGCCTCCAAGGTCATTGCCATCTTAGTTTATGCTTCTAAGGTCAGCCATTGCTGCCCCAAACTTGACTCTATGCCTGGTAGATGAATCTGCACAAAATTCGAAGCTTCAGCTAAATGTAGTGCTGAGGCCATTGTTTTCTCACAAAAGTCTAGGCCCAATGTACCTCTCTTTGTCTTCAAGGTGAGTTATCCTTGGATAACAGGGCCTTTGGTAGGTTTTCCAAATAGCAGACTTTTTCTTGATGCTACCCAAAGCCAACAAAGATTAAAAAAAAAAAAAAAAATTGAACTTCAAAACCTGAAAGGGCTTATTAGTTTTTTTCAGGAAACTTTTTAGCTCCATATTCAAATTGGCTTACTCCTTCAACAAAGTTTTACATATTAAGGAATATTATAGTGATAGGAAAGCTTTGTTAAGCACCTATCACCACTGCTTCCCAGGAGAAATGTGCTAGCTCACGTTAGGTGTGCCTATATAGGGATAGCTTTGAATATAGCTGATCCTTGCCTCAGAAAGGAGAGAGAGTTTTACTTTATTTAATACCCGGCTCCCCACTTCATGTTCTAGTAACCTTTTCAGTACAATAGACAGTAAGATGTCTTTTTTGTTCTTATCAGAAAAAAATTCCATACCTGAACTCAGTTATTCCTAAATTCCAATTTTATCCATGGTTACCTGTTACACATAGATGTCTTAAGGATTATAATATAAAATTCATATTATTTTTAAACCATAAAATGGCAAAGGTGTTTTAAGCTTGAGGTGAGCAGTTGTGGGTTGAGCCCCTGGACTTGTGGCATTTAGGTGTACTTTGGTTGAAAAATTGAGAACTAGTCTAGGGCCCCAGTTGTAAAGACATTGTTAGATTGTGGATCTTTTATTAGACATTATGGAATACTTTCAGGTCTAGAGTTTGAATTTTTATGTTAGATAATATATAAATAAAAACGTACATATTACATCACTGTAAGAGTGGTGATGGAACCTATACTTTTGTATCTTTACACTTTACAAAGAAATTAAACTGAAATAAATTAAACCAGTCAGAACTCAGCAATGGTCCTATCACAATACATTCACATACAAAGAGTTTGTCAAAATGTGGTAGCTAAACTACAGTGACAGTTGATATGATACTGCATAAGCCTAATACATCAATTTTAAAAGGCAACTACCTATGTTGAATGACTGATTAAAAAGCAAGATTTTATTACTCTGATCAAAAATGTTGATGAGTATGAGAATACCACAAGGTAGAAAAATCCCACTCAGGTGAGAATATCAGGCTACCAACATAACAAAGGGGGCAGATTTCAAAGAACACAACTTGCCTCCTATGCCACAATCTCATCTCATCTCATCTCTGCAGATGATTTGGTGGCTGATTCACCCACTGATGGGCGATGGGCCAAATCCTGCTGACTGCTATATTTTCTTTAGACAACACAGGGTTGTAAACCTCTTGAATAAGTTGACAACAGTTTTTAAATTGTGAGATTTAAAAAAAAAAATTTCTGAGTTTCTCAGAAAACAGAATTGGCAACAATCATGTGTAGTACTGTATATGAGTCCCTATCAGGACCACAATTCTATGTTACATGAGGAGACACCATCCACGTGGGTTGCAAGTAAATAATGGTCCCTAGAGCATTCTGGTCCTTGACTCCCCGTCTATCTTGAATTATTCATTTGTGTTACCGAGGCAACCTATATTTAAGGACTCTGTATACCATAAATTGTGTACAGACAACCACTATTGCTTTTTTTCTTTCTGTAGAAACCATCTATGTCTAAATAGAGCTCATTCAGGAGAAAAAAAGAGCCACACCAGGGGGAGTCAGAACCAGTAGTAAGCATAGAGGAAATGCATTTGGCAGGCATAGGATGAAAACTAGAAAGCTTCAAATAAAAATGGGTCCAGGAAACAAGCAGGGAAGATCTATAAGGTATTTTTTTTACAACTGGCAGGTGAGAAATGACCTCAGTTGTCTAGTGGCTGACATTACTCCAGATTCGGGAAAATAGCTGAATTTCAGGAAGTTTATATGCACAGAAGGAGAATCAGCAATAGGACTGAGTTGAGGAAGAAATTTCTCTTTTTTAAAAAAAAATGTATGGGGTACAAGTGTAATTTTGTTACATTGATATAGCACACAGTGGTGAAGTCAGGACTTTTAGTGAATCCATCACTGGAGTAATGTACATTGCAGCCATTAAGGGATTTCTCGTCATCCACTCTCGTGAGTCTCCATTATCTATCATTACACACTCTACTTCTATGTGTACACATTATTTAGCTCCCACTTAAGAGTGAGACAAATACATGTAGTATTTGTCAGAGTTATGTGTCTGAGTTATTTCAGTTCAGATAATGGCCTCCAGTTCCATCCATGTTTCTGCAAAAGACACGATTTCATTCTTTTTTCTGGCTGAACAATATTCCATTGTATATACCACATTTTCTTTATCTATTCATCTGTTGATGGACAGTTAGACTGATTCCATATCTTTGCTATCATGAGTAGTAAACATACAGTTTACTGCAGTTTACAGCTGCAGTAAACATACAAGTGCCGGTATCTTTTTGATATAATGATTTCTGTTGGGTAGATACTCAGTAGTGGGATTGATGGATGAAATGGTAGTTCTGTTTTTATTTCTTCTAGAAATCTCCATACTATTTACCATAGAGGTTGCACTAATTTACATTCCCACCAATAGTGTATAAGTGTTCTCTTTTGTCCACATCTCACCAGTATCTGTTATTTTTTGTCTTTTTAATGATAGCCATTATGATTGGTGTAAGATGATATCTTATTGTGGTTTTAATTTGCATTAGTGATGTTGAACATTTTTTCATATACTTTTTGGACATTCATTTGTCTTCTTTTTAAAAATGCCTATTCATATCTTTAGCCCACTTTTTAATGGGATTATTTGCTTTTTGTTGCTGTTGCGTAGTTTGAGTTCATTGTAAATTCTGAATGTTAGTTTCTTGTTGGATGTATAGTTTGCAAATATTTTCTCTCATTATGCAAGTTTTCTGTTCACTCTGTTGGTTATTTCTTTTGCTGTGAAGAAGCTTTTTAGTTTAATTAAGTCCCATTTGTCTATTTTTGGTGTTCTTGCCTATACTTTTGAGGTCTTAGTCATGAATTCTTTGCCTAAACTAATGTCCAAAAGACTTTTCCCTAGATTTTCTTATAGTATTTTTATAGTTTTAGGTCTTGCATTCAAGTCATTAATTCATCTTGAGTTGATTTTTGTATATGAGAGATAGGAACCTAGTTTCATTCTTCTGCATATGGAAATTCAATTTTCCCAGCACATTTCATTGAAAAGTATGTTTTTGTCAGCTTTGTCAAACATCGGTTGTCTGTAAGTATGTAGCTTTATTTCTGAGTCCTCTATTCTGTTCCATTGATCTATGTGTCTACTTTTATATCAGTACCATGGCTGTTTTGGTTCCTGTAGACTTGCAGTATAATTTGAAGTCAGGCAATGTGATTCTCCAGCTTTGTTTTTTGCTTAGGATTGCTTTGGCTATTCAGGCTCTTTTTGGGTTCCATGTGTACTTTAGAATTGTTTTTTCTAATGCTGTGAAAAATAACATTGGTATTTTGATAGAGATTTCATTGAATCTATTGATTGCTTTGGGTGATATGGTCATTTTAATGATGTTAATTCTTCTGATCCATGGGCATAGGGTATTTTCTCACTGGTTTTTGTCATCTACAGTTTCTTTCGTCAGTGTTTTGTAGTAATCCTTGTAGAGATATTTTACCTCCTTGGTTAAATATATTTGTAGGTATTTTATATTTTTTTGTAGCTATTGTAAATGGGATAGCTCTCTTGATTTGTTTCTTGATTAGATTGTTATTGGTGTATAAAAATACTATACAGATTTTTGTACATTACTTTTGTATCCTGAAGCTTTACTGAATTCAGTGATCAGATCTAAGAGGTTTTAGGTGGAATCTTTAGGGTTTTCTAAATATAAGATTACATCATCAGCAAACAGTAATAATTTAATTTCCTCTGTTCCAGTTTGGATGCTTTTATTTTTCTCTCTTGCCTGATTGCTCTGGCTAGGACTTCCAGTACTATGTTGAATAGGAGTGGTGGAAGTGGGCATCCTTGTCTTGTTCCAGTTCTTACAGGGGATGCTTTTAAGTTCTCCCCATTAAGTATGTTGTTGGCTGTGGGTCTATCATGTATGGCCTTTATTATTTTGAGGTATGTCCTTTTATGCCTAGTTTGTTGAGGGAGTTTGTTTCTCATGAAGGGATGCTGAATTTTATCAAATGCTTTCTCTGCATCTATTGAGATGATCATATGATTTTTGTCCTTCATTCTGTTTATGTGAGGTATCATATTTATTGATTTGCATATGTTGAACCATCCTTCCATCCCTAGTATAAAACTCACTTGGTCATGATGCATTATCTTTTCAATGTGCTGTTGGATTTGGTTTGATAATATTTTTTTAAGGATTTTTGCATCTATGTTTATCAGGGATACTGTTCTGTACTTTTGTTTTTTTGTTGTGTCCTTGTCTGCTTTTCGTATCAAGGTGATGCTGGCCTTATAGAATGAGTTAGGGAGAATTCTCTGTTGTTTGGTTTTTGGAAGAGTTTCAGGAGGATTTGTTTTGTTTCTTTTTTTGTACGTTTGGTGGAATTCAGCTGTGAATCCATCTGGTCCTGAGCTTTTTTTCTTGGGAGATTTTTTATTACTGATTCAATCTCACTATTCATTATTGGTCTCTTTATAGTTCTATTTCTTCCTGGTTTAATCTCTGGAGGTTATATTTTCCAGAAATTTATCCATTTCCTCTAGGTTTGCTAGTTTGTAAGCATATAGTTGTTCATAACAGTCTCTGATGATCTTTTGTATGTCTATGGTATCAGTTGCAATGATTGTCCCCCTTTTTATTTCTGATTATGTTTTATTTGAAACTTTCTTCTTATTTTCTTGGTTAGTTTAGCTAGTGATTTATCAATTTTGTTTGTCTTTCTAAAGGACCAACTTTTAATTTCACTGACCTTTTGCATTGATTTTGGTCTCTATTTCATTTAGTTATGCTCTGACTTTTTTATTTCTTTTCTTCTACTAACTTTGGGTTTGTTTTTTTCTTGTTTTTCTAGTTCTTTGAGGTATAATTTTAGATTGTTAATTTGTGATCTTTTTACTTCTTTGACATAGGTAGTTAATGCTATAAACTTCCCTCTTAGCACTGCTTTTTCTGTATCTCACAGGTTTGGGAATGTTGTTTTCTCATTTTCATTTGTTTCAAAACATTTTCTACTTTCTGTCTTAATTTCTTCACTGATGCAATGATTCTTCAGGAGCATGTTGTTTAATTTCCATGTATTTGTATAGTTTCCAAAGTTCTTCTTCTTATTTGTTTCTAGTATTATTCTATTATGGTCCAAGAAGATACTTGGTATGATTTCAATTTTTTAAAATTTGTTAAGACTTGTTTTGTGGCCTAAAATGTGATATATTTGGGGAATGTTCCATGTTCTGATGAGAAAAAAATGTGCATTTTATAGTTGTTGGGTAAAATGTTCTGTAAATGTCAGTTAAGTCCATTTGGTCTAAAGTCCAATTTTGAGTCCAATATTTCTTTGCTGGTTTTCTGTCTTGATGATTTGTCTAGTGCTGTGAATGTGGTGCTGAAGTTCCTCACTAATACTGTATTGCTCTCTATTCCTTTCTTTAGGTCTAGTAATACTTATTTTGTGACTCTGGGCACTCTGATTATGGGAGTATATATATTTAGGATTGTTATATCTTCTGCTGAATTGATTCCTTTATCATTATATAATGACTTCTTTGTGTTTTTTCTTACTGCTTTTGATTTAAAGTCTGTTTTATCTGATATAAGTATAGCTACTCCTGCTTGCTTTTGGTTTCTGATTGCATGGAATATCTTTTTCCACCCCTT
This sequence comes from Propithecus coquereli, assembly GCF_000956105.1. Lineage (NCBI taxonomy): Eukaryota > Metazoa > Chordata > Mammalia > Primates > Indriidae > Propithecus > Propithecus coquereli. The sequence goes on along the minus strand of NW_012138302.1, from coordinate 831,031 downwards.
TACTTTCCGTCTATGTGTCTTTATGGGTAAAGTGAGTTTCTTGTAAGCACCATATAGTTGGATTGTATTTTTTTATCCATTCTTTCAATCTATATCTTTTAACTGCAGCATTTAATCCATTTACATTTAAGGTTAATACTGATATGTGATGCTTTGTTCCTGTCATATTGTTAATTGTTTTCTAGTTGTTTTACAATTTTTTTTATTTCTTTTTCTCTTTTTTTCTTTGTAGTTTGGTGAAATTTTGTCATGTTTCCATTTGATTCATTTCTCTTCCTCCTTTGTGTGATTGTTTTATAAGACCTTTCAGTTTTATATTTATGTGTGTTTTCATGATGATAAGTATGATCTTCTGTTTTTATGTTTAAGATCCCTTTGAACATTTCTTGTAGGACTGGTCTGGTGGTAAGAAATGCAGACATTTTACATTTGCTTGTCTGTAAAATACTTTACTTCTCCTTCATTTATGAAGCTTATTCTGGCAGAATATGAAATTCTTGTCTGCCAGTTTTTTCTTTCAGCACTTTAAATATTCCATCCCCTTCTCTTCTGTCCTGTAAGGTTTCTACTGAGAAGCCCATTATTAGTCTGATAGAGTTTTCTGTATAGGTGACTAGATGCTTTTCTCTTGCTAATTTTAAAATTCTTTCTTTCACTTTGGTTTTAGACATTCTGATTATAATATGCTGAGGTGAAGTACTTCTTGTAATGTATTTGCCCAGGGATCACTGGGCCTCCTGTAGAAATCTCTAATTCTGAGAAATAAGGCATAAGTTTCTTATACTTTGAGAAGTCAGAAATTGAGCAGGAAGCCAAAGTCAGTTTTTAGTTGCTAGTATTGCAGTGTGCTGGAAATGGTGTGTATATACCAGATCAGTCAAATATGATGCTTGAGTTCAGATATCAGATTTGAGTTCTCAATATCTTGAGTTCATTTAATTATATGCCTGATTAAAAACATACATGGTCAAATTCAAGAGCAAGACTCACACACACACACAACACACAGAGCCTTAGATGGTGATTAAGTGTATCCAGCCTTGGGGGAATGACTGATAAGATATAAAGGGTCCAGTGAATGATTAGAGCCAAAACTAAAAGTTTAGTTTAGCACTAAAACTAAAGTGCTGATGATTTTAAATTTCTTGAAAAAAAATAGTTGGAGAAGAATTGCCAACATTATCAAATTCAATTCAGAGAGTTGAGTGGTTTCTTATCACTTACCACATTTTTTTATGTCCACATGGAGTAAGTCTTCCTGAATTAATATAGAGCTATGGATCAAAGATATTCTCAAATATTTCCAATCCAATCCAATCTTTCCTTACTAGGACATATTCCAAACGCTATCCTGTCTGCACCCACATTTGCTAGGAATTATGGATCTGGATTCAGTGCCATGTAAATGTGGTGAGAAGATGGAGCAGCATGTAGCACTTTGTCAGCCAATTGAGAAGGCAATCTTCCCTGGCCAAAGTGTACAGTACAACCTTAGCTGTAGCTCCTCCATCTGGCACTGATTTGACAGTACATTTTGTAAAGATTCAGCAAAATTATAAAATGAATGAGTCAATAATTCTTTCCTCGACACTCTAATTACTTAAGCAATTATCAGTTACTTCTGTATTCATCCATATGATATTCCAGGACATCACATGAATAACTAAAATGCACAGCCTAAGAGGGACCAGGTCCTTAAACTAGAGTTAATCATAAAAATGGATCAGAGAATGAAGAAACAGCCCTAATTTCTATCTATTCTAATTGGTTATTTAAATATGATTAAAAAATAGTAGCAACTATTACTACTCTACTTATTACTGACCACACACCACATATACGCTAGGCATGCCATAACTCATCTGAATGTTGGCTCCAAATTACTTATTAGAACAGTTTTCTGGATTGATGGGGACTTGTCCTGAACCTGCAATTGCATAACAAGGACATTATTTTCTCTCATTTTTGTTCAAAAAGCATTATCCAAAGATTGGAAATAAAGCAGAAAGTAGGGCAGCACATTTTTTCACTGTCTTACAAGATTCATCCAAGAAAATTTAGGAGAATGTACTTTGTCCAGACTTAGTAAAGATACATGTTACATGTTAACTTATAGAATTTTTCTCTGGTAGGAATACACATAATTTTTGTCTAATTGAAAAGATAGCACCAAAGGTTATGATTTTTTGCTTTGTAGGATGTTAACCAAATTTATATCTATTAGCAAATTCATTTCATCATCCATTTGAGTAATGGGCTTTCTAAATATTCATTTCCAAATCCTCTCTTTTGAACCAGCCATACCATCTTGCTGATTTTCTTATTGCTGAGTTGAATAAAATATTTGACAGTGTTCATTCTGTTTATACATTACAGTCATGTTAACCTTTTAAAAATTATAACAGATAGGCTGGAGGCATGGCTATTGCTGCTGTTGTTGGGATCAATCCACTTCTGCTTGAGTTTGCAGTCCTGCTGAATGCTACTGAAACTGCTGCAAATTCTCGTACAACCCAGAGTTGGCAGCTGCTGCTTCTGGGTGTGCTATCAGAAATAGAAAAGTAGTAGATTTTCTTTTTTTCTCATCTTCCAAGCCCTTAACAGAGTTCACTAGAGCCTCTTCTTGCACAAGGTAACCAGGAGTAGGTTAACGAGAGAGTCTGGAAGTTCATAGTTCATAGACTTCTTGCTAACTATAGTAGTAGGAAGAACATGAAAAGGAAGGGATAGAGCTGACAGCCAAAAGGCAAATAATTGGCACAAGGAGTGAATACAGATGAAAGGGAGCATTAAAAATATCCCTTATATTATCTATAAGGTACGTATGATTATAAGTTCCATTTTACAAGAAATGTGGGCATAGAGTAACTTGCCCACAATCACATGGCAGAACTGGGATTGGATGTAGGCCTCATTCTGAAGATTGCTGTTCACCCATCATGCTACATTGTCTCCCCTGGAGGTGGATGACAGACAAGAAGAGTTGTTAGTGCAATATGGCACTAAGTATTGAGGAGTCAAAACATAACGTGGGGATACAGGAACCACTGATATTTGGAGGTCTGAGCAAGTAGCCAAAAACATGTGGCCCTTAATGAAGGTAATGAAGGGAAAACAATAAGATATAAGGCAAGTTACTAGGTAGAGATTTAGGTACAGGAGAGCAAGCCAAGAACTGCTTAATAGCCAGGTACAGGATCAAGGTTAGAAAGCCACAAGGGTCTATGTTAAAAGATTTCGTTAACTAATTGAAGTCCATGTTTTAGGGGATGTTATAATCACATCTTAATTTGGTTTTCTCTTCCTGCCATCATTCTACAGTGATTAAGGACAGGATGAACTCAGATGAGTGTTTGCCCTTCCAAAAGAACTGGAACTAAAGGCCTGCTCATTACTTGCCTGGTTTCTAATATAAGAGAAACTCTTAAGAGAATGAATTTACATTAAAATACAGGGCAATGTCAGCATAGCTGTTTTTTAATTCAACCTAGAATAGAAAAATACTTACCAATGAAATCTCTTATCACTTTTGTCATTCACACACTCATCAATTAACTTAAAAAATAAGTTAACCACCAAATTAAATCTTTGGAGTACAAAGATGAATTGAACTCATTCCTTGCCTTCAAAGTGCTTACAGTTCAGAAACTAGTCAAATATGTTTAGGCAGCTATCTTTAATGTAAAGCAAAATTAAGTAAACAAATAAAGAATTGTGGGAAAAGGTAAAATAATGGCTAAAATTCTCACTGAAGGGTGACAGAGGTTTATGGAAGAGTTTGCTTTATGGTGATTCTTAATTAAAGGATGATCATACTATTTATGTGAAACTTGCATCTATTTTCCAAAATTTTATAATAATTTGTAGATACTAGTAAATGTGGATATACATCCTGTAACAGCTATGTTTATGCTTTTAAAATTTATAGCCCTTGTTCAACACCCATCCACACCCCCACCCCTCCACACAATCACTGAGGAATGACGACAGGAAGGAAAAACCAAATTAATATGTGGTCTTAAATGCTCGAGTACTCAGGAATCTTTTGACTGAAAGCAATAGAAAGCCATACTTAATCTGGCTTAAGCATAAAGGAAACTTATATCCAAAGTAATTGAAAAATCTAGGGAAGTAGATTTCAGGCACAGCTGAATCCAGGTTCTTAAACACTAACACCAGAAATATTTCTCTCTTATCTGTTGTCTTGATATTTCTCTAGCTGGGCTTAATTTTTCAACATGAAATGGCTACTGCAGTCCCAGCTAACATCCTACTAGGTTAGGAACTCCAACAGAAAGAATGCTTTTCATTCCTCCAGATTCTAGCAAAAGTCCCAGAGTCATGCACCACACTGAAGAATCACTGATTCCAGGGGATCTGAGGGCTGCAATGGGCCACATCCACCTCATTTTCCCACACCTGGAGTGTTTTCCCCTGAGAATAGGAAAGCAGCAAAAGTCTAAGGGACATGCTCAAGGCTGTTATCAGAAGGAGAAATGGATTATGGGCAGGAAAACGCAACAGAAAAGTTACGCTAAGTGACTTGAAAATGTGAGGCATGGAGGCATGAAACATTTTTTAAAGTCCTTACCATGAAATGCGAGAGAGTCCAGTTCACAGCATATGACTACAGTGTGGGGAATGGCTGGCTCCCTGCGTATCTGACCAAAAAAAAAAAAGACCTCAGAGGCCACAGTAGATGATGAGTTATTTATAAGAAAATCCTGCTCTGGTTGTTTTTATGGGAATGAAAAAAAATCTATATTGCCAGATATAAATGCATGTTCCCAAAGTGGCTAATTTCCTAATAAGGAGATTCTTCGGTGTTGGGAGAGTAACAAAAAGAAATGTTCTCACACATATATATGCAGATGACTCAAAGACCCACTGTCACTAGAGCATGTAACTCTTTTTTCTCCAATTTAATCAGAATGTGTTCTGCTTGCCCACGAGCAGCAGCTTATTTTCCCAGAATTTTGCCTCTTTCTAGCTTCCTCTCTTGCTTATTCACTGTCCTCCCCCCCACCCCCCGTCATTGATTCACTAACGTGACATTATTTTTGCTCTACAGTATAATGCAGGTGCTTGCTAAGAGAGGATACGCTTGCATTCGTCACCTGCCTTATTTGGCTGATTTTGAGTTCTTGCCTCCATCCCCTTGTTTCAGTCTTGAATGGCTTTTTTCTCTTTCTTAATGTTGGTTTCAACACTAGCAGCAGCTTTATTGTAGGGAGCTAAGATGCTGAAGCATCTCTCATAAATGGGTGTGCCAGAAACAAGTCTGAAAGATTTTTTAAAATAAGAAAACCAGATGTGGGATAGAATCTGAGCTCATCGTTGCCTCAGCATCTCCCCACCCAACACCACCACGTCATCACACGCTGATTGTGGCTCATTAAGACTTGGCATGTTTTCATCCATTATACTGCTCATTATAGTTTAGAATATATAAAATATCATCAATTATCTAAATTAATTATAGAGGAATAACTACACAATGCTTGCATTCTCTCATTCTTTATTTCCATGATTTTCTTTCCAGATACCTATTATGGAGGGGATGTGGGACTGAATAAGATTCCTTTCTACATTTTTAATACTTAAATTCCAATGTAACTATGATTCCATGAATTCACATCAAAATCTAGCTTCACTTTTTTCCTCAGGGAACATCTACAACAGTCTCTTGTCCCTCCTAAAGTGTTATGGCGTTTTGGACAATATATCACAGAATGTTTGCTGGAGTAGCATTAATAATTAAAAACAAAATAAATTTATCAAAATAAACAAATTTTGCTTTGTGAATTAATGTCCTTTATTTTTAATCATCTTTCTACATGGTGCGTTACAAAATACCCTAATATATAGTAATGTTCCTTAATTATAAATGGCAAGGGGATGTCATCCAGCATTTTGTATGCTATTATATTTTGACCTCAGTTCTGGTGAGTTCCAGGTTTGCTTTTACCAGGTGGATAGTTTTGGGCAAGTACTAACCTCTCTGAGCCTCAGTTTCCCTATGTAAAATTATAGCTACCAATATTTACTCAGCACAGGTGGCAGGGCTGTTCTGAAGATTTATCATAGGAATATAGATAATAAGATTTTGTTAATTTATAAACTACATGTAAGTTTAAATTATAAAGTATATATAGCTATAGGACATGGTTTAAATCCAGACCATAAACCCCTTAAGGGCTGAGACTTGTTCTATTTTGTTCATCACTGTACCTGACATATTAGACTCTCAATAAATACTTGTAAATGAATCTGTGACTGTTCCTGGTCTTCTCAGCCCTAGACCAGTGTTGCTGGTTTAATTGTGTACCCCCCACCCCAAAAGATATATTAAAGTCTTAACTCCTCAAAATATGACTTTATTTGGAAATAGGGTCTTTGTAGATGTAATCAAGTTATGAGAAGTTCATATTGGATTAGAGTGGGTCCTAATCCAATTACTTCTGTCCTTACAAGAAGAGAGAAATTTGGACCCAGAGACAGAGACAGGGCTATGTGTAGACAGAGATTGGAGCAATGAATCTGAAAGTCAAGGAACACCATGGATTGCTAGCAACCACCACATGTAAGAAGAGGATTCTCCCCTAGGGCCTTTAGAAAGAGCATGGCCCTACTGACAACTTGATTTCAGACTTCCAGCCTCCAGTACTGTGAGAGAATAAATTTTTATTGTTTTAAGCCACAGCTTGCAGTAGTTTGTTATGGCATCCCTGGAAAAGTAAATGTGGCACATGTCTATAATGATGCAAAGGATCACTATTTGGTCTCAGTCTTTATACACAGAAATTTTATTTTAGTGAGAATTTGATTTACCTTAACTTAATGTGAATGAATGGAACAATTCTGCTATGACAGAGGTTTCTTTATTGTGGTAAAGAAAAATAGCAATATCTATTAAGCATTATTAGCAATTAGTGTATCTTAGGCGATATAATTTTAAGTCCACATAACTGTCTAACACATCTTCTGTTTTCACCTAAACATCTGTTTTCATCTAAACCATCTAAACCATCACTTTCATCTAAGCCATTTGTCAACATATGCTCCTTAAATGATAATACACCTATAACATTATCTGATTCTCAAAAGATAAATGGTAAAGCATTGCATAAGTCATATTTTCAGATTCCTGCCCTTTCTAAAAATAAGTATTTGTATTTACCATATGCAACTTTCTGGTTACAGTCTGTCATTTGCATAACATGGATAGTTAACAGCTGCTTGCCTGTAGAGTTTAAACTTGATATGCCAACAAACTATCCCTAAATACTTAGTGAGCACACAGAGATTTGAAGACTGGAATAGGCTTTAGAGAGAGAAAGATTACTTTGGTCCAGAGATTTTGTGGGGCAATATGATTTATGTTGTGAACATCATTAATCATAAATGGTAGAATTTGATTGTTAAAGCAACTTTAAGCTCTATATAAACAATTTTGTGATCATCATTTGGATACAACCTTTCCCCTTTTGCTCAATTATAAAAAATGTACTTGTGATTCACAAGTGATGCTTATCAGGTACTCCCCACTTTTCAATTCAGTCTTTCAAATAGGAGTGCATATTTTATATTAGAAAATCCCCAACTGACAGTTTTCTCTTTGCAAGGGCAACTCTGAATTATTGTACAAATAGAAAAAGTTCTTCATGGGTTCGTCATAGAATAGAATTTACCGAAACTTCTTCTATCTGGGTATCCAATTAATATTCAAGGACATTTCAAATATGCCAAGATTTGTCATGAATTATGCATTGTTTTAGATTTCTATAATCTCCTTGCTTTCTTTGAAATATGATCTATAAATCTTGCCTTGATCTCTCTAGCTTCCAATATAAGATTTTTATTTGAATCATTTTTGTGTTCTAGCTTTTTCCAGGAAGTAAACAAAGTATGATGATTTGCTAAAATTGGAGTGAAGATTTTTAAAAATCTAGAAATGTCTTAAGTCACACAAAGTTGTTCTTGTTGTTCTATGTATGTAGGTGCCGGTATTGTATAATGGTATTTTTATTTTTTATTTTTTTTGCACAGAATTGTCACGGTCTACTCAAATATATTAAGTTTCATTTTGTGGGACTCTTTTGCTAAGAAAACAACCCCAGAACAATATTAAGGCTGACCCAAGTAACCACCCCCCCTTGAAAATATACCATATTATTACATTTTTGTCCCGAAAAGCATCCAATAATTGTAAGGCTTTCTTTTTCATATTATTTTAGAATCATCTGTTTACCTCTGCCTGACACCCTACCTAGATAGTACATTTATGCAAACTACTCCAATAAAAAAGAGAGCAAGGACAATGTCAGATAGGGTGGAAGGAGAATTTTTATAATTTATTGATACATGAGGGTTTGTCTCTCATTTAAAAAAACATTGCCTTAATATTTTCTGCAATATTATCATTCGAAGAAATACTTGCAACCTCCATATTTTGGAAAGGGAACTATTTTTAAAAACGTGTTTATCTGAGGATCTGTTTGAATAGCATTTCCAATATGACAAGTTTTACTTTTTGTTCTGTCTAATCAATGCCGAAATAGATGAACCTCTGCTTCATTCTTTCATTTTTGAAATCATATCAATAGATCAAAGAAATGGGAGACGTTTTGATTACTTTGTCTAAAAAAGATAATATTCCTGATAAAATTTTTTTGAAAATCATTAGAATTTAGCAAACTGGATTTTTAAAAATTATAGACTTGGATATAGGAAAAAAATCTCAACTCATTTGATCACAAGGATAATTGTGAGAAATATATCATGCAGATGTATTTTTGTAAGACATTTTGTTTTGCTTATAAGAACTTTTCCATTAAATTGATTGTCTATCCTTAAGTCACCTCTGTTCCACCAATTTTATTGCTTTCCTAGAGAATATCACCACTTATCTAAAACTTTAACTGCTTACTGGCAAAAAGACATAGTAAATCCAAAGTCAAATTTATCTCATCTATCTCCTAAATGTCAACCAAATCCTGCAAGCATACACTTCCAGCAAGAGGTGAGGGGGTGCTCTCCTTCAGCCTCTTCTCTCCACCTCTTCATTCTGCCTGATCATATGTCAAGATGAATGTCCCCTTCTTACTGCTTTTTTGGCTTGGTGTTCCTCTTGGCTGTTACTCTTCCCCATTTTGATCTTTTCTTGCCTTTATAGATGAAGACTCCCAGACTCAGAGAGGTTTAAGTAACTTGCCCAAAGTTACACAACTAGTAAGTGTTGACATCATTCTGCCTGACATCAAAACTCTTACTCTATTTCAAAAGCTTTTCCAGTAAGAGTGATTTCACATACACTTGTGTGTATGTATTAGAACAGTACTTCTCAAACTTTAACATACATAAAAACAACCTAGGAATCTTGTTAAACTGCAGACACTGATCAGGAAACTAGGCCGCGGGTGGGGCCTGAGATTCTGTATTTCTAATGGGCTCCCAGGTACCACTGAGGTTGCCATGCTTTCAGTAGCAAGGCTTTACAAAACCTAGCAGAGGTTGGAGAATGTTTGTAAATCTACTGTCCAATTTTGTTCACTACTTCTTCACAGTGTATGTTATCTTATTCCTTCTTAAATATTTTTAAATGATCAAAGTAAATCTAATATTTTGGATTTATCGTTATAGTAAAATAAATGAGACTCAAATAAAGAAATTAATATTCAGGATTATTAGCTAATCTGCCAGTCCTTTGCAATGGAGCTGGTGGAGCCATCATGAATAAAATAAAGGGGCTGAATATGATCCACAGGCCATTTGTCAAAGGAGACAGGAGGGCCCTGCAGACAGTTTTGAGGAAACGCTGTCACAAGGAAAATAATGAGCAGCCTTGAAGGAGATGCGGATCTCCATGGGGCAGATCGAAGAGGAGGTATAAAAGTAGGGTAAGGGCTGTTCTAGAAGAAGCACGAGGTGGGCAGGTAAGAGTGAGGAAAAGAGCTTCAAGAACAAAACAAGCTTGAGTTGAAATCTTGGCTTTGCCACTCATATGGAGTGGATGACTTTGGGGAAATCCCTTATCCTCAATGAACTTGGTTTTCTTTCTGCCTCCCCGCCCTTTCATTTTTTACTTAGAAAAAGATATTTATTATATATAGCATAAATTATTTCATTTACTAAGGTTTACTCTTTAAAATGATTTAAATTAGGTTTTATTCACATTAGGTTTTTAAAATCATATTCACTATTTGTTTTTGAATTTTGTTTCACAGTCAAATTTTAACTTTAGCATGAACTTTTTTTTCACTTTTTTATTTCAAAATATTAAGGGGGTACAAATGTTTTTGTTACAAGGATAGCTTTTATAATGCTTTAGTCAGGGCTACAAGGGTGCCCATCACTTGAATAGTGTTCATTGTACCTGTTAGGTAGATTTTTACCCATTTCTCCTCCCCCCATTTTTTGATTTCCAACAATTTTTACTTCTTCCGGTGCCCATCTGTGTCCATCAATTAGTTCCAAATTATCAGAGACTACACGTGGTGTTTGTTTTTCTATTCTTGAGATACTTTGCTTAGGATAATGGTTTTCAGTTCCATCTAAAGTGTTGCAAAAGACATTAATTTATTTCTTTTATGGTTAAGTAGTACTCCATGGGGTGTGTGTGTGTGTGTGCGTGTGTGTGTGTGTGTGTGTATACACACACATTTTGTTAATCCATTCATGAACTGATAGGTACTTGGGTTGATTCCATATCTTTGCAATTGTGAATTGTGCTGCAATAAACATTCATGTGCAAGTGTCTTTTGGATAAAATGACTTCTTTTCCTCTGGGTAGGTACCCAGTAGTAGGATTGCTGGATCAGATGGTAGGTCTACTTTTAGTTCTGAACTTAGTTTTCTGATCAGGAAACATCTGCCTTACAATGTTATTGTTAAGATTGACATAATAATATATGTAAAAGAGCATGATACATAGTAGGCAATTCACAAATTGATATGTCTTTTGCTATTTCTGCCTGAAGGTGATATTTTATGAGATGATATTTCCCAGCTTTTCCTTTCTTCCCTCCCCTCTGGAGTTTCTGTCCGGCTGTCCTCAGCACCAAACAGTATCAAAGAATACGGTCTAGAGCAATTAATCCAATGCTAGAGAAGGCATGCTCATCTGGTATCTGGGTCACCCAGCACCACACTTACATTTGCACATATATTATGATACCGCAAATCATAAATATTTTACCAATTAATTCAGTTGGAATTGGACCCATTCCTACAGTCATTAAATCAAGTCTGTTTGGTTTGGTCAGAAAGCATTACTTGGCATACTTGTGCAAAATAAATTTTACATGTGTTTACAATGCAGAGAGAAGCCAGGAACTTTAAATAAGGAGCAATTGAAATTCTGAAAATAATGAATTCTACCATTTTTAAAGCAGATCTTTTGATGAATTTCTGTTAGCATTTGACATTTAAATATATCGCCTTACTTAGCATGAATAAGGTTTCTCAGCACCACTATCCTCTTTCTCAAATCTGTGGAAACTGAAGCAGCCCTTCAGAGCTATTTTGGGTGCCATCTTAACCAATAAACAATAGGGAGGAAGCAGAGGGTGGAGTTAGGAAGCTGGGTCTAGGGGTCACCAGCATGCTCACCAAAACAACAAAGTAATAAGAATATTTTCTCATTCAGAGACTATGTGGAGAGATAATGGAGATGTTTTATAGCCTCTGGATTAAGGAGTATGGAATGGTATGTCCTTTCTGGGGAGACATGTCTAGCTCTATTGTTGAGAAGCATCAGGGTCTGTTAGAGTTTATTGTCTGTGAATAAAGCAGGCACTTCTCTATGTCCAATAGCCTAGGAAATACAATGTCACTAAATGTGTTTCCCACTCCTAACTCACTGATTTACCCATTTCCTTTATATCCATCACTCCCTACCTTCCTTCACCTTCATCCTCACCTAGCTCAGATTCCTCAGCCCAATATCACAACTCCCTTGTCTCTCTCCTCTCCAATTGTGCCTCCCTGACAAAACCCCATCCTAAATGAACCCATCATTCATCTTTGCTGAGCCTTTATCAGAGCAGCTAAGTAGATGGCAGAGAAAAACTATAGTCCCCAGGGCAACTGACATTGTCCACTTGCCTCAACCAAGCCTTTGACGTTGCCCAGAAATCTGTTTTTCCAACAAACTGGACCTTCCATCCCTAGTAACTATTGGTTCATACTTTCTCTATTCTTCTCTGACTTTCCCTCACCTCTTCCCACCATTGCTATTTTCTGCTAAAGACATTGCCCATAATATCCTGGAGAAAATATAAGTTCTCAGATAGGAGGTTTTTTTAATACTTTGTCACAAAATCTTCAATGTACTTTCCTATCCCACTTCTAACCCTTTTTTTCTGGATAGCCCCTGTAATGGGCTGAATTTTGTTTCCCCCAAATTTATATGTTGATGTACCTCAGAATGTGACTGTCTTTGGAGACAGAGCCTTTAGAGTGGTAATTAAGGTAAAATTAGGTCATATGAGTGGGCCTTAATCCAATCGTAATGACTGGTGCCCTCATAAGAAAAGATTAGGACAGAGATAACACATAGGCCAAGGGGTGGTGTGAGGACACAGTGAGAAGTTGGCTACCCACAAAACAAGGAGAGGGCCCTCAGAAGAGATCAAATCTACTGATAGACACTTCATCTTGGAGTTCCAGCCTCCAGAGCTGTGAGAAAATAAATTTCTGTTGTTTAAGCCATCTGATCTATGGTATTTTGTTATGGCAGCCCTAGCGAACTAATAACAGCCTCATTTAAGATGCAACTCAAAGAGAAAGAAATCCCAATCAAAATTAAGCTTCATTTTATATTTTGAAAGTCTTGTATTAATATTTTTCTTCATAGCATTTATTACTATTGGCAATAATATATTTATTTGTTTATTGTCTATCTCCCTCACTAGACTTTAAGATCTCAGATGGAGTGGGAGGAAGGGCAGGGCTGTGGCAGTATCAAAGTGTAGGGAGGGGGCTCGCCCCTCTAAAATCCCCCATGTGTATTTGATATGGACAATTGGCATTTTATCAGTGCTGTGTTGACTGTGTTATGCAAAACAAGATTCAAGTTTCCTGACCTTTCAACCATATTTTACCTCTTTTACATAGAAATTGTAAAGCTGACTCTCACTGGGACAATGTCTGTGATTCATTGCTGTATCCCCAGCACCTAGAACTATACCTGATACATAGCATTGGATCAATACATTTTTTCCAGAGAGAAGGAAGAAAGAAAAGGGAAAAGGAAAGAAAGAAGGAAAGAAGGAAGGAGGGAGGGATGGAAAGGGAAGTAGTTGAAACCGTAAGGAAAACCAGTTGCTCGCCATAGAGATGTCTCAGATATAGCTGATTGTGAGGTGAGTAGATAACTTTCCACTCAGGGGGATTTAACTTGGGGTCTGTGGATGTGAGTCACCATGGATTTATTAAATTCCTTGTAATCATGGATTAACTAAGGGATCTGGAGTTTTGTTAGGTAACTGATTTGCCTGGTTCTTCCTATTGCTTTTCCCTCTGGACATATTGTGGTTTAGTAAGCACTATGATGGTTAATTTTGTGTGTCAATTTGACTGGGTCATGGGGTGCACCCAGATATTTGGTTGAACATTGTTCTAGGTGTGTTTGGGAGAAATATTTACAGATGAGATTAACATATGAATTGGTAGACTGAGTAAAGAACATTGCCCTCCCCAATGTGGGTGTGCCTCATCTAGTCCCTGGAAGGCTTGACTAGAACAAAAGGTGGAGTAGGAGAAAATTTACCCTCTCTGCCTGACTGTCTTCAAGCTGGGACATCAGTCTTTGGACTTGGACTCAGACTAGACCTTCCACCATTGGCTCTCCTGGGTCTCAGGCTTTTGTACTCAAATGGGAACTGGAACTATACCATCATCTCCCCTTGGTCTCAACTACAGATTGCCAACTGTAGATCCTGGGACTTCTCAGTTTCCATAACCCCATGAGCCAATTCCTTATCATCCTTATAATAAGTCTCTCTCTCTCTCTCTCTCTCTCTCTCTCTCTCCACACACACACACACACACACAGACACACACACACCCCTCATATTGGTTCTAGTTCTCTGGAAAACTCAGACTAATATAGGCACATAGCAGATATCATATTCATGTACTCTTAGAGATAAAAAGGAACTTAGAAGCTGTTTAACTCAAACCAATTCTTACAATGTGAATAGCTGTGTGAGTGAGTTCTTACAATTTGATAGATTGTACAAGAACAGTGTTTGCCAATGCGCCAAAGTTTTTGGGAATTTTATGTGGAATGTTCCATACATGCATTTCCATATATGTGTCTGTATATTTATCCACAGTGAGGCTGCCAGGTTTTCATCAGTTTTTTAAACTTTTTTATTATGCAAAATTTAAAATATATACAAATGTAGAGAGAACAGTATTATAAACTCCCATGTGCCCACCATCCAACTTCAAATTCAATAATTATCAACTCATGACCAATATTATTTGATCTTCACTCCCCCCCATTATTTTGAAACAAATCCCAGATATCACATCATTTTATGAATAAACACCAAACAGCTAATTTACGAGTACATTTTTAGAACACAACTCTCTACTGATTTGAAGATTGCCTGTATTTCCACCTAAAGTTGAATAATGGATTTATCACTTTTTAACTCACTTTTCCTTATGGACGTTCTTCTGTTTATAGGGAAGAAGTAACTCACTCTGCCTACTCCTTAGCCACATTTTTCTACTTATGTGGACTATTCTGAGTAGAGGGCCAAATTTTGGTCCTGTTACTAAGTATGTGACTCTGGGAAAGATTTTAGTTCTCTGTATCTCAGTTTCTTCATCTATGAAGTGAAAAAATACTTGAGGATGTGCCTGTGACATGGCACTCAACAGTGTTAGAAATTACCACCATTGTTACTATTAATGCAAGAACTAGGGCTAGAATATGGACATGAAAGTGATGACTCATCTATAGTTCTTGTGGTAACACCAACAGCTGAGTGCATAGCAGGTGCTCAGAAAGTGCCACCAAGAAGCAAAGAAGTCATCCGTTCCTCTTTCCATCTAGAGATACCAGGTGTCCTCATGTGCCCTCATAATAGCTTTCTCCTGTGTCAAGGGGATAATGGGGCAGATTGATCCCCTCTCTAATGGCACACAATTAGAGTCTCAGCTTACATCTGGTGATAAATAATGAAGCAAGCCAACAGATCCTGCCTGCAGTCAATTATCCCAGGTCTATGATTCTTGGACTCTGAAGGGGCCTTCAATAGGGACTATGTAGCTGCAGAAATGAGAGCAAAATGGAGAAATAAAGAAAAAACAATTCCATCTGTCAAACTGATGATGGATGCTGTCCAAACCTGTGAACAAAACCTGAAGTGCTAATTCTATGCACTGCTGATGCCTTTAATTATGCGACTTTGACAGATGGAAAGATCATTATGCAGTTTTTATTTAAGAAGCTCATGCAATTGTGGTTTTTGTGCCAAGGATAATCAGTCATATTAAAGAATTTGCCAGAAAATATAACTCTACCTTATTTATAGCTTACTAGGTCCTAATTATGCTTCATAAATGGACAGTCCAATGATAAGGCAAACAAAATACACGTGACTGCAAATTACTACGCAGCAGTTACATGTCAGAACAGGCAGCCTTTTTCAAACCACAAAATTCTTTCCTATCAGGCAATATGCAGCAAACACATTGCAGACAATACCTTGTTGAGGTAGAATTCTATAGATCTGAAATGGTGTTTTTCATAGTCTTGGTTTCAGCAAGGCCTTCAGAAAGTTACAGAACAATCACCGTTTGCCCTCTATGTGTTCCTCTTTGTGTGCTCCATACCTGTAGGGTCTGTCTGAGTATTTTCACCAGCCCTTCCTGCTAGTGCCCTGAAGTACTGTCTTTAGTGGCACCTGCACTGGTGTCTCACTTAGCCCTGAAAAGCATCATCTTAAGAAACTCTTAGCTTCCTTTTTCTGGTGTCCCTACCTTTGTGAGGTTCTATAATATTTCTGTCATCTCCTTATTATGGTTTTTTTCTAAGTAGAAGGCCTGGAGATCTAGAACCTGGAAAGGGACTGTGGATGTGTAACCTCTGGGTGGTTACTGAGTGATTAGAGGTGTCCTATCTTTTTGGTTCCATGGCTGCCACTCTGTCCAAGCCTTCTTCATCATAAAGCTACTAGAGTTCCACGGCCACAGCCTCCTCCTTCTCCTCCTCTTCTGACTCAACCTGCATACTCTTGCCAGATAGATCTTCTTAAAACATAGTCTTCATACATTTCCTCTGTTCAAGAACCTTCAGTGGACCCCTTGCCTGTAGAATAAAGCCTCCTAGAGCCTAGCATTTAACTTCTTCGTGACCTGGCCCAGTGGACCTTCTGCTCCTCTGCCTCTGCTCATCAACACATACTCTCTGCTCTAGACATAATGGGCAGCTCACCATTCCCTGACTTCTCTTCTCCAATCTTCTATTCCTTTACACATTCCCATTACTCTTCCTGAAATACCTTCCAAATCATCTTTACTTCTTTGAACTCTAGACTTCTTTACAAATAAGGCAAGAGGACTCCTTCGATGCTTCCACCTCAGTGCAGTTTCTAATGCTGGCCATATGTGAGGATA
>NW_012138302.1:733658-813740 GCF_000956105.1 Propithecus coquereli | reverse complement strand
TTCATGTATTGATGGGCATTTGAGTTGTTTCCACATCTTTGCAATTGTGAATTGTGCTGCTATAAACATTCTAGTGCAGATGTCCAAAAGTTTTCCATCTTAGAGGGCTGTTGTAAGAACTAAATGGTATAATGAATTAAATGTGCCCAATACATTAGAGCTATTAGGATATTAAATTTATCTTGTATCTTTAAGCCAAGTACAGTGACTGATAAATACTTGGCATTTAATAGACATTAATTGAATCAAAGTGCATTTATGTTCTAAGCATTTAGCTCTGGTATCACCAATACTGGTGTTAGATAATGAATCTTCTCAACTTAGTTGAGTTCTTTAAAATAAAAAATGAGAGCTGTTTAGAACTATTGATACAAAATTTAGTATTATAAGCTTTCATGTCATTTATTAGTAAAAATATCTTCAGTTATGAACATGTGGATTTGAGTTGAATGCAGACTTTAATGCAGTTTAAGTGATGGAAATCTTCTTGACAACCCAGCTAAGATGTACCTGCCAATGCTGTGACCCAGATACAATAGAAACAAGTGCCACCCAAATTTTGGTAAAAGGAACAACTTGCCTATAAGAAAAGAAGATTTTAGAGCTAAAAGAATGAGAAGGAGAAAAAGCATCAGAACTTGAGGTGTGAGATTGGTAATGTGGAGACAACAAGGATGGAGGACATTTGGGTTCTAGTTCAATTTTTTGCCCATAACTAGCTCTTCACTTTAGATTTCCCTTTGTCAACCCTGGGGGTTGGAATAGATCACAGTTTCACAAACTTTGGTCATCTGCGAACCAATCTTGATGATTTGTGCCTCATCTGAGTACCATGGGTCCTACTATTTACTTAATATTTTCTTTAAATTGACTCACTTTTGTTTTACTCAAATTAATTTGTTATAAAAGGAAACTATATGTCATTACCATAACTAGAAAAGCAGAATCAGTTGCCGTAAATAGAAGATAACTGTGAAAGTAAACAAAAACAGAGGTATCTTATAAAAAATTCTTAATGAGATACGGCTTTCCAGTGAAAGAGTTGAGCCTGAATCTGCCCTTTATTTGATAAAAGCGGAAATGGTCAAATATTAGGGAGACGTCAAAAAAAAAGAAAATAACATCAAACCAAGATTCCGTTTTTCTTGTAGCCAGAATGTATTGAAAGAAAATTGAAAAGGAAACAACTTCATCCCATGGTAGCTCATGGTCAGTTATTGCCATGCCCCTAGCTACCAGAGTCTTTTGCACTCTCAGCAATGGTGTGGACTCCCAACAGGTAATCTAGATCAGGCTCCGCACATTCAATCCCACTCAACATGTGCTGAACAAAGCAGGAGTGAAAAGTTTGTATTGAAGGTTACAGGCCAGCCTATAGTATAACAAAATATTTAATGGTTACATAATGGTTTTGTTTCCTATAGACAAATTCATATGACAATTTTAAGAGACTCTCATGTGTTTACAGAATCTCTCTGAACAATCTCAGTTATCAATTAGAGAACTGCAATCACAGTATCTCAACCCAGAAGCCTGCTTTCCCCCCGACAAACAACAAGAACACTATTTCACTTGTTAATCTGCGGGTAAGAAGAAATGTGTATCAACTTTGGAACCAATCTGAGTAAGTTCACATCCAAACCCATCACTCTCTAGATCTGTTGCCTGGAGAAAATGATTTAATCTCATTTGTTGCCATTTCATGATTTGAAAAATGAGATTAATAAGTCTTCACAGGATTGCTGTAAAAATTAGAGGTAATGCATGTAAAGAAATTAATGCCTAATGGGATTTTACAACTGATAGTCTCCTTTCCTCCTGATTTCTTGGGCAGTACCAGCCGCATCCTTGATACAGATTTGGCTGTATTGGGCACCTGCTCACCAGAGCTGCTTTTAATTCCAGAAAAGTGGATATTGGTGCCATCAGTGACCCCTTCATTAACCTCAACTATGTGATCTACATATTCCAGTATGAATCCACCAGTGACAAGTTCCTCCTCTCTCTTATTCCTTCTCTCGCCATGTGACAAGCCTCCTCCCGCTTTGCCTTCTGCCTTGATTGACAGCTCCCTGAAATCCTCAGCAGAAGCAGATATTGGTGTGATGTTTCTTGTATAGCCTGCGGAACTGTGAGGCAAATAAACTGCTTTTCTTTATAAACTTCCCAGCCCCAGATATTTTCCTTAGAGCAATGCAAAGTAGAATAACACATATGGCAATAAACCATGTGATTTGTGAAGTCATACTTTGATCATCTCTTTATTTTAACTAGGAATACATCCTCCCAAACAGAAAGAATCACTTCCTCATCTGTGTCCTCTTTACACTTGTACTTATGTTATCCTCACATGGTTTTAGAATAATTTTCTTTATCTGTCTGTGTCCCTTTCCTGCCTGTGGACTCCTTAAGAAGGGAAGCGTGTGCATGTTCCTTTTGTAACCAGTGTCCAGCATGTCATCTGGTAGTACATTGTACAGCC
Organism: Propithecus coquereli; assembly: GCF_000956105.1. Taxonomy (NCBI): domain Eukaryota; kingdom Metazoa; phylum Chordata; class Mammalia; order Primates; family Indriidae; genus Propithecus; species Propithecus coquereli. The sequence goes on along the minus strand of NW_012138302.1, from coordinate 811,258 downwards.
TCCATAAACGTAGGCTGACTTGAATTCAGTTGAATTTATTCTTTTGAAAAAAGTAAAGAGAGAAAGAAACGTAACTTGACACCAACAGAAGTGTTTAGCATAACCCTAGTTACTTTGGAGTTATGTCCTTGCTGTATCTCTGTTTGCAAATGGCATACTCATATGTATATAAATTCATACATCTATTAAAACAAAAGGAATATAATCCCTATAGCAAGGTAGAAAACATAGGTGCTGTTACTTAAGATTTTCTTGCATTCTGGGCTTTGCTGAGAGAATAAGAGCTGCTTTAGGAGTGCTAAATTGAAATCGCCAGAGTACCCGGTTATTGGGGAAACTTGGTAGGATGTAGTGTTATGCAAACGGACCCAGGAAATCAACCAAACTTAAAGAATGAACAAAATAGAATCAATTCAAAATTGCTGCCCCAAAATGCTATCAAGTCCTTGCTTTGCTCCCCCAGAGAATTTTTTTGGCCCTGAAGATACCTTGGGACCAAGTAAGACATAATTCATTTCAAAACAAGATGTCCTATTTTTGAAGTACTGCCCCGAATTTTTTCTTTTGCCTGTAATAATCTATTGTCCTGGATACCAAAAATAGCGTCGGACAGCGATTATTTAAAGCTGTTCAGCAGAAGACAGTAATGCAGCCTGCTGAACTTCTTAGAACAAAAGAAGTTAAGTTACAGTTAAAGAGAACTTTGCAACTGTCCACAGCAGTGGAGCCATGTACTGGCCCCTACACTACTTTTGTTTTCCTTCATTTTTATTTTCTTGGAGCTGGAGAAGGCCTCAAAGACTAGACAGGGTAGAAATTTGACTTACTAAAAACTAATTGGTAGGCTTAGTTGGGAAAACTAACCTCAAAAACCAAAACAAAACAAACCAAAACCAAAACCAAAACAAATCCTATAAGCAACCATCTTAGAATAGTGATGCTTATTTAAGGTGAATGATGCTGGGACACCAGAAAAAGCCACATTTTTTTTCTTGAATATTGTTAACGGGAGCCCCGATCCTTCTGGGAAGCATGACTTCTCACTGAGTCTCAACAAGTTGTAATTTTCTTCAACTATTTGAAGGATGTATTAGCTTCCTATGGCTGCTGTGGAAAATTACCACAAACTTGGTGGCTTAAAACAACACAAATTTGTTCTCTTAGAATTCTGAAGGTCAGAAGTCTGAGATCAGATTCACCAGACTAAGGTTCAGGTGTCAGCAAGGTAGGTTCCATCTAAAGGCTCTGAAGGGAGGATCTATAACTTCCTTTTCCAGCTTCCAGTGGCCACCAGTATTCCTTGGCCTGTGGCTCCTTCTTCCATCATCAAAGCACATCAGTCCTGTCTCTGCTTTCATCATCACATCACCTTCTTTTGTTCTGTATTTAAATCTTCCTCTGCCTCCTCTTCTAAGGACATTTGTGATTACATTTAGGGCCCACTTGGAGAATCCAAGATAATCTCAAGATTCTTAATCAAATCTTCAAAATCATTTTTGCTGTATAAGACAACATCCACAAGTTTTGGAAATTAGGATGTGGATTTTTTTGGAGGGGTGGGGTGCATTATTCAGTTTACCACAAAGGGCTAGCAAGTAGAAGAGGAGTTAACCTTTGTGTGGCCCTGGACATAACTATCAATGGCTAGATGGGCTTTTGAAATTTGGAAGGAAGTAATTTGGATCATTGGCACTCCCCAAAAGTAGAGAGGACTTCCTTGGGTCTGTGAGAAGACGTTAAACTGCAGTAGTTACATATGGCACCACGATTACAACACTTAGGACATTCTAAAGTGAAGTGCTAGGCAGAAACACAGATTTTCAGAGAAAATGACCCCACAAGGAGACCATAAGGGATCAAGAGATTAAAGAGGGAGGAAGATTTATGAGGATATTTCCTTATAGGGAACTTCTACCATCTCTCTGCTTCAAAGGGGATGTGGTGAGGCTGTTCTCTCCTTCACAACTAGCCTAGAGGGAGTGGGCTTCAAAGAGACTTCTCTAGAAGTACAGAGGAACCTTGAGCTGGTATGTGACACACACAGCTAGAGGCTGTGGCTCTTGGTCTTAGTGAGCAGTACAAAAAAAAAGAAATACCCAGTGTTAGATGAAACTATCTTTTCTCCAGTGGTGAGTCAAAGGTGCATGAAGCCCTGAGAATATATGGTGAATCTGTGGTAAGTTTCTGTTGAAGAGGGCTTCTCCTGGAAAGCGAGGAGAGTCCCATAGAGGGAGTAGATAGGGAGGACCACTGGAAAATCAGAAACTGAGGAGGCAGGTAGAGCAGCCAGTCAAATTGTAGGACTGCTGACATTCTGGGTGTCGTCTCAGAGATCCCCAGCAGGAGAGCCTCTGAAGAACCCATCAACTCTGTCCACTTGAGAATTGCCAGTTTTAATCATTAGCTAGAACCATGGACTGTGGAGCCAGCTTAAAGCAGCCCTTGTGGTAGGTGGGCAGATCCAGGCTTTGTGAGATTTTAAGCTCATAGAATTTGAGTCACTCTCTTTAAGAAAAAGAATAAAGCATCAGAAATACAAAGTTAGCCAGAAGGCCTTAGAAGGGATCTTTTCAAATGAAGAGCCCTAAAATTTGATTTCAGTAGCTGTACTGTAAGTCCATGAAGTAAGAATTTTCTGCTCCATTTCCCCCTTTTCTCTTCCTCTACACTAACTCCAGAAGGGTCTGAGACCAAGATTAGCTAGGTGGGCCAGGAAGAAAGGAATAGCTCACCTACTAAAGGTCTTTGCTGGTATAGGATGAGTGGGAAGAGATTCTTGCCTTTGTATAAAGACTGAAAGGTTGATTAAAGTATATTGAATTATATACTTCATTAGAGAATTGAGGATGTTCTTTCACGACTTAAAAAGACTGTAGAATCGTGCACTGCCTACAAGACACCAGAAACATTATGCGTTCTTCTAGAGTTTCTATTTAGAAGCTACAGAAATCTCGCCCCACCAAATACATTATAAAATGACAACAGGAAGTAAGAAATAAAGTTGTGTTTTGATTACATTCCATAGGCAGTATTGTTCAACATCCTGGGCACAGTTGGTGGTGAGTTCTTCACCACTACCATGTGCAAGCAAGTGGTGATAGCTTGTCAGCGATGTTGTAGAAGACTTTCAAACATCCGAAGTGTGGTTCCTCTAAGGAACTTTAAAGTCCTTCCTGGCTCTGATGGTTTCTAGTCTATGCTACTCAACTACTGACAAAAGAGTCTTTCCTAAGAAATCTTTTGACAGGGAGAATGAGACGCAAGCAAACAGACAAGGAATTCTTGCAGTGGGTAGACAGATGGTATTAAGATAGGTGAAGAGGAACAAATCCAGTAAATACTCCAAACAAAAAGAATTTACTCTAGTTCAAAAGGGCAAAATGTTGATCACCTTTAACAAAAACCCTGACACATAAAGTGAGAAAAATAGGTGGAACAGATTTAAAATTTAAAACACTACTGCTGAATTCTAGTTTCTTGTCTGGCATGTAAGGATATTGGAAGTTGCCACTCTGTCCTAACAAGCAAAGACCTGAACAAACTGAAAAATCAACAGCATTTAGATCCTTAAGAGAGGTGAGGTCATAGGAAAAACTGCTGCCTTAAAATAGGAGAGACAGGCAGGTGGATGCTGAGAATTACAAGTTACCAGAGCAGAAAACTATGACCAGAAATTTCTGCAGGAACCAGTGCTGGCGTAGGAAAACCTAAGCTCTAATTGACAAATTGCTGGAGGCTCAGTGTAGACTAGTCTGAGAGTCAAAACTCTAGAAGGACCCAGTCCCTATTATGAGCTTTGCCTCTCAGAGATTGACCAGGTTTGCACAGTGAATATAGGAGAGAAGTCCCCTGAGTGGGAGGAGAGAAACTAACCATTTTGAGATATGCCAGAGCATTTAGTTTTCTTAATAAGGTCTGCTCTCAGGAGAAACTATTAATATTTAAGCAGAGCACAGTCTGCTGGGATTTTATCAGAGCTCAACTGACCTGGGGGAAAGAAAATACCCAGCATCAGTTGCTCTAACCCTCCTCATGGGAGAAGGAAAATACCCAATTACAGCCCACTGTAGCCATCCTATCCCACCTAAAGGTGTATTGAGAAGCACTTGTGAAGATCAGAGACCACAGGCACAGGCTCACTAAAAGACTGAGACCTAACCATGGAGCTATAGAATACTTTTCCTTTTCCCATACATTACTACAATATCACTAAAGGCCTGTTTATAGCAGTTCCTTTTACCCAGTATCTTATATCTGGGTATCAAGAAAAAAAATACAAGGCATATTAAAAGGCAAAAAAAGAAAAAAGAAAAAAAAGAAACACAGAGGAGACAGAGGAAGCATTAGAACAGACGTGACAGGGATCTTGGAACTATCAGATCAGGATTTTTTTTTTTTTTTAGACAGAGTCTCACTCTGTTGCCCAGGCTAGAGTGCTGTGGTATCAGCCTAGCTCACAGCAACCTCAAACTCCTGGATTCAAGTGATCCTCCTGCCTCAGCCTCTTGAGTAGCTGGAACTATAGGTGTGCACCACCACACCTGGTTAATTTTTCTTCTATATTTAGTTACCCAGCTAATTTTTTCTATTTTTAGTAGAGATGGGGTCTTACTCTTGCTCAGTCTGGTCTCAAACTCCTGAGCTCGAGCAATCCTCCTGCCTTGACCTCCCAGAGTGCTAGAACAGACCAGGAATTTAAAAAAACTATGATTACTATGCTAAAGGCCGTAATGGATAAAATAGATAATATGCAAGAACAGATGGATAATGTAAGCAGAGAGATGGAAATTCTAAGAAAATATTAAAAAGAAATGCTAGAGATCAAAAACATTGTAATAGAAATGAAGAATGCCTTTGATGGGCATATTAGCAGACTGGATATGGCTAAGCAAAGAGTATCTGAGCTTGAGAGTATCTCATTTGAAACTGCCAAAACTGAAAAGTAAAGATTAAAAAAAAAAAAAACTGAAAAGAAAACCAGAACAGAATATTCAACATCTGTGAGGCAACTACAAAAGATGTAACCTAACCTGTAATGGGAATACCAGGAGAAGAGAGAGATAAACAGAAGAAAAATTTGAAGCAATGATGACTGAGAATTTTCTGCAAATTAATGCCAGACACCAAACTACAGATCCAGGAAGCTCAGGGAATGCCAAGCAGGATAAATGCTTTAAAAAACTACACCTAGGCATATTATATTTAAATTGAAGAAAATCAAAGATAAAGAAAAATGCTAAGAGAAGCCAGAGGAATTAAAACATCTTACCTATAGAGGAGCAATCATAAAAATGACATCTGACTTTCTCTCAGAAACCATGCAAACAAGAATACAGTGGAGTGAAGTATTAATATTTAAAGTGCTGAGAGAAAAAACTACCAATCTAGAATTTTTTACCCTGCAAAATTACTCTTCAAAAGTGAGGGAAAAATAAAGCTTTCTCTGACACACAAATATTTTTGCCTTGCAATAAATATTAAAAGAAGTTCTTCAGAAAGATGGAAACTGACACAGGTAAGAAACTTGGATCTACATTAAACAAAAAAAAAAGAAGAGCATCAGAAAAGGAATAAGGAAAGGTAAAATAAAAACTTTCGTTTTTCTTATTCTGAATTGATCAACATATAATAGTTTATAGCAACAATGTATTCAAATATATATGTGTATATATATTATATCTATGCTTATGTATAAGTGAAATAAATGACAGCACTGATATAAGGGATAGAAGGAAAGAATTAGAATTACTTTGTTTTTTTAAGATACTCACACTACTGGTGAAATAGCATAGTGTTAATTTGAAAGAAGACTTGAATTTGCTGTAAATGCATATTTTAAACTCAAGGACAACCACTAAAAATTTTTTTTAAAAAAAGCATAACTGATATATTAAGAAAGGAGAAAAAATAAAATTATAAAAGCAAATTAAATCCAAAGTTAGCAGAAGTAATAAAAATTAAAGCAGAAATAAACAAAATTGAAAACAAAACCAATGGAGAAGATGAATAAAACCCAAAGCTGGTTGTTTGAAAGATCAATAAAATCAATGAGCCTCTAGCCTGGATAACTAAGAAAAAAGAGAGGACACAAATTACTAATATCATTAATGAAAGAGGGGACATCACTTCAGATGCTGTGAACATTAAAAGGGTAATAAAGAAACAGTATAAATAACTCTGTGTCCACAAATGTGATAACCTAGATGAAATGAACCAATTCCTTCTAAGGCACAATATGCCAAAACTCAGACAAGCATAAATAGACAATCTGAATAGCCCTATATCTATTACATAAATTGAATAAATACTTAATGTTATGGACTGAATATTTGTACCTCCCCAATTCATATGTTAAAATCTTAACCTTCAATGTGAAGGTATTAGGAGATTGGGCCTATGGGCAGCAGTCAGATTATGAGGATGAAGCCTTCAAGAATGGAATTAGTGCCATTATAAAAAAGAACCCAAAGAGCTCGCTCTCCCCTTTATGCCATGTGGGGACACAGCAAGAAGAGGTCTGCAACCTGGAAGAGGACCTTTACTAGAACCTGACCATGCTGAAATTTTGATCTGGGACTTCCAGGCTTCAGACTATGAAAAATACATTTCTGTCAATTATAAGACACCCAATCTATGGTATTGTGTTATAGCAGCCTGAATTGACTGAGAAAATTAATCACCTTCCAAAACAGAAAGCACCAGCTGTAGATTTTTGCAGACATTCTTTATTGAGTTGAGAAGATTCCCCTCTACTTCTAGTTTACTGAGAGTTTTGATCACAAATGGGTGTTAGATTTTATAAAATGCTATTCTGCATCTACTATGTGATCATATGGTTTTTCTTCTTTATCCTGTTGATGTGGTGGATTACATTATTTGATTTTCAAATGTTGAACTAGCTTTGCATACCTGGGGTAAATCCCACTTGGTCATGGCATATAATTCTTTTTATACATTGTTGGATTTGATTTGCTAATATTTTGTTGAGGATTTTGAATCAATGTTCATGAGAGATACTGATCTATAGTTTTCTTTTCTTATAATGTGTTTGTATATTATACTGTCCTCATATAATAACTTAGGAAGTGCTCCCTCTTCCCCTGTCTTCTGAAAGAGATTGAAGAGATTGGCATAATTTCTTTCTAAAATGTTTGGTAGAATTTACAAGTGAACCCATCTGCAAAAAACCTACAGATAGCCTCATACTAATTGGTGAGAAAGTAGAAGCTTTCCCACTAATGTAAGTAAAAAGGTCAAGATGTCTCCTCTAACCACTACTTTTTCAACATCATACTGGAAGTCCTAACTAATGCAATAAGATAAGAAAAGGAAAGAAAAGGTATAAATTTGGGAAGAAAAAACAAAAGTGTAATGTTTAATCCATTTGCAGATGCCATGCTTATCTACATATAAAATCCAAAAGAACTGACAAAAAAAAACCCTCCTGGAACTAATAAGCAATTATAGCAAGGTAGCAGGACATAAGGCTAATATACAAAAGTCTCTACATACCAGCAGTGAACAAGTGGAAATTGAAATTTAAAATATACTATCATTTACATTGGCATCCCTCAAAGTGAAATACTTAGGTATAGGTCTAACAAAATATCTACAAGATCTATATGAGAAAAGCTATAAAATGCTAATGAAACAAATGAAAGGAGAACTAAATAAATGGAGAGATATTCCATGGTCATGGATAGGATGACTCAATATTGTCAAGAGATCAGTTGTCCTCAACCTAATCTACAGATTCAACACAATCCCAATCAAAATCCCACCAAGTTCCTTTGTGAATACTGACAAACTGATTCTAAAGTTTATATGGAGAGGCAAAAGACCCAGAATAGCTAACACAATTCTGAAAGAGAAGAATAAAGTCAGAGGACTGACATAATCCAACTTCAAGACTTACTATAAATCTGTGGTAATCAAGGCAGTGTTGTATTGGTACAAAAGGAGAAAAACAGTTCAGTGGAGCAGAATAAAGAGCCCAAAAATAGACCCACGTAAATACAGTCAACTGATCTTTGACAAAGGAGCACAGGCAATACAATGGAAAAAAAAGACAGTCTTTTCAACAAATGGGGCTGGGACAGGTGACCATCCACAAAGAAAAAATGAATTTAGACACAGAACTTACACCCTTCACAAAAATTAACCCAAAATAGATCAAGGACTTAAGATGTAAAATGCAAAAGTCTAAAACAATTAGAAGATAACATATGAGAAATTTCTATTATAGATGACTTGGGTTTGATGATGACTTTTTAGATACTGTACCAAAGATACAATCCATGAAAAAAAACCCTGATAAACTGGAGTTCCTGAAAATTAAAATTTTCTGCTCTGCAAAAGACACTGTCAAGAGAATAGGAAGACAAGCCACAGAGGGGGAGAAAATATTTGTAAAGGACCATTATTCAAAATGTAAAAGAACTTTACAATATCAATACAACTTTACAACTCAACAATATGATTTATGGCTCACAATATTCTCTCCCTATCTCTAGGTTGCCCTTTCTTTTTGTTGATTTCTTCCTTTCCTATGCAGAAGCTTTTTAGTTTAATGTAGTCCCACTTGTTTATTTGGTACATGAGCTTTTGGAGTGATACCCAAATGACATTGCCAAGGCCATTGTCAAGAGGCTTTTCCTCTGTGTTTTATTCTAGGAATTTTATGGTTTCAGGTCTTACATTTAAGTCTTTAATACAGTTTGAGTTGATTTTGTGTGTGTGTGTGTGTGTGTGTGTGTGTGTGTGTGCATGGTGTAAGCTAAGATCTAATGTTACTCTTATGATTGTGGGTATCTAGTTTTTCCAACATCATTTATTGGAGAAACTGTCCTTTCCCCATTGTGTCTTCATTTTATCCTTGTCAAAAACTAGTTGTATATGCTTGGGTTTATTTATGGCCTTTCTATTCTGTTCCATTGGCCTATGTACTTACTTTTATGCTACTACCATACTGTTTTGATCACTATGGCTTTGTAATATAATTTGAAATCAGGATGTGTGATGTCTCCAATTTTGTTTTTCTTTCTCGAGGTTACTTTGGCTGTTCAGCATCTTTTGTGACTCCATACAATTTTTAGAATTGTTTTTTCTATCCCTATAAAAAATGCCATTGGAATCTTGATAGAGATTGCATTGAATCTGTATATTGCTTTGGGTAGTATGGATATTTTAATAATAATAATACTCCCAACCCATGACCATAGGATATTTTTCCATTTATTTGTGTCTTCAATTTCTTTCATTAATGTTTTATGATTTTCAATGTACAGATCTTTCACTTCCTTGGTTAAATTTATTCCTAAGTATTTCATTCTTTTAGATGCTATTGTAAATAGGATTGTTTTCTTGATTCTTTTTCAGATAGGTTGTTATTGGTGTAAAGAAATGCATACAAAGAATTTTTATGTTTATTTTGTATCTTTCAAGTTTTCTGAATTCATTTATTAGTTCAACTGTTTTTTGTGCAGTCTTTAGGGTTTTCTACTTACAGGATCACGTCATCTACAAAGAGGTATAATTTTGCTTCTTTCTTTTCAATTTGGATAACTTATTATTTCTCTTTCTTGTCTCATTATACTTGCTGTACATCCAATAATATGCTGAATAGAAGTGGTGAGAGTGGGCATCATTGCCTTTTACTGAATCTTGCAAGCAAAGCTTCCAATTTTCTCCATTGATTTTTGATAGCTATGGGCTTTCATAAATGGCATTTATTATGTTGAGGAAATCTCCTCCTATACTTAAATCATTGAGAGTTTATGTCATTAATGTGTGTTGAACTTTGTTAAATGCTTTTTCTGTGTCTATTGAGATGTTCGTGTGGTTTTTATCTTTCATTCTGTTAATGTGGTGTACAACATTGATTTGCCTATATGTAACAAACCTTCCATCCCAGAGATAAATCCCACTTTGTCATGATGTATAATCTTTTTAATGTGCTGTTGAATTCGGTTTGCTTGAATTTTATTGATAATTTTTGCATCTATGTTCATCACAGATAATTGGTTTGTAGTTTTCTTCTCTTCCAGCACCTTTGTCTGGCTTTGGTATATGCGTGATGCTGGCCTCATAAAATGAGTTTGAAAGCATTCACTCTACTTTTATATTTTGGAAGAGTTTAAGAAGGATAAGTATTAATTCTTCTTTGAATGCTTGGTAGAATTCCACTGTGAAGCCATCTGGTCCTGGACTTTTCTTTGTTAAGAGGTTTTTTAATTACTATTTCAAACAGATCTGAAGGGAGAAATAGGCAGCAATACAATGATAAGAAGGGACTTCAATACACCTCTTTCAACAATGGATAGATCATCCAGACAGAAAATCAATAAGGAAACATTGGACTTGAACTACACTTTAGACCAAATGGACTTAGACATATATAGAACATACCATCCAATAGCAGCAGAATACACATTGTTCTCAAGAGTGCATGAAAAATTCTCCAAGATAGATCATATGTTAGGGCATAAGTCTTAAAAACTTTAATAAGATTAAAATTATATCAAATATCTTTTCTGATCACAATAGTATAAAACTAGAAATCAATAACAAGAGGAAAAACTAGAAAATTCACAAAATATGGAAATTAAATAACACTCATTAACATTAAAAAACACTCTTGACCAACCAATGGATCAAAGAAATCAAAAGAGAAACTTTAAAACATCTGAGACAAAAAATGAAAACACAACATGCTAAAACTTATAAGACACAGCAAAAGCAGTTCTAAACAGGGGAGTTTATAGTGATAGGTACCTACATTTAAAAAGAAGAAAGATCTTAAATAAACAATCTAATATTTCACCTCAATGAACTAGATAAAGAAAATAACTAAACCCAAAGTTAGCAGAAGGAAGGAAATAATATAGATCAGAACAGAAATATATCAAATAGAGAATTAAAAAACTATAGAAAAAGCAACAGAACCATTTGTTATCTGATAAGATGAACAAAATCGACAAACCTTTAGCTTAACTAAGAAAAAAATCAAGAAGACTCAAATAACTAAAATACCAACATCATTTTTCACAGATCTAGAAAAATAATTCTATGCTTTATATGGAACCCCAGAAGACCTTATATGGCCAAAGCAACCTTAAGCAAAAAGAACAAATTGGGAGGCATCAATTTACCAGACTTCAAACTATACTACAAGGCTATGGCAACCAAAACAGCATGGTACTGGTACAAGAACAGACACATAGACCAATGAAACAGGACTGAGAACCCAGATATAAAACCACTCTCATATTTCCATTTGATCTTTGACAAAGCAGACAAAAACATACACTGGGGAAAAGAATCCCTATTCAATAAATGGTGCTGGGAAAATTGGATAGACACATGTAGAAGACTGAAACAGGATCCACACCTCTCACCTCTCACAGAAACCAACTCATGATGGATAACAGACTTAAACCTAAGGCATGAAACCATAAGAATACTCAAAGAAAATGTTGGTAAAACTCTTATAGACGTCATTAGAGTGAGTAGACAACCTACAGAATGGGAGAAAATATTTGCATGCTACACATCCAATAAAGGGCTAATGACTAGAATCTATACAGAACCCAGGAAAATCAATAAGAAAAAAATCAAACAACTCTCTTAAAAAGTGGGCAAAGGATGTGAACAGAAACTTTTCAAAAGAAGATAGACTAATGGCCAATAAATATATGAAAAATTGCTCAACCGCTCTAATCATAAGGAAAATGCAAAGCAAAACCACAATGAGATATCACTTAACTCCAGTGAGATTGGCTTTTATCAAAAAGTCTCAAAACAGCAGATGTTGGTGTGGGTGTGGAGAGATAGGAACACTCATATACTGCTGGTGGGACTGCAAATTAGTACAACCTCTATGGAAAGTTATATGAAGTTATCTCAAAGAGCTACAAGTAGAACTACCATTTGATCCAGCAATCCCACTACTAGGTATTTACCCAAAGGAAAAAAAGACATTCTATAATAAAGACATCTGCTCTCGAATGTTTATAGCAGCACAATTCACAATTACAAAGACATGGAAACAACCCAAGTGCCCATCAATACATGAGCGGATTAATAAAATGTGGTATATGTATACCATGGAGTACTACTCAGCCATAAAAAAAATGGTGAACTACCTATTGTATTATCCTGGATGGAGCTGGAGCCCATTCTTCTAAGTGAAATATCATAAGAATGGAAAAAAAAACACCACATGCACTCACCATTAAATTGGTACTAATCAATCAACACTAATGTGAACATATGGAAAGTAACATTCATAGGGTGTTGGGCAGGTAGGAGGGGGGAAGAGGGGATGGGTAAATTCACACCTAAAAGATGTAGTGCACGCTGTCTGAGAGGTGGGCATGCTTTTAGCTCTGATTTGGATGGTGCAAAACAATTATGTAACCAAACCATTTGTACCCCCATAATATTCCTAAATTTAAAAAAAAGATTAAAAAATCATAAATAAAAGTTGAAACATTACATGAACACTTCAGAAATAAAAAGGATCATAAGAAACTATTATGAACAAGTATATGCCAACAAATTGGATAATCTCTAGGAAATGGATTATTTCCTAGGAACATACAACCTATCAAGATTGAATCAGGAAGAAACAGAAAGTCTGAATAGACTAATAAACTCAACAATAAGAAAAAAAACAACCTAATTTAAAAAATGGACCAAAGACCTTAACATACATTTTACCAAAGATGATAGATAGAAAAATGGCAAATAAACATATGAAAAGATGCTCTACATCATATGTCATCAGGGAAATGTAGATTAAAACAACAATGAATATCATTATATGCCTGTTAGAAGAATCTAAATCTAGAATACTGAGAACACCAAATGCTGGTGAGAATGTAAAGTAACAGAGATTCTCCTTCATTGTTGGTGGGAATGTTAAATGGTACAGCTACTTTGGAAGACTATTTAGCAGTATATTACAAAATTAAACATACTCTTACCATGTGATTCAGCACTCATTCTCTTTGTTATTTACCCAAAGAAACCAAAAACTGTGTCCACACAAAAACCTGCACATGGATGTGTGCAGCAATTATATTCATAAATGCCAAAAACATGAAAGCAACCAAGTTGTTCTTTAGTAGGTGAATAGATAAGCTGTGGTACATCTAGACAACAGAATATTATTCAGTGCTAAAAAGATATAAGTTATAAAGCTATGAATAGACGTGGAGGAACCTTAAACGCATATTACTAAGTGAAAGAAGTCAATCTGAAAAGGCTACATACTGTATGATTCCAACTATATGACATTCTGGAAAAGGCAAAACTATGGCGACAATGAAAAAGATCAGTGGTTTCCAGGATTTTGGGGAGGAAGGGGTGAAGAGGTAGGGCACAGAGGATTTCAAGGGCAGTGAAACTATTCTGTATGATATTGTAATAGTGGATACATGTCATCATAAATTTATTCAAACCCATGGAATATATAACAGCAAGAGTGAGCCCTGATGTAAACTGTGGACTTTGGGTGATAATGATGTGTCAGTAAAGGCTCATTAGTTTTAACAAGTGCACCACCCTGGTGGAAGATGTTGATCATGGGGGAGGCTGTGTATGTGTGGGGGAGGGAGGTATATGGAAAACGTCTGTTACTTTCACTCAATTTTTTGCTGTGAGTCTAAATTTGCTCTAAAGAATGGTCTAGTAAAAAAAAAACTACTGCCCACACTCAAACATTTGTGTGCCTCTGTAAAGGCCCCTGTTCAAAATACATGCCAATGTGGAAGAATAAGTTTACAGCCCAAACTCATTTTTAAAGCTGGTTTATCTCCAAATGCATGAGTGTTTTATTACTGTTATTATAAATGCCCTTTAATGTGGGCCTTCTCATTCATTATCTTGGAGAGTTCCAAAGTGAAATGAAAAACAACAGTTTTTTGACAAGCTTACAGACTTTAAAGTCGTTAGAGTGGGTGGAAGAAATGAGTGTTGCAAAGCTTTATAGACACCGATAGGATTGCTTTATTTTGAAATGATGATATAAATAAGTCTTTTCAAGAGCTTCATTGAGTGTATCATAGAAATCGCTATGTCAGTTTGTGGAAATCGATAACCTTTGGACTTTGGGCATAAATAATACATTGCCCAACAAAACTTGAGCCAAAACTTTTACTGGCAAGTTCACAAATTTCTAAAGCTTTACCATGGCAATTTTTAAAAAGGCAATCCTTAAGCTAGAATTTTTGTGTGCATGTTATTGTCTATTTTAAACTAAGAAAATACATTTTTTTTCTTTAAAAAAAATAGGAAGGGAACTGATATTTAGTGTTTACTGTGTGCTAGGTACTTAACATAAGTGATCTCATTTAATCCTAACAACAAATCTGTGGGGTCAGTATTGTTATCTCTGTTTGGGATATAAGGAAACTAAGGCATGGAGAATAATAGTCATTAAGGCTTACATAACACTATATTTTTTGCATATAGAGACAGGTTTAATTCCTCATATAACCTTAAAAAGATGAGTGCTATTATCCCCATTTTGCAGATGAGAAAGCTGAAACACAAAGAGATCAGTGACTTGCTCAAGGTAAGTGACAGAAGCCAGGACTGAGGTCTGTCTAGCGTCTGTAGCCTTTAACCGCTAAGCTGTGGAGCCTATAGAGTAGTAAAAGTCCTTACAGCAAGGAAATGGTAGAGCCGGTTTTTCTGGTCTTTCTAACCCTTGCAGTCTTTCTCATCTTAAAAGTTCAAGATTCCACTAACATGAGAGTCATTACTGTTACCCTGACTCTCATGGTACTGTTAGGATAAATTGTTTCCCCGAATGGCCATGGCCATGTTACTTGTAGTTCTGTGTAGCTAGTATTTAATTCTGATTTAAGTGTTGACATGTAAGCTCTTTGAAGACAGAGACTAACTTTTTATTTGTATCTGTAAGTAATGAACCTTTGTATGGTAGTGGGTGCTCAGGAAATTTTGAAATGAACAAGGGGGCCTGCCTATTTCAGTTATTTAACAAAAGTGGTTTTTGCTCTCTGCTAAAGAGTCACGTATAATATGAGTGAAAAGGTCTGTAGCTGTTGTTATTATCATAGAAGACTGAGTAGTGCCTTAACTGATAACATTCAAAAGGAAAGAATGTCAACTGAATGATAAATTTGAACTAACAGAAATAATGAAATGTAAACTGATAGAAAATTTAGATTACAATGAATATGATAAAATTACTTCCCCTAAGAGAAGAGTTACATTCATATAGACACTCTATGTTCTTTGATACATGACAATGGGTGACAGAGATTATGTTCTTTGATACGTGAGATCCCACCTGGAGCCCTGGGGACACTACTCACTGGACACTGAGAGGAAGTGGTTTATGTCACCCCTAAGATACCACTCAAATTCTCCAAAGCTAAGAAGCAAAGCCCCTGTTCCCCGACCGAAGATGGAGCACCCATCTTCTGCTCCAAGTGATGTGGCTCTGGTGGGTTGGCCCAGGCAGGTGTATTGCAGTGAAAGCAGCGTTGAACTTGGAGTTGTATGATCTGAGTTTAAATCTGAGTCCTGAGACTCCCTACTTGTGTGCTTGGGGAGGTTCCTGAGCTTCAGTTTCTTCATCTGTATAATGGATATAATAATACTGCCATAGTGGGTTTGAAGGATTGACTGAGATTCTGTTTGCAAAAGTCCCTGGTACACTGATTCTTTCAGTTAGTGTTTGGGCAATGTGAATTCCATCTACTCCTGTGGGATAATTCCACTGGGTCTTGGCCACCTCAAACTTGTATTGCCACTCTGGTTGCTGTTCCTTGAGCTCTCACCATTCTGGCTTCCTGAGGTCCTCAGTCCACTGAGTGCTGACTTCAATCCCCAAAACTGCTACAGGAGCCTGTATTTCCCTGCACTCTGGCCAGAACTCTTCTCAGCATTGCTGCTGCCACTGGCTCCCTCTCAACACTCCACCATGCCATCATCCCACATTGCTGCTGGGTTCACTCTTCCTTGAGGCTTCCTTGATGCCCTCTCCAGCTGTCATCACTGTGGCTCTGTCTGCCTCTGGACAGCTGAGACCTGAATTCTCAGATTCCCTGTTTAACATCAATGTAGTCCACAAACATTTACTGAGGGCCAACTAACTACCAGGTCAGACACCGAAGTTATGGGTTCTTGCCCTCAAGGAGCTGAGAATTTAGGAGGGAAAATAGATAAACCAACTATAACACTATAGTGTGAAATGGGTTGAGAGAGAGAAGCAGAGAGCAGAGACGAGGCAGGGCTCCTCTGTAGACCTGGCCCTCAAGTATTCCATTGCAACCTCCAGGCAAAGTCGGGAGCTTTGGATGCAAGAAAAAGTGACCATAGACCCCAAATGCTGATAATGAAAAGCGCTTGCAGGACTATTTTTCCATCTTTTCCCTGTACCAGGGACTTTCTGTGCTGTGTCCTATGGGTGGGACTGGGCAAGGGCTACTCATTTTCTCTGATGCTAGCAGCCCACTATGTTCCCTAACCCCCACACTGGAGGCAACTGCCTGTGTAATGTCCACACTTGGTGGCTTCTCTCCCTCTTATGTGGACAGGCCTCCCATCCCCCTTAGGCCCTACCATGATACAGGCTCTGGGCCAACTTCATTTATTCATCCAGAAAACATCGACGGTATGCCATAAAACCTATGCCTTATGATTAAATAGAAATGATTCTTCTGACTGTAAGATCTGAGTTTTGATTTGTTTTTCCACCAGTGGATATGGATGTGGGCCAATTCTCTCAACTCTTTCAATTGCCTCCCTAGCAACCAATGGGAGACATTCATGAACGTCTGATTCAATTAGGGTGTGAGGTCTTCACAAGTCACATGAGGATAACTAGCCCACAAGGGGGTTGAACTCAGAACCTTGACTTCATTAGGGATACATTCTGATCCTTGGCCTAAAAATCTTCTGGGTGATCAGGTCCAATATGTGGATCCAGGGGTGCAGCTGCTTTCATGATGTAGAGTTTTTGAGTCAATTGTAAGAATTACACTGTAAAGATGAGTCTGCATATTTTTACTATAGTTTTCATCAATCAACAGATTAACAGAATGAAATAAATACAAAAATAGATAAACAAAGTGTATGAACAAGAGAAGCTATGACTAAGAAAAAGAAATTATATACAAACATTTCAAAACTTGAGCCAGAAAACATGAGTTCTTGAGGGTAGGGGCAATCCATTTACCTCTGTATTCTCAGAACCTAGGAGATAGTTTATTTATACATTTAAGATATTAAGAAATATTAGTTAAAGGAATCCAAAATAATTTGCCAAAAATATGGAATAATGAAACTATGAGAAACTAATTAGTTGGAATAACAAGTGCTTAATATTGAAAGTCTACAACTACAGAATAAAATATAAATCCATCTTATACAATATAGTACAAATGTGTTAATATTAGGCCAGATTTAATATAAGTACAAGTTAAAAACACAAAAGATATGATCTAAGAGTTGTTTAGAAAGAAAATCTACAAATGCCTCTGAAGTTGTTAAAAATATCTACTAGTTGAATTTGTATAATCTGTCACTAGAAGGACAACACAAAAACTTAAAACAAGGGGTGGGGAAGGAGAGGTTAAAACCTGGTGAAGATATTTACTATCTGTCTGCCATGAATTTTTCATTCCCAACGAGGTTTTCTTATTTTTAATTTTCTCATGTAATCAGTACAATGTAAACTGGGCTTTCAGAGTAAGCACAACCTTAAAAATTATTGTCATTATTGTTCTCTAAACCATCTATCTCTGAATTCTTAAAATACCTCTAACTAATAAACAAGACCATTCACAAATATGTCATTTTGGTCCACTGAAATGAATTTCTTTCCTGCCCAAGAATGAAATAGTCATTTAAAAACAGTACATTGTTTTCTTGCAAAATAAAGTACCAAGAAACTTTAAAAATAAAATAAAAGTTAGTCAAATAAAGTCCTTTGTAAGGAGCTACCTGCTATTCCAACAGGGCACCTCCCCCTCCTCTCCTCCTCCTCTGCAGTGACTCTGGAGTCCCCGGGGTTTGGACATAAAAAATCCCAACTACACCCACCTTGCAGAGGGCCCTAACAGCCATTCTTTCCCTCTGCCTGGCACTGCAGCAGCTGGAGCATAATTGACATGCCCTCTGGCTGCCTTCTAACCCTTCTAACTAAGCCTAGGTGTTAATTAAGTTTAATGCTTCCAGCCCTATTCACTCCCTAGAACTAGCTAGAAGGAAACTGCCACCAATCAATGAGAAGATTCATTACCTCCCTTAGTGCTCAGCTCCAGGAAGAGAAAGGCTGAAGTAAGAAAGGATAGGGTGGACTTTGGGCAATACACGGGAAGGAAGTGCCCTGCCTGGGCTAGACACACACCCCAGAGAGCTGCTGGGCAAGATGGGAAGAGGAAACGGGAGTCTTAAATGTTTATTTTGGGAGCTCAAACATTAAACATACCACTTAGTTCTTTTGCTCTTGCTATTCTTCAGTCTACAATATTATCCTAAATGAGGGTTAAAACCAAACACAATTTGTTACAGAGATGGATTTGAAATAAAATGACACGTAACCTGATTTCACATCAACTTTAATAGTTATAATAAAAATGCAGGTACTCGTGTTCTTCAAATAAGAAACATTTTGAACATTTAAAACATAATCTGAGCCTATATATCTTGATTTGTTTATTCTCATGGATCCAATTAATGTGGGGATAAGGCAGAAAAGGAAGGTTGAGAGAGCCAGAGTGCAGCTCTTTTGACTGATACCAAACCCTAACTGCCGTGAACAAAGAAGTCACCAGCAAGTCGCCTGCCAGGGACCAGTTAAGGATGGGTGAATTACGAAACTGGGTGCCTTACAAACTATTTGTACTCACCTTTCTGTGACAGCAGTTTATGATTAATCTTTATGGTCTGACCAATGTTGCTCACTTATGGCTGTTTCCTAATAGGGTTTTTTTTTTTTACATTGAAAAATGTTGTCATTGCCCCATAAGTTGTCCCCCTCCTGCTTGGGGAAAGATCTTTACTCTGTCTGTAAGCAGGATCTATAGTCTGTCTTTCTCAATAAATTTTCTGTTGGTACTTGGCTCACATTTGAATTCTTTCCCATATAAAGCCAAGAACCTACTTGGTGAGTGCAGGGGGCTTTCCTCCCTTCATTGGGACACCAATTGCTTCACAGTTGTCCATGTTGTGATTGAACACTCATGGAAGCCTCATAGCACTATGCTGAGAAGGACAGCTCAGTGTAGAAAGCCTTGCTACTCAAAGTATGGTCCCCACACCAAAATATGACCATCACCTGGGAGTTTGTTAGAAATGTAGAATCTTAGCTGCAGCAGACCCAGTGACTCTGAACTTGTATTTAACAAAATTGCCAGGTGATTCATATGCACATTAATGTTTGTGAAGCACCAGTGCAGAACGATCTCCAAATTTTCAAAAAGCCTTATATCCCTATCCATTAAAAAATTATACTTTCCAAAATATATGTATATATCTATAAATTATATATGAACTACTGTAAAATGATACATATTTTATAAAGAATGCATTAAAATTAAAATAAGTTAAAGTATAGACATACTAGTAATTTCTTGCCATGCCTCGATGGATCAGCATGAGTACGCCCACAGTGCAGTTCCCTGACCGTGAAGCCAGTGCACCGGGCTGGGAAAGCCTGGGCTTGACTCCTGGCTCTCCCCCATCGTAGCTTTAGTTCTCAGGAGGACCTGGGATAATGTGCAGCACAACTCCACTCACACAGCACTCTGGGTTGCAGAGGGGTAAGGTCATCGAGAAGGGGAGCTAACAAAAAGAGAAGCCATGGCCAGGGAGAGGCTGATAATCATAGATCAAGTCCCAACAAAAAAAGGCCACCCCAGTTCAGTTACAGGCAGGGTCACAATCCAAGGGGAGTCTGCTTCTTCAGAAGTTGTGAACAGTAGTGGGAAATGCTCAAGAGCAGATACTGATTTGGTGATTAAACAGGAAATAGAAAATGAGTGAGAACTGGGAACAGGTGCCTCATAGGAAGAATGAAAAAATTGAGAAGTTTGGAGATAGGCAGATCTGGGTTCAAATGATGCCTCCACACTTTAGAATCTGTGTGATTTTGGCAAGTTACTTAAGCTCTTGGAGTCTCCATTTCATGTCGGGGTTAATAAGAGGCTGCCTTGGACTGCGAAGAAGTTTCAACAACCTACAGCCATCCCAAACAAACCCACTGTGGCTTGACATCAAGAGACAGATGAGGCAAACCATATCCAATGAGAACAATATTTGTCTCCCAAACCATCTTAAAAAAGAGTTTTTACATATTTCTATCGATGCACAGGGTCAGTTCCGAAGGAGGCAGAATATAAAGACAGTACCTCCCACTTGGGATTGAAACCTTTGTGCTGCAAGGTGCTCAAACTCCTTCTTATGACATCTTGGCTCCCTGGCCATCAACTAGTGG
The DNA here is from genome assembly GCF_000956105.1 of Propithecus coquereli. NCBI lineage: Eukaryota > Metazoa > Chordata > Mammalia > Primates > Indriidae > Propithecus > Propithecus coquereli. Next base: position 790,785 of record NW_012138302.1, on the reverse strand, counting down.
TTATGAATCCACCTGCTGCGTGGCAGCTTCATGATCAAGAGCCTGCTTTGTGCTCCTGCCTCCACGTCCCCTTAGAAATAGTACAGTGGAGTAGATAAGTGTGCCAGCTTTGGAGCCAGGCAGATATAGGCTTGAGCACACAGCACCCGAGAATGGGTTGTTACATGTTTTTCAGGGGCATAATAAATTTGGCAGGTCCCATCTGGTTGGCTGACCAGAGCAGTAGTTCCTCCTGGTGCCACATTCCTGAGGAGGCAGAGCAGTTCCAACTTGCCAAGACCCTAAGGCAGGAGGAGGCCAGAGGGAGATTATTTGGTGGGAGGGAGGAGGTATATGGTTGGGCTTAGAATTGAGAAACTGCAGACCCATAAGGCCATCAAAATGCTTGAGTAATCGAGCGGCTCACCACCTTCTCTGGCTCCCTAGATGCGGAGTATCAGAAGACCACTTCCCAAATCTCTGTTAACAGAGCAGATGTGAATGCTCTCCTGCTCTGAAGTTTTATACTACGTCTGACAGAGGGTTGGGCAGGTTTTTGCCTAACGGGTGCTCATTACATTACACTGGGCGGGGGCTGACAATGACAGCATGTCACTTTAATTCTCACTGAAGCAATATAGCACTAGTGTGTTTCACGAGATTCTGGTTTCAGGCAGACACATTTGAGTTATAGCTCCACCACTTCCTCGCTCTGTAATCCTGATCAAAACAAACAACCTGTCTGAGCCTCAGCTTTTATTCTGTATAATGGAGACCATTATAATAATATATAGTTGACCTTCATCAGTGGCTTCCTATGTGCCAGACACAGCGTTATTTGCTTTATGTGACACATCCTTTCATCTTTCTGGCAAGTCTGAGCTCTGTACTATTATACCTTCATTTTTAGAAATGTTAAAACTAACTCAAGTTTATATCTATGAAGTGATGGCGTTGAGGTTCTACTTCAGACAGTAAAGCCTCATATATGAGATGATGCGCAAAGCACTTTGCGCCTTGTCTAGTGGAGAGTTAGTGTTACTACAATTGAAGCCTCGATTTCCTCTTTAGTAGTTATGATGGGGATAGTGGGGTAGGAAAATTACTTTGTAAGCCATAAAGTCCTAAACCCAACGAAAGGATTCTTTAAGGCATGCTGCAACTGTCCCTTGACCTTGAAGGACAGTAAGGTCAGGAAGGGCAGTTAGGTCCTCACAGGAAGCCCAGCCAGCAAAAAAACTGCAGAGTGATCTATACCTTGAAAGAGAAGCAGAATTGGGATTGTCAGAGCCACCTTTTTGGAATATACATGTACGTAAGCTCCTAGGGGTGTTATGCAAATTGTTCAATAATTTCATTCATTGTCGGGGAAGCTCTTTTTCTTTTCCATACAAAAGACAATTTGCCAATGAGGTTCTATTAGCAGAAGAGAGTCCTTTCCTACCAATGCCTGATTTGATTTGAGCAATTCACAGAATTGGAGTTGTTGATGTTCCTTGACTATGACAGAGTCTCCATGTGGAGACAGCAAATGTCAATGAACCTCTGCCTTGTGAGGGAAGCAGGATCAGTCAGCTTTGCAATAGTTTGATTTCCATTTCAAAATAAGGGAAAGGAAGGAATCATATCTTTGTTCTATCCAATTGAAAAATACTTTAAAGACATTAGTTTGCTGCCTTAATTAATCATTAATTAATTCTTTCACTAATTCAAAAAGCATTACTGAGTTACTTTAACTGTGGTAGGCCCTGTGGTCGCCTAGCACTGAGTTTCTATTATTCCGGAATTCTGCAGAAATTCCAATGGGAAGCATTGTGGGAAACAAAAATATTTCCATGGTTAGCTTTAATCTGCCACAAAAGAGGTTTGATGAGCTATTTTCAAGTCTGGTTTGAAAATTACAAATCAAATGCAATGCACTAGTTTTTTGGATGAAATATCTCCATTGTAACAACTATAGGAGGACATACTTCCCCTCAGTACTCACAGGAAATGTGTGTGTTTATCACAAAATGTTTGCTGCTAGTCTCCTATGAAGCACTGCACTAACATATGATTCTAACGTTTAAGCAGCTGCTTTGAAGCAGCAAAGTCCTCTGACTTCAACTTCTAGTGTAGAAGATCCTTTCCTATGGAAGACTTTCTCCATTTCCAAACTGATTTCCATTTATGTAGAACAAATCCAACTTTCCTCTTTAAGGTAAGGTCTTAAGTTACTTTTAGCAAATCTGGTTGGAGAAGTAACGGGACCACTTTTCTGAAGTTTCTTTACCAGTAATAGCCATGGGTCTCCAGACATTTGTTTGTAAGGCTATTATTATTATTATTATCATTAATTATTATTTTAGAAGTCATAGGCCTTCTTTTGTGTTGTTTCTGAAGGAAAATTCTGAGCTGAATTCAGGCTGCATATCATGTTTTTACAGATGAAAGCATATGCTTCAGAATACATTAAACCTATGATTAAGTAAGCTGTTAGTAGCAGAACAATATGTACAATATATAAACTGTGCTGACATTTTGGTGAAAAGGAAAAAGAATGAAATCGTAACTTCAAAAAGCAGTACTGTATATTTTCTGTTGGTGCACATCAATACATAAGAAAAGTATGTAAGGTTACACACCAAATCGATTACAGTTTTACCTTGAGATGAAGGTGGGAAAGTTCGAAGAAGGCATTTAAATAGAGACAATTGTCTATCAAAGTTGCTTTCAGAGATACATGACAAAAAATTCAAATAGTGACTTATCCTCTTACATAAGAGAAGTCCAGAGATAGACAGTACAAATATGAAGAGTCCTTGAAACCAAAGAGACAGACTCCTTCCAGCGTTCTTCTCTGTCATTCCAAGGGTGTGGCTCTCATTCTTATGGCCCAATTTAAGTCCTAGAATGCCGGTCATTACTTTTGAGTTCTAAGGAGTGGGGTGGAGGAATAAAAATATAAAAAGGAACACAGCACATGTGCCAGTTATCCTTTAGGGCAATTTCCAGATGTTGTCATATAACATTTTCATCCAGGTGGTGGATTCTAGTTGCAAGGGAGTGTGGGAAATATTGTCATTGTGCTACCTGGCCATGTCTCTAGTTTATTACTAAGTCAGAAAGGGAGGCTGGATATTGTGGTAGGCATCTGAGGTCTTTTGCCACAGTCATCAAAGGGCTTTTGTCTTTCCTATTATGTTTTACTATTTTACCAGGGGAATAAATTTATGTATTATTTGTGTAACAAAAAAATCATTTTAAAGTAAAAAAAGAGAGGGAGTAATTACCTTATTTTTGAGATTCTGTTAATTTGAAAGTGTTTATAATACTTTAGAATTGTGTCTAATTGAGATCCAAACCATCAGTTTTCACAAGAGGAGAAACCAGAGCATCGCTCCTGAGCCCAGTGTGGTTAGGAGGGGTTACCAGCGCCTCATAGACTTAGATGGGGATTAGTTTTGGGACTCAAGGGTATAAATGCCCGAGCTGCACTCCACTTTAACAGCCTGGCAAAGTTCTATTCTTCTCTGCCTTGTGTGTTTTCAAAATTTGTGGACAAATACACATAAGCTAAAATGTATCATCTTAACCATTTCTAAGTATAAAGTTCAGTAGCATTAAGTGCCTTATTGTGCAACCCCAGTTTCCAAGACTCTTTTCATCTTGCAAAACTAAAATTCTATACACATTAAACAACTCTCCATTCTGTTCTCCCCTACAACCTTTGGCAACCACCATTCTACCTTCTGTCTCTGAGTTTGACTACTCTATGTACTTTATATAAGTGGAATCATACAGTTTTTGTCCTTCTGTGACTGGCTTATGTCACTTAGCCTAATGTCCTCAAAGTTCATCCATATTGTAGCACGTGTCACAATTTCCATCTTTTTAAGGCTAATATTCCATAATATGTATATAGCATGTTTTGTTTGCCCATTCATCCATCGATTCCACATTTTGACTATTGTGAATAATGCTGCTATGAATGTGGGTGTACAAATATCTCTTTAAGACCTCGTTTTCAACTCTTTTCGGTGTATACCTAGATGCAGAATCGCTGGATCACGTAGTAATTCTATTTTTAATTTTTTTGAGGAACCTCCATACTGTTCTCAATAATGATGCACTATTTTACATTTCTACAAACAGTGCACAAAGGTTCCAATTTCTCCACGTCCTTACAAATGCTTGCCATTTTATTTTGTTTTTTATAGTAGCCATTCCAATGCCTGTGGAGTGACATTTCCTTGTGGTTTTGATATGCACTTCCTTCAGGATTAGTGATGTTGAACATCTTTACATCTTTATATGTGCATGTTGGCCATTTGTACATTTTCTATCTTCTTTGGAGAAAGGTCTATTCAAGTCCTTTGCCTGTTTTTTAATCAAGTTATTTTTGTTGTCTTTGAGTTGTCTTTATATATTCTGGATATCAGCCCCTTATCAAATACATGATTTGCAAACACTTTCTCTGAGCTTATGCGTTGCCTTTTCATACACTGTTGAGTGTGTCCTTTGATGCACCCTGCCTTAGTGTTTTGCTACCATGACTGACCCCGTTCTGAATTTGTGGTTTCTAGTATTGACTCTAGATCTTGCTCCTGTAGATGTGAGCCATCTTCTTCACTTCATATTGATTGTTACTCTAGTTTTTGCAACAATGACCTGAAGCGTCCATGATAATGCCCCGACTTCCTATGTGAGTCCACTCTTGGATCCCTTTCATCATGTTCTAATGAGGGCCTTGAAGCTTACTTCAGAGCTTGTTTCATCTTAAAAATCTGTAGAAAGTTGAAGCCATTAAATTTATTATCGTTCTGTTAATTCTGAGATGCTGGGAAAGATTTTACTTCCAACTTTCAAAAGACATAAAATAAGGCAAATAAAATGACAAGAGCTATGCAATCTAGGAGAGTGAATTACACCAAAACCATAGGTTATGGATTTTTGCTACAACTGAGTATCTAGAACTGTGAAGGGTATGAGGTTTAACCTACTTGCAAGTTAGCAATCAGTCTGCCACATTTTCATGAATGCTGGAAGAATTCATGATACTCTTGGGTCAGAGACAAAGGACTTTAAACTTGCAGCAATAGTAGCAGGCAGAGTGTCCATATTTTCTTGCACTGATTCTTTGAGCCCCCCAGACATCACAGAGTGGTAAAAAGAGGGCCAGATGATATCTGCATAGATAATGGGTTGCACTGCACCAGCGGAACTTTGAGACAAGGAACCAAATCTTTTGTAATGGGCTATAGGCATGCCTATATTTTGCTCTAGAGAGAGCACTATCTCTATGTTCCAATGTTGTTTGCTATAAAAATATCCTTGAACAGATAATCCATAACCAAGAGTAATTATTGCCTCACTTGAAGACATGCAGAAACATGAGAGAGGCATGGAATTGTCTCCCACAAAAGAGCAGTTCCTTTTATTTTGTTCCTCAGAGTTTCCTGGTTACCAAGTCCAAAAAGTATACATTCCTTCTAATAAATACATAGCTGTCCTTTGGAGCATGACGATTAATTGAGGTAAACTTTCTTTTCCTAGCCCTAACCTGTGAGATGAAATAGGCACTTGGAAGCTTACCTAGAACATAAGTTAAACAATATAATAATGTGTTCAGAGTTTTACACATACGGGGACATTTTTTTCACATAGCCATTTTGTATATGGGTATGGAAGAAATCAGGGGAAAAATTAAGTCAAATTGCTGTAAAGATACTTTTATAAAAACATTCTATGTATTTTAGCAGTAACAAATTTTAAATGTGTGATTTTTAATATGTTAGTATTTACGGGGTATGCACAAATAGCCAAAGTCTAATGCAAATCATGGACACGAGTAGAACATACTCAATTATATTTTTTTGTATATTTACAGAATTCAGATGCCTGGATTTGCTTCCTATGTTGTTAAACAGATGCACCTTATTCAACATATTAAAAAACAAACATTACTTGACCACCTATTCTGTTCTCCATATACAGAGAATAAATAATATACAATCCTCACCTTCCAGAAGCAATCCTAAGCATCCCAAATAGCTTGTGTTTATCTTCCACCCATTTTCTCCCCTGCCATAAATCCACGTGAATGGCTTAATTTTGTAGAAGGGAAGCGAAGCTCAGCCTATTCATATGCAAGCAGTTGGTAAGAAAAGGAGGCTTCTTCACTTTGATTGCATTTCATCAGTGCCATTTCATGAGTTTCCTTATTTTAAAGCTGAACTGCCCAATAAAGTGACAAATCTGGTTATTTAAATTTTTTTTTTGATGAAGTGGCTATTTAATTTTTAATTTAAATTAACTAAAATTAAATGAAATTGAAAACTCAGTTTCTCAGTCACACTAACCACATTTCATGTGTTCAATGGTCACATATAGCTGGTGGCTAGTATGTTGGACAATGCAGATATAGGATACTTCCCTTATCACAGAATGTTCTATTCAATAGAACTGTTTTAGAGTATGGCTTTGCTTGTTAAGGTGTGGTCTTTGGTTATAAACTTTATATGCCCCAGATTGGTACCCAATGTGTCAGAATGAAGCCGAAATAAGACAGAAATACAGATACACAGATACATAAGCAGAGGGATAAGGATACAGCTACAAAGGCATAGATACAGAGGTAAACATGGATATTTATTCTACACAAATATCCAACTTTTTACATTCATTCTCAAGGAAGAAAAGGATCAGTATTGCAGATTCAACCCTTGAATTTTATGTCTGAGTATATGACAGTTTCAGTAACTCTTTGTGGCTTTTCCCCTGTGATTGAAATTTTCTTGGCTGCTGTATTCTTAACGGTGATTTTGTTGGAAAGTATAAATCTGTAATTACCACATTAGCTCACAGAAGAATTAGACAGGCTGTGTGCTTTGTAAATGTCATTTGATATTTGCATGTGGCATTTAAATTCCTCCTAGCATTAATGCACCACAGAGATCTTTGTATTGTTTCTGAGTTGTTTCTTGTGTTAATTTTGGTTCTACTTGCAGCAGGCATTTTAGGAGTTAGTGGAAAAGTTGGACTTGTGTTTTATAATGCCATTGGTACTCAGTAAGCTTAATAAAGAAATGAGAATCCAAGAACTATGTGAGGAGATTTTAATCTCCAATCTATTGTTTCCTTGAATTAATTACTGGAGAAAATAGAACAGGCTCCTAAAATCTGATCCTCAGAGTTCAAGGAGGGGGAAGAAACAAGACAAGTACAAATGGACATAGTGAACAGCATTATAAGTTGACTAAATGTTATTACATGATGAATACATGTTCCCATGCAATCTTTTTTTGAATTTTGCAGTGGTTTTTGTGGTTTCTATTAGTGTGACTAGGCTGACTAATTTTTCCAGATTTAGGAGTGGAAACATGCAGGCACATGTAGTTTCACTTATGTGTAGAATCTCCCGAATTTGTATATCATCCATTTTGGCTCTTGGCACACTTTCTTGCTGGTGTCTTCAGCAGTTTTGTGTTCCTAAGTTTCCATCCTTGTCACAAGTGTTTATTTTCATGAATGGAAAATTTGTCAATCTTGCAAAACTTATTTGACATTAAATATTTTAAAATTATGGGGATGCTCTGGGTTTGTTTGTTTGCTTTTATCGTATAAGCAGGATCTTGCATATAGTGACCCTTTGGCCAGTTTTGGTACTTCTCTTGTTTGTAGATCTTCACTGGGCTCTTAGTCATGTACATGTGCACACGTTTCCCTCACATTCCTTTCCGATTAATAATCTCATGTAATGTAGCAGAATGCATTAGAATTTTATAACTTGCCTGGACTTCCTTTAAAATTTATAATAATTTTAAAATTGCAGTTTAAAACAAAATTAAGAAACATAGATAAGAAAAGCCTTTATTTCCTTATAATAAATGTTCATAGTCTCCCTACCCCAGGTCCCAGAAAAGACAATCACTGTTAATACTGGGGTTAGATCTTTTATCTGTGTATGTATGTGTATGCATATATATTTTTTTTCACAAATTTAGGACCATGGTGTTATATATTATTTTATAATCTTATTTTTTTACTTCACTATATCCTACATATCTTTCCTATTCTATAATAGTTTAAGAAATTATATACTGTGTTAGAACATTATTTGTAATGGTCATATAGAAGTCCAATGTTTACAAATACTATAATTAATTGAACTACTCCTATTGTTGGATGGTGTGGCTGTCTCTGACATAGTGGCTTTATCATCAATAACTTTTTGATTTGTTCATTGTAGTATATATTTATTTTTTAAGTTAGTACAGATATTTCTAAAGATTATTAAAAATAGCCAAATTTTAATATTCTTTTATTTTTACATAACAATTCACCTTAATTTTTCTCACCCAAAATAATAATTCATAACATTTGACCAAGTCCTATGGAATCATTCATTTTCCTAGTGGTTAATTCTTCAACTTTTACCTACTTGCTAATGTCTCTTTTCTATATTCCCTCTTGGTTTCATCCTTTTTCTTCCTAAAAACCTACTTGTAGATATTTCATCATCAACAGGAAGGTACAATTAGCTAACAACAAGTTAGTTTTTTTCCTGCGGGGTTACTTTGCATGTTAACAGGGATCAAAACCTTATATTGACAAGATGAGATTCTAATTAAGGAATTACAGGTATCCACAGCAAGGTTGGGAAGACTCCTATACACAAATCATATGATGTATTGCTTATTCTTATTTTAAGATTTTGGGGGTACAGATTACTACTAGCTCTTTATTTTTTCCTTGGCTACGTTGCAAATATACATACCTCAAGTCCTTCATATGGGTTGATGTGGCAAACTAGAGAGTGAGTGACTTCAAGTAGAGATTACCTATTGTAATTCTGAGATGCCTAGTACAGTGCCAAGCATACGGTAGACACGCAATAAATACACGTTGTTTATTTTATCAGCTACCAGGATCTCAAGCTGTGGTCATCAATCTCTAGATTGTTGACTTACTTTGCTTTTGCTGCCAATCCCTGAAGTTCTGCTACAGATAATAAGCCAGAGATACCCTTAAGCAATGTTCATGGCTCTTTGATGTATTGGAAAAAGTAGGGCCTCACAAAATCAGAAAATTTTGTATTGAGTCAAAAGGGGGCAAACGAGATGTAGTGGTAAACAGGAAAACTCCATCCCCTTTATGTAAAAAATATAAACAAGACATGGCTCTGCAAACAGTTCAGTAAGTGAGATAGCTGAGTCATTATTGTAAATGCAATAATAAAATAATACACATGGTTAAATAGAATCAGAAGAATAGGCCATGGACTCTGTCTAAAGAGGTCAGAGAAATCTTCACCCAAGAGTCACTGCTTGAGTGGCGTCTTTTAACGAATGAATAGGAGTTCATTAGATATATGGGAAGTGAGAAAGAACATAATGTACAAACGGGTAAAAAAATGTACCAAGTTCAATGAACTCCAAATATTATGATCATGAAATGCAAAGTGTCAGGCACAGAGTAGAGGCGGGTAAATTTAGAGAGGTGGGCCTGGAACTGTCACAGAGGCTTTGTGTGCTATATGAAAAAGCTGGGGTTCTATTCTCTAGACCAGTGTTCCACAATTTTAGCCACACATTATTACCTCCTGAGGAGATTCAAAAAAATATAGATGCCCAGGTTTCACCTGTATGTGTTTGAGGCGGTGGCAGAGATGTTAGTTCAACTCTGGCTGTTATGAGCTGGGGATACCTGTGGGGCAGCCAAGGTGGAGATGGCTTGTTATTGGTTGGATACATGAGTATGGAGCTTGGCAGAGGCCTGTGAGCCTTACATTTCTGTGCTACAAACAGTGCACAGTGCATTAGCCTAAGCATAGGCAGAGTTGTGCTCGAGTCCAAACCTAACAACATACCAGCTCTGTGACCTCAGGCTAGTTACTTCTTTTTGAGCCTCAGTTTCCTACTTTGGAAACGGAAGTGGTGTGGGAGCCAAGTGTGATCATAAGTGAAAGAGTGTTTTGTAAAATATTATAGGGCTATGCAGTCCTATTATTATTATCATTAATGACTCATGTATGTATAATGTAAATATTTTCTTTGCATGTGCATGGTGCAGAAGAAAAATATCAGAACAGGATCAAGAGATCTGTCTTCAAGTCTCTTAGGCACTTGACATCACTCCTTATACTTCAACATTCATGAAGTGAAAGTTGGACAAGATCAGTGGTTTTGAGACTTTGCTTAATGAGCCTTAGCATTTTTCAATGAGAAATGCTGGGAGCTTCCAAGGGGTGGGAGAGTAGTCCTACTTTTAACTGGCTTATTGTCTTAGTCAGTTTGGGCTGCTGTAGCAAAGTACCACAGAGTGGGTGGCTTATAAACAACAGAGATTTATTTCTCACAGCTATGGAGTCTGGAAGTCCAAGATCAGGGCACCAGCATGATTGGTTCTTGTTAGGGCTCTCTTCTGGATTGCAGACTGCTGACTCGTTGTATATTCACTTGGCAGAAAGAGAGTGAGAGCTTTCTGGGGGTCTTTTGTAAAGGCACCAATTCTCCTCATGAGAGCTCCACCTTTGTGACCTAATTACCTCCTAAAGGCCCCAATTTCTAATGCCATCACGTTGGGGGTTAGGATTTCAACATATGAATTTGGGGGAGAAACAAACATTAAGTCTGTTGTACTTATACATTGAACTTTTTTGTAATATTTTTTCAAACAAAATGTTCTGGAACAGTTAATGTCTGAAAACTCCTGAGTTAGATGATCTAAAAGGAACCTTTCTTTTGGACCATCTTCTGGTTCTATAGTGTTGTGAATGATTCAGTCTCTCTGAATCCCTGCCCTCTCCCCATGGTTATTTGGAGAAATAGCTATGAAAAGTCTCTCAAAGCTTTAAGATGATTCTGTACAGTTGCTTACTGACCATATCCAGATACCAAGTGATATTATATCTATATCCATATTCTGCCACAAAGTTGAGGGTTTTTTTTTTCTTTCTAATTTATGCAGAAATCTTGTAAGTAAGGGATAGAAAATATTCACCACATATGCCAACTCCAGTGGCTGCCTAGACCCTGTGATCACCTGGTTTCTGTGTCGGCATTTGGGTCCCCTGGGAAAGAATGCTGTGATCAACTATGAATTTCTACCATAAGCATAGAAAAAAGAATACAAGCACATGTAGTAACATTTTTCATTCCTCCTAAAAGCAAAAATTTGATTTCAGCATGACCAGTAGAGCTTGACTGTAAAACATGTCTCCAACTTCTACTTTTGCACACAGGGGTTCTCTTCCTGTGGGGAATGCTAAATGTTATAGCTGAGGTTTTTCCTGTGGCACCCAAGGAATTCTGTCCTAGTAAAAAGAAGTCTTGTTCAAAATAAATGTAATAGAACTTCTTTGACCTGATAAAGGACATCACCTTGGTGGTGAAAGACTTAAGCCCTAAGTTCAGGAACAAGGTAGAAATGTCTGATCTCACTGCTTCTATGCGACAGTGTACTGGGCATTCTTGCCAGTGTGATAAGGCAAGAAAAGTTTCTGCCAAAGGACTTTTACCTAAAATATATAAAGAATTCTTACAAGCAAGTAATATGGACATAAACAACCCAATTAAAAAATGGGCAAAAGATTTTAACAGATACTTCATCAAAGAAGGTACATAATGGCAAATAAATGCATGAAAATATATTCAATATCATTACTTATTAGTGAAATGCAAATTGTTGGTGAAGACAATGAGCAATTGGAAGTCTCATAAACTGCTGGTGGAAATATAAAATGATATAACTACTTTGGAATATTGGTAGTTTCTTGAAAATTAAATGCATACCTACCATATGACTCAATCATTTCGCCCACTGCTACATATTTGCCCAAGAAAAACAAAAGCAAATGTCTAAAGACTTTTACACCACACTCATAGCCACTTTATTCTTAATAGCCCCAAATTGCAAAAAACCCAAATAAACGTCCACTAATACCATCTGTCTACTAGGTGAATGAATAAACAAATCGTGGTATAGCCATAAAATGAAATACTTCTCATCAATAAAAAGGTACAATTGTTGATACATGTAAAAACAAGGATATATTTCAAAATATGTTTTTTGAAATAAAAGAAGCCATATACAATAAAGGTAATATGTATTTTATTCATAAAAACTTTTAGAAAATACAAATTAAATCATAGTAGTAGAAGGCAGATCGGTGGTTTTCTTGAGACAACAGGGATGGGGGTGGCAGGGAGCACGGAGGAGTTAGGGGAAGGATTACAAAGAAGCATAAAACAACTTTGGGGGGTGATAGATATGTTCATCATTTTCATTATGGTAATGGATTCATGAGTATACGCATATGTAAAAACTCATCAAAATATAATTTTTAAATAGATGCTGTTTATTGTATGTTAATTATATCTCAATAAAGCTGAACAAAAATTAATTATCTGTCATTCTTGGTGACCTCATTAGTCTTTTACTTTTACTTTATTAGATAGAAGCCCATGACTTGATGTGGAGCTTGAGCAAGTCACTAACATAGCTGGGATTCAATTTTCTCAATTGCGAGAAAGGGTTGCTATCTTCATCCTTTTGCAGTGCTATAAAGGAATACTTGAGGCTGGGTAATTTATAAAGAAAAGAGGCTTATTTGCCTCATGGTTCTGCAGGCTGTACAAGAAGCATGGTGCCAGCATCAACTTCTGGTGAGGACCTCAGGGAGCTTTTATTCATGGCGGAAGGGGAAGGAGAAGCAAGCATGTCACATGGTGAGAGAGGAAGCAAGAGAGAGAGGAGGAGGTGCCAGGCTGTTTTTTAACAGGAGGTGCCAGGCTTCTTTTTTTCTTTTTTATTTCAGCATATTATGAGTTTTTTTTGTTTGTTTGTTTTTTAACTATCAGTTTTCACCAGAGCTAATAGAGCAATGGCTCGCTCATTGCCTTGGGGCAAGCCCAATCACTTATGAGGGATGTGCTCCCATGACCCAGACACCTCCCCCCAGGCCCTGCCTCCAATTTTGGGGATCAAATTTTGACGTGAGATTTACAGGGGACAAATATCCAAACCATATCAGTTGCCTTCAACTATGATAAATGTCCCTTTCATCATCTCTAATCTGTGATATATAAGCTATATTTAAGTAGACAGAGGAAATCCTAAACCCTAATGCTTAAATCTTAAAGACAAAAAAAAAATTTAGAACTTTTCTGTCATAAGGTGTGGTGGCAACATAATTTGACACATAGACTCTGTGAGTTTGGCTCTTGTACCATGAGCTGCTATGGATTCTCTTACTGATTTCTCAGTTTGTGAGCCATCTGTGGAAGATTATGCCCAAACCCAGACAGATTAGGCTCCAGGATGATAATCAACTGTCAGGAGGATTTGAGAGATCTGGATTCCCTGGGTCACTTATCTTTCCCCTTTAGAACTTATGCAATTAGTATGAATTTATGGGGTTCATGAGATTGAAATTGCTGTGGGCTGAAAAAACAGAATTCTTTAAAATTCTGTTCCAGAAATCCTTCTCAATGCTTTCTGGAATGAAAGGAATTGAAAGAAATGTGAATAATTTTATGAATATTAATCTTTATTGTCCAAATAATTTAAAGAAGAAATAAAGAAATAACTCCAGTATTCATTGAATGCTTACTTAGGTCCAGGCACTGTGCTTAATGCTTTGCATATGTGATATCATTTAATCCACCTAATGTTATTATTTACTTTTTTTACAGAAAAAACCTGAAGCATGACAATCCCGAGATACAGGCTTAGTGTCACACAGCTGGTGAAGAGCCAGACATTAACTATCCTCACCACAGTGTTGACAGACCATGAATGGAACTTGAGTCGTGGATCTGGATTCTGCTCTATTCTACTTCTCATTAACAGATGGGCTGTCAGAAAGTCACTAACCCTCTTCATGCCCCAGTTTCTACATCTTGAAAAAGAAGATAATAATATTCTTCCAACCCACGCACGGAGGAGATAATATATATGACATAATCAGATGACTAAGAAAACATATTTGCATTGGTAGTACCATCTTTCATAAAAATTTCTAAAATAATTTTATAGGTTTGGTATTTATCATATAGAAGCATATCCTAAATCTCAGGCAAATTAACCCAATTTTTAAACATAACTCAACTCTCTTGTCCCTTCAGGAGGTAAAAAATCTACTCCTTTTCACCACCATCCCACCTTCTGAGAGACAGCTGTTAAATGAGTGTTCTCATGGACACCTGCAGTCTTCATTTCCTACTCTCGCTGAACTCCCAGTCTTACTTTCATCTCATCTCCAATGGTTATTCCTTTTTTCCTGTCTTACAGAAACCAGGAGTAAACACTTTTCCTTGATTCTACCGATATGATGTCAATCATTTATGTAGATGACTTCTCTAAAGTTTCAAGCAATGGAGGATGGAGCTATAGCACAAAATTTTGTAGAAAATGTTTTAAAAATTAATATTAGATGATCCCTTTTCTTAAAATTCTTTCAACAGCCCTGATACCAGGAATTATTCACAGATGACTGCTTTTCAGTTGCCAGTCTTCTGTCATATTATTCGGCCACTTCTCTCTGACTAAACCCTCTTTCATTTTTCTCCTTCTTACTGAAACTCGCACATTTGTGAGAACTTTTATACTGAACAATATAGCTAAAACTTCCATATATTTTCTTCCAGACTATAATCCTAGTCCTCCTCTTCCACATCATAGGCATTTTCCTTATCGAAAACATTTGTCCCTCTAAAAAAGACTCATGTGCTTCTCACTCACATACACTTTTTAAAACCCCATTTTATAGTTAGTATACTAATATTCTGCTAATTTGCGGTTACTTATTTGGCGACCTTAACACAAGTCAGGAAGTAAGCATAAATTATCCCTGGGAAGCCAAAGTCAGCATCTCAGGCAATTTATTTATCAAAATCGAATTGTATTAGAAGTGGCAGTAATGATCAACATGATATTAAAAACATTCAAAGAGTTTGTTTTAAACTTAAAAAGCACCCCTCAAAAGCCGAAGTTCCTTTAGTAAAAATTTTTTCTTTTATCGTTAAAAAGAACGAGCTGTAATATAGGAGTTTTCTATTGCTGTAACAGAACACCTGATACTAGACAATTTATGAAGAAAAGAAAAAGAAATTTAATTCTTACAGTTCTGGAGACTGGTAAGTCTGAGGGCCTGGTGCTAGCATTTGCTCACCTTCTGGTGAGAGCTTTGTGCTGTGTCATGACAGGAGCCATCACATGGCAAGACAGAGCAAGTGTGCTAACTCACGTTTCTCTTCCTCTCTTTATGAAGTCACCAGTTCCATCATGGGGGGCCCACCCTGAGGACCTTATCTTAACCTGATTACCTCCCAAAGGCCCCGCCTCTTAATATTGTTACAATAAGGATTAAGTTTCAACAGGAGTTTTGGAGGTGACATTCAAAAAAACATAGTACTGGATAGGACATATTCTCAGATATGATTATAATATATCAATGAATTAATTTATCATGTCCTGAATGCTTAGAAAATAACAACTATAATAAAATAAGACACATGCAGTGCATGCTAACTGATCAACATTAAGGTGTTCACATGGTAGTAATACTCACTGGGTGCCGATCAGGTGGGGGGCAGTAAACCCACAACTGATGGAAGCGGAGAGCACTGTATGGGGGAAGGACACGCTTGTAGCCCTGGCTTGGGTAAGGCAAACACATTACATGTAACCAAAATGTTTGTACCCTCATAATATCCTGAATTAAAAAAATAAAATAAAAATAAAAAAAAATAAGACACATATAAGCCAATTCTGATGGCTGCACAAAGTAGTGGAAAAGAAAAGAAAGAAAGACATTGCTGTAGGAAAAAAGCAAAGAACAAACAAAAATGATCAAAAAACCCACTGGAATATAAAAGCCTAGAATTCTCTCTTTGACTAGTAACTAGTAGAGGCAATATGAAGCTTTTAATTTAAATCTTTGAAACTCACAATTAGTTTTAGATCCAATACCACCAGCTGGAAATCAGCAAGTACATGAAGTAAACTTTGCTAAAAAAATAAAATCTGGTTGAAAGATTTATGTATTTGACCACAACATTATAATAAATGTACATAAACAGATTAATTATTGACTGATTAATTTTTACAGCATAATCTTCAAGAAGGAGATGTCATTGACCTAGACTTTAAAGATGAGTAACAATTACTAAATTTTGAGCCATGGGCATTCCTGGTGGAGGGAACACATAAACAAGGCACAAAAGTGCCAATTACTTGTTCCTCCATGAGGAGGACACAAAGATAACCATGAATGGGTAGACTCTAGCTCCTGAAATGAAAAGCCACAGGGTCACTACTTCACCTAATTTACATTAAAATAAATACTTCTTAGGAGTACTGGTAGAATGGATAAAAAGCCCTAAACGTTCTTTTCTTTTTCTTTTTTAGAGAAGAGTGTAGGGTTGGTTGAAAAGCATTCAACATTGAGGCAAGTTGCTAAAAAAAGATTCATATTTAATTTAAACAAATATATATCTCAGTCTTGTGATATGACTAATACAGCTGTCTAATACAAATGTCCAGGAAACATTTTTTATCTATGCATTTATGTAAGTATTTATTATTAATATTTCTTTATTATCTGCATATTATGTTACTTATCTAGCAACCTCAAATACCTGCAACATCTAGACAGTATATAAGAAAATAAATAATACCCTCAAATAGTCTAAAGTGCCCGTTCCTACGAGGAATAAATTTACCATATTCTCCAAATATGAGCCTATTTTTTCATTTTCCTTTAATTCAAAGATTTCGTCTAGCCATAGATTTTGAACCTAGAATCAATTCAGAGAGTTTTCTCCCTAGCAACTTTCCTTGGCCATTAGTGCTTTGTCCAACCCCCATACTTTTAAGTAATATGCTAATATTGGAATATTGAAGTTTTCCAAATAATGAAGTTTTCTTTGAATGACCTATCCACAAGTACTCATTATATTAGGAATTCATTATGTTTTCTTTAGACCCCATGAGTGCCTTGGGTCAAGTCCTAACAAGATATGAAACAATATACAAACAGTCTCTGATTTCAGATTGTTCAACTTATGATTTTTCAACTTTATGATGGTGGGAGAGAAATATGCATTCATTAGAAACTGTAATTTGAGTACCCATACAAACATTTTGTTTTTCACTTTCAGTATAGTGTTCAATAAACAATGTGAGATATTCCACACTTATTATAAAAAAAAGGCTTTGTGTTAGATGATTTTGCCCACCTGTAGGCATTAATGTAATTTTTTCTGAGGATGTCTAATGTAGGCTAAGCTATAATGTTCAGTAGGCTTGGTGTATTAAGTGCATTTTCAACTTAGGATATTTTCAATTTGTTATGGGTTTATCAGGATGTAACCCTATTGTAAGTCAAGGAGCATCTATATTCTGAAAAGTATTGGAATCTACCTTTTCATATTTTAAGAGTGCATTCCGTTCTCTTATGAATTCAAATGTTGTACTTTCTGGGCTTTAACCTCTATCTCAAATTGTCAAGATGATAAGCATCTGTTTGATGGGAAATTGTTCTTTTTATTATGTTTGACACATTTTTAATTGTTTCTATTGATTTATTCTTCCTAGCAATTGCATGTGGTGATCAGAATATTTAATATGTCACCTTCCTGCTTAGTCTTCAAGGAGATGTAAGTTGTGTTCAAAAATACGTATTAGGAAGTTGTTATAGAGACAGGGTCATGAACTTAGTACATGAAAAAGGCATAAAGTATTTAGCAAATTGGCTTTTGCTCCCATGAAAAAACTTTAAAAGTAAGATTTAAAGTATATAGTAAAATAATCTTTAAAAAACAAAACAACAGAGCAAGGAAGGAAAAAATAGAAATTTGATGACCAGCAAGGGTTTCCACAGTGAACTCAGAAAAATTTCAGACCAATTTGCTGAGTTAACAAAATCTGTAAGGCAATTAAATGTTTTCCAGGTGGATTGTCCCAACCATCACTTCCCACTTTTTCCCCTTTCTTGGCCTGGAAAAGAACAGTAGTGCAAATTTTGTATGATTTTCAAACATTGTGAAAATTGCTCAATCAGCTTTTTAGAAGCTATGGAGCCCTAACTACCTACCATCAGGCCTTAACAGGATTTAGAATCAGGTTTATCCAAATTTCATCTAGTTGCTGATTGTAGTAAAATAAACTGAATCATTTTCTGTATTTCTGAACTACATAATGAAGTATTTTGTAGCTGAAAAATGTATACAATTCAAGATTTTTTTTTGAAAAAAAAAAGATTGCATCTTCTTTTATATTTTTCTGAAACTCTATGTCATTTCTTCCCCATCCCACCATAACACCTCCCCCCTGTGCAATTTAAAGGACAATTTCTTTTAAACTCCAGCCACAGCTGTGCCAAAAGGATTTTTTTATGGAAGAAGTTCCTGGACAACCAACTCTCTTGCAGACTGACTTCACATTTTGTTCCCAGGTGCCCAGAGAACCCTCCTGGGCAGACACGTCTGATGTCTTCAGATGAAAGAGATGTTATAAATGAGCTTCTTAGAGGGCAATATAAATTTGAAGATTGAAATTGAGAAGGAAAATCAAACCTCTCAATCTTTTTTACCAGGAACCAGAAAAAAAATTTGTGTGTGTTCTTACCTGATGACAGTGAGCAACATCTTGCTATCTGTGCCAACGAATTCATCTTGAAACTGATGTGAAGTGTGTCTGATTTCAGAACACTGGCTCCTCTGCTATTGTTTGATAGCACTAACCCTTCAAAGATCATTCTGGTTTTGTGCAGTGGATATTCACTTCCTGCAAAGACAGTGCTTGGATATTTTGATTTGTGAAGGCTGGGTGAATCTAATGATAATATTTTCCCACATAAGTTGCATGCATGTGAAATTGAAATTGGACCTGATTAAGAGGAGACTTTCCTGTCTATTTTCCCTCTACATTATTTATCAGATACAGATATATCAGGATTGGGGAATCTACATTTAAGTCCTTTTAGATGCCTAAGTAAGTCCTGGATGAACATGAAGTTTGGATGAGTCAACAAGAATTGCAGAATTGGCCAGACCTACCTCGGAGCAAGAATTTGCAGCTGGCAGCTGGGCAGTGATTCAGGAGACAGGTAATGCTGAAAGAAAAAAAGAAAGTATGAGACTTACATGCCCATAATCAGCTCCCAACCTCTTTAAAAACACCCCTAATTTCCCTTGTGGTTGTTTCCCCCCCGCATCCCCATCCAAATGATTTCTGTGATAACATCAGGACACGAATGTGGAGGAGTGAAGGGCAAGGCACATACATAACAAAGTGATTTTATTTGAACTTGAATTACTCACAGGTGCTTCTGGCTGCAAACACCAGAAAAATGATGGAAAGAGCTAAAGGCCAATTTAAGAAGCAAAGGTAGAGTGCTGAAATCTATAAAGACAGTTATTAGGGGAAAGAGAAACTTAGAAATCAGTAAGTATAATCTGAGAAGTTGATGGAGGAAGAGAGAGAGGGAAGGGGAGGGAACAAACAGAAGGGGAAAATGGATGAATTCCATTTCTTGGTTTGGGCTAGGTCCTCAGCTGAAAGATCAGCTGTGCTGTCATAGGGTGACCTCAACATCTCAGTAGCTTATGACATTTAGTTCTCTCTCATGCTACGTGTCTATCCCAGGTCAATTGCCATTTGGCAGGTCATTGTCTCCCCTCTAGGAACTGGGCTGTCACAGAGGCCTTAATGGAGGTTTCAGAAGAAAAAGGGAGCAAAAAAACCCAACAAGATACCTCTGCTCACATTTCATTTGTCAAAGCAAGTCACAAGGCCAAGCCTGACATTAACAGAGTGGGAACAATATGTAATTAATAATATGTAATAACTAAAATATCTATTTTATTTTTGCAACAAGGAGAGATAGATGATATCTCCCCATTCTTAGGAGTATTGGTCAGAGTATTTTTGTAGAATTTTCTTCATTTTGGGATTTTCTGTTTTTCTCATAAGACTGGGGTTATGGGGTTTGGGGGAATGGCATCACAGAAGAAAAGTACTGTTCTCATCACGTGATATGAAGGGTATGTGTTAGCAACATGACTCCTCACCGTTGATGTTAACCTGGAGGTAGGTTCTGTCGGTCAGTTTTCTCTACTGTAAAGTCTCTTGTTTTCCTCTTTCCTTCTGTACTCTTTGGAAGGAAGTCACTATGCACAATCCGTAAGTATGAAACGAGGAGTTATGCTCCTCTTTCTTAAGAGCATTTCCCCAATTTTACAGGTGAGAAATCTGAAGTTTAAGGAGTTTGAGGCCAAGATGACATAGTTACTAACTGGCATCAAGACTGAAATTCAACTCAAGGTTGAAATACACATCTGACTTAGAAAATTATTCTTTTTTTTTCAATAGTTCACAAAAGAAGCATAAAAATAGGAAAATGTTTAGAAAACCAGAAGAATCTATTAGTTGTTTTGTTGAAGCATGTTGAGAAGCATGCCCCTTGATACTGAGACATTCCGATAATAATTCCTTCCCTGGCTACTCACTAGCGCGGTGACTGGAGAGTTATAAAGCTCCACGTCCACAGCACTAACTATTATCTTGACATGGCCTAAGCGTATACTAATCTGTCTTTTTTCAGATATGCCCTGACTTTAATCAGCATGTCATCTTTTGACAGGGAAGCCAAGTCCTTGACGTACTGTGAGAGGAGAGTAGGATGAAAATGATTTTATCAGCACTTTTCGTGGCCAGATCGCTTCTAAACAGTATTTTCATGAAGAGAATTACAGCTCCAGACGCAGTTATTAGGCTGAGAAGTAGAGAAACAGGATAGTCAATGTCTGTTGGGTGAAAATTCTGTGAGGTTTTTCCTTCTTACCATGGAGATATTCATCCAATGTTGACATTTTAAAGTATGTTCCAGGTCCGTATCCCGTTTTCCTTGAAGTGTCATTGACAATGTAATTCAAAGACAGAAACAGCTGTGTGACAGCACTGAGCTGTGTTTTCTGAACTAGATTTTAATCTCTCTTCTGACAAAAAATGAAGCTACGAAGAATGTAAAAAGATAAATAGACTTTGTGGACATTCTACATATTTCATTTGAGGAAAAGGTTTTTCTCAGTCCATTTTCATAAACGGAATAGAGACTGCTTGGTTTCTGAATCACATGTGCACACCATATATTTAATTATAATCTTTTGATACCCTTCAACAATATTAGTTTATGCATTCTGGTATATAGTGATTTTTAAGTAGACTGAGCTATTGGCTAGAAGTCAGGAAGTTGAGTTTTTCATCCCTGTTTCTCATACTGTAGAGACATATTTTCGGAAATCATTTTCTCCTTCAATTGCTGAGATTATCTGGACTTTCTGAATCTACCATGTAAATCACACACAAGGATCAAGCTTTTAGGGCAAGGACTGTTTTGTTGACCACTGTGTCCTAGCACTTAGTACATCCCGGAGTACCGTATATGCTTAATAAATGTATGTTAAATGATGCATCCTGGAACACTGTATACACTCAGTAAACGTTTGTTAAATGAATATTCAATGAATGCTTTCAAGGATGAAGCATAAATTTAAGACAGTCATAAAATGCATAACTATATCTAAAATGAAAGGCCATATCTAAGGTCTATGCTCATTAATTTCCTTCAGCTTAGAATAAAGCTTTTTTTATGAGACCAAGTATAATAAAGTCGGTATTGTGTAACTTGGGTAATAGCACATTTACTTCCAAATATCCTGATTGAAGACAAGATCCCTAAAGGTGAATATTGGCCATGTCTGTAGGTGCTTCCTAAAATTTCCTGACCACTAAGCTGCTATTCATATAAACAAAACTAATTTTCTTTTTGATAATTCGATGATTACATTTTCCTTACATTAAATAACAAAATTGATTGAAAATTAGTACTTAGAGCTGGTGAAAGTATGTCAAGAGAGTAACTCTTCTCTATTGCTGGTATGAAAGTATTTTGATACAACTTTTCCAGAAAGTAATTTAGGAATACATACAAAGAGGCTTAAAGAGTTTATAGCTTTTTTTAAGCCAAGGAGTTCTTCTTCTAGATATTTATCTAAAATAAATAATCAGAGATTTTCTGAGATTAGTGGCTATAATGATGTTTGTTACACGAAATAATGCTGAAACTTTTGAAACAACTTCAATGGTTAATAATAGAGGACTGCCTAAATAAATTAAGAGATATTCACTTAATGGAGTCTTATTCATCCCTTTAAAATGACTTATCTACATACGCAGATGCCAGATGTTGAATCCTAGTTTTTTCATTTTCAAGTTCTGTGACCTTGACCAAGTGTCTTAATGTGTTCCAATTTTTTAAGGTAATATTAATTTTTGAATTCAGTATTAATTGTTATCAAAGTTACACATGGTCATAATTTAGAGAGTCATATTGTTGTAAAAAATGAAATTCTGACTACCTGTTTCTAATTTCTGTTCCTTAAGAGGCAGCCACTTTCAGGTCTTTTAACTGATTCTTATGATATTTGCCTCCATATTTCCACCTTTCTAAAAATGAACAAAGAAACAAGCAAAAAACTTGATTTTTCATTTTTAGGCATTATCTATAGACTTCTGACTGTAGAAAATTATAATTTGCTTTCTTTCACCATCTCTATCATCAGCATACATGCTCACCCTTATTTTTTCCCCATTTTTTCCCAATAGAGTTTTATTATAATATTGGTTATATCATTGTATTGAGTACAGTATTATAAACATATAAACACTGCTGAGTCACATTGGGTAATATTATTTTTCCTTTTCTGAGCAAATTTTGGTTTTCCTTAATTTTTTTCTTTTTCTGGTGTTATTGTTGGTTATTCTTAGTTTCCTATATATTTGTCATTCTTTTATTCATGAACACTTCCACAGTTGTGCAAGTCTTCTTTCAATACACTAGTACATGTGAGGCATCAATTTCACCCTACTGAGAATTAGAATCTCCTGGAGTCTTCTGTCCTGTCCACATCAGGATTGGCTGGGGCTTAGCTGATGTTTTGAAGTCTCCTTCCACTCTTATCCTGGGGATTCTGTCTCCATATTTTGTGTGGAATTTTCTTTAGCTGGATTCCATGTCTTCTCTCTTGGTTTTCTTCTTTGTTTCAGCAGAACACAAGTTCCTGAAAAAGTGTATAAAGGAGGTAAAATTTTTGAGACTGTGTGTATCTGAAATATTTTTTATTTTACTCTCATTCTTCACTGATAGTTGACTAGGAATAGAATATTAGACAGAAATCTCATGCCCTCAGAATTTTGAAGGCTTTGATTTGTTGCTTTCCAGCTTCTAGAGTTGCTAATTAAAGTCTCAGTAACAAAGGCTAACATTTTCTCAATACTTTTTGTCAGTCACATTTCTATATGTATTTGTGTTTATCATGTCATTTAATCCTCACAAGAAACCTGCCAGATAGGTACTACTTTTCCTACCTACTTTATGGATGAGGAAGCTGTGACACAGGGCTGTAGCACTTTCTCAGGGCTCTAGGGCTAGGATTAATATTATAATTACAGAGCCTGGAATTAGAGCCCACGGGAGCTGGGTTGAGAGCTCATGCTCTTAACCTCCATGCCTTACCACCGTATTAATGACTGATCCTTTTAATAAAACATGAACTATTAATATTTATCTGGATACTTTGGTTATTGTTTTTGTTAATTTATATTTGGTATTCTTACATTTCACATTACTGTATCTTGTGGTGAGTCTTTTCTCCTTCATTTTTGTGAACGTACAGTGGGCAATTTCAGTCTGGAAATACTGTGCTTCAATTTTGAAAAAAAGTTCTTGAATTAGTTGTGTATTAGTTCCCTTCCTTCCATTTTCTGTTCCCTGTTGCTAGATTTTATGGACCGATGCTACTAATTTTTCTATTCTTTGCTTGCTCTGTTTTCTGTAGCTTTGATTTCTTGCTCTACTTTCTATAAGCTTTCCTCAACTTTATCTCCCAGATTTTCTATTAAATTTTTTGTTTCTGCTTATCTTATTTTAATGTCTAACAGCTTTTCTTTTTCCTTTGAAAGTATGTCTTTAAAGCGTTGTTTTTCCCGAAAGGTTTATTATCTTCTCATAGTTCATATCTCATGAATATACCTCATATATCCATATTCACATTATTCACAATATTTTGGTTTTTAAAAAAGTTTCATCCAAGTCACAGTTTTATGCTTACTTGTGTTTTATCTGTGTACTGTCTGGTGGTCACAAGCCATTTGCATTAGAAAGTTGACTGGAAGCTTTGAGCAGGTGGATGAAGCTTATTGACTGGATGTCTGTGTAGTGAAATGTGTGGGGTGTTTTACTGAGGAATCTGTGATGTCAGTTCTTTCGGTTTTTCTCTTGAGCTTGGCTCATTCCTAAGAGATGAGTATTCTGGCGTCCAGCATTTTGGAAGTAGGTACAAAGGTAGCATTTGGTATACACATAGAACCTAATTTCCCTGCTTTTGACGCTGTGCACGTGCTCTTAAATGCACCAGTCTCTGCCGTTTGAAAGACTCTCTGTCCTCACCCCCACCCCAACCTCCAGTACCCTACAGTGGACAGGCATCCTGGGTGGGGCAGGGCAAAGGGAGGGAGGAACAGGTTCTCCACCTGCACCTGCGGATCAGGGTTGAAGATCTGTGGCTTGACCTGCTGCTTTAACAACTAGCAGCCATTTCTCCTGTTTTTTGTTATCTTTTTCTCTGGAATTCTGGTACTCACTATTATTCTGAATGTTATTTTCCTTTTTCAAGACAACCTGCCTTGTTTCTTTGATTCCAAATTATAATTGCAAACTCAGATTCTTACAGCTAGAAAGGCAGATTAGATGTCATCTATTTCAAAAATCAGAATTTTTCAGATTAAAAAATGCAGGCTAAGAAAGTTGTTTTTGTTTTTTTTTTTTTGTCCTGGGGTATTAAAACTATTAAAACTATTAACAGTAATTAGCAATGGTGTCAGATATAAAACCATAATTCCAGATTTTAACTGGATACCCTTTCCATTGTGTGACTCTCCTACTTCCCTGTATTTTGTTCATCATAAATTTCCAGGTCATCAGCTATTTTGACAAATTAGATTGCTTGTAGAAATGCCTCTTAAGTCATAGGTGATCTCTGCGGCAGCAGTGGATTGCAGAGGTTGATTTTCAACTTGAAGACCCATTACCAAGCAAGTAACTCAGCATTTTAAGGGAGAAAAGGAAAGGTCAATTAGACCATTCGGGTTATATTTACTTACACAAATTTGTTTCTTTTGGGAAAAAGAAGACACAACAAAAGAAATTCCTACATTGCAGCAAGTTGGTTGGCTTTTGTAAAATTGACATTGACTCGTAACTCATGTTTCCTTTTGCGCTGGGCCTTCTAAGAAGTTCGGAACCAAATCATGAGCAATCCTTAGCGAGCATCTTTTAGCATTGTTTGTTTGTAATGACACTCCTTCCCAGCTTCATGTTCTTTTCTACCTTCATTTTCCCTTTAGGTGTACTTCCTTAATTATATCATTTTTACTGACGTCGTTTCAGAAGTCATTTCAAAATTATTCTGAAATAAGATATTATGCAAACAAAAAGCAAAACCATTTTTAAATGCTTTTTTCAATGTACCTGCTGGTATAGGTACATGCCCCTTTTTAAAAACCTGTTAACCTTTATTGAATGACCAGTTTATTCTCATGTTTTAGTCAGTGTCCGTTGTAGAAAGGCTCCATATTATCCACTGTGAGTTTATGACATACTAATAACATAACATAAATAATTTTAAGACTTAGAAATTTCCTTAGCTGTATAAATCAACATTGCCCTTGAATCTCTTTTGAGTTCAATTTTATCCATAAAGCATATCTTTCTGTAGTTTTTGACAGATATATTGATAATTCAAAATAGAAATTATATGTATATTGTTTCATTGACCTTAAAGTATTTCCACATAGGGCCGGGCGCGGTGGCTCACGCCTGTAATCCTAGCTCTCTGGGAGGCCGAGGCGGGCGGATTGTTTGAGCTCAGGAGTTAGAAACCAGCCTGAGCTCTACTAAAATTAGAAAGAAATTAATTGGACAACTAAAAATATACAGAAAAAATTAGCCGGGCATGGTGGCGCATGCCTGCAGTCCCAGCTACTTGGGAGGCTGAGGCAGGAGGATCGCTTGAGCCCAGGAGTTTGAGGTTGCTGTGAGCTAGGCTGACGCCACGGCACTCTAGCCGGGGCAACACAGTGAGACTCTTGTCTAAAAAAAAAAAAAAAAAAAAAAAGTATTTCCATATAATTTTAAAGAATCCTCAAAATAGTCCTGCCAGCTTCATAGTGTTGGCCCTACTGCAAATGTGTGAAAACGAAATTCCACAGAGGTCCTATGACTTGAAGGCTACAAGGCAGCGAAGTGATAATGCCAGAACTTGACTGTGAGTCTCTTCATTCTCAGTCCAGGGAGCTGCTATTGCAAATCGCCGCAGCTTCCAAGCTACTAAAAATCAATACCACCTTCTCAGAACAACACAGAGCTTCTTATGAAGCTGACCTCATCCTGTTCCTTGCCTTATTAACATTAAACATTGACAGCTGAGAGAATGGAGTGAGGCTCACAGCACCTACCCATTACTAACAATGGTCCTAAATTGTGTTTACATTGAGAGAAGGCCAGCCGCCTTTTAAAATTTTAAGGCCTGGACTTTGGAGGGGAGCTTCTCAGCATTGCATATTTAAAACTTGCATAGGTACTTTCAGTTTGTATAGAAAGAAGCTTTTCAGAAAATTCCCTTTACACATGCACATTCTCTATTACGATGTAGTTTAGCATATGAATTCAAAGGACACAATTCTTTTGAAATAAAGTAGTTTTAAAGCTAAATCAAAAATATGAAATATTTCCCCACATTTCCACTCTTGCTCATCCCCCGCATCAATTCTCCATGCAGCAGCCAGCAAAGTCCGATCTGCATATAACTCAGACCATGTCGTTCTGCTCTTCTTCTTCAGTGGCTTGCTGAAATCTTTACCCCGGCTCTGCGAGATCTGGCCCTGACCTACCTGGCCAGCTTTCTACCATTCCCCTCTTGACCATTCCTCGGGCCAAGTGGCCTTCTTCTTTCTCTTTGAAATGACCGTGCTTGTTTCCGCCTCACAGCCTGGCCTTTGTGTTCGTTAGTCCTTCTGTGCAGCACACACTTCCCCCAGGTCTTTGCAGAGCCCACTCCTTTCATTCATTCCTGTCTCTGCTCAATGTCAAATCCTCACAGAGGTGCTCCTGACTCCACCAAAAGTATTGCCCCTTCACCTCTCCTGTTCTTCTGTTTCCTCCCCCTGCTTATTTTTCCTCACGGCAGGATCACTGGCTCATTTCTACTGAATGTGCATTTACTCTAATCTGCCTCCCCTCCCAGATGTCAGCTCCACTGAGGGCAGGGACCGCATTTACTGCTCTGTCCCTAATACTTACAGCAGTTTCTGCACAATGAATATTTTGTTTCAAGTCATAAAGTCGTACTTTATAATTAGAAATAAAATATGTACTTTTGACTAAGCACGAACCAAAACCCCAAGTACAGACTGAGAACATTCTGCAAAGTGCAGTTTTAACAAAGGAAAAGAATGAGCTGTCAGAAGGAATGAGAAGTTAAATGAAGAAAGTGAAAGTTGAGCTGAACTTGACTGGAAACAGGGCATTACAGAGGCTAAGGGGAAGAAGAGAAATAAGGGGAGAAGGAGAATAAGAATAAAATTAAAACTAGGAAGGTCACTGAAGGCCAGCTTCTGTGTTACAGGCGACAGAGTACCAGACAAAACCAAATTCTGTAACTAGCAGTGAAGAGGGGTTTGGTACCGGCACAGTGCTGTCGAGGTCGTTACTCTGTAACCGAGCTTTGGGACCCTTTCGTGATGATGGCAGGCACTCGGCTGAAAGGCTGCAGAGGGCCCCTGAGATGGAAAGTTAACGGCAAAGTGCATGCGATGATGTGGCTTTTATCTAGTAATTGTACTAGCGAAAGATTGAAGTGTTCATTGTGCAGAGACCGTAAACAGAACAGGCACGTAAGACACGGGCCCAAATCATTTTCAAAGATCAGGTTTACTAGAATCTAAAACGAAGTTAATTCTGGAAGAGTCACCAAAAGAAAATATTCAAAGAGAGATGAGCAGGCAAGGGGAGCAGGAGAGACAGGGGTTTCACACTCACGTGCACAACAACGAGTGATGTTGTAAGGGGAAAACAAGAAGAAATCTGAAAATAGAAGGAAAATTGCATATTCACCCCTCCAAACACACACGCACACATACACTCACACATATGGCAAGACACAGATGAATATGTCTACATGGAACCAATTAAAGAGCTCTTGATAACGATTTGATAACTGTGAATTCAAAGCGGAATTCCTGGGGTCCAGAACAGGTCGGATCACAAATTAGTTGAGTGGTCTTATGTGAGTCACTTCACCCCTGCAATCCTCACTTTTTCTCATGGGTAAATGAGAAGATTTAACTAAATGATTCATAAAGTCCACTCCAATTCTAACAATCCCTATATTTTAATAAATTAGTGGCATTGATTCGGGCCATGTGAAGTAAGTCAGAACTGTAGCTCCGAAAGATTGACTCATTTTTTTATTCTGCTTGTAGTTAATCAAATGTCCTTCATTCATCATCCATCTATCCTTCATTCAACAAACATTTATTGTGTGATTACTATATACTAAGCACCACTCTAGGAGTTCCAATAAGAAATAGTAAAAAGTCCCTGCCCTTAAAGAATTCAATAATAATCCCCTACCAAAGGGTTTTGACATGGTAATTTTTAAAGGTTAATTTGTTTTCAGGACTTCGGTAAGAGTCATTTGGTCAACAGAAATAGATTCATTCATTTGCCATCATGGATATCTCTATGTATACATGCTTGTATCTGTGTTCTCCTGAGAATCACACTGGAATTTTTTTCGGCAAACTTTGTAGACATATGTATATAAAGTATGTATGCATGAGTATATATATTCATGTTTTTGCAAGGCATTGTAGTCCATCAACTATGCTGAGAGTGATAAACATAGTTTATAGCTCAGTGGATTCACAGGACTTTAGCCCCATTAGGTCCCACGCTCGGGCGTGAATGAAGGGATACTACTGCTTGTGAGAGCATCTTCAAGAAGCCTCCGCATCCATTGAGGTGAGCCTGCCTGGGCGCTCACACCGAGCACAGCCTCCTCCCAGGCAGTTAAACAGCACATTCACCCCCTTAAGAGCCTGTTTGGTTCTGATTCTGATGCCCTTTTATTGGAGAATGAGGTCATTTCTCATTCCTTTCTCCCTTTGACAAAGGTCTTCATCACTTGGAGCTTCTTTTAGCAGTTCTCTCTGGCAATTTGTCTTCTTATTCCACTGATTTACCACCTATTCCTAGCATTCACTCATTCAATTTTGTCAGGAATTTATGATTCACTGTGAAGCTCTTATTATCAGAAAGACATCCAAAGAAGGCCACTTTGGTTATGGAATTTATGCCTCCTTTTTTAAGGAATGAAGAAAGACACCAAAAAGGGCCTGTGTTCTTTAACTCAATGACTACCTACTAAAGCAAAAACTCCCACTTATTTATTTAAGAGCCAGATGGTCATTTCATCCTGTTCTGTTCTACCTACTAACCCAGAGATATATGGTTTTAAAGAGAAACCTAAAGCAAAATTTTAAAAAATCATTATAATTTGTTTCATTTAAAAATAAAAATAAAATATACAAAAACTGGATAATAGGTGAATTATTATTCCAGTATAAATTATGTTTCCTTCTTATTTCGTTAGAGATGCTTAAAAATAGCATTCCCGATGGCAGATATGGAAATATGCTGCTCAGGTCTGCCTTCAAGGAAGGACTTGCCCTCCAGCTGCAAGGAATGTGGTCAGCAGACAGCCCTCATCCACTGCGCCTTCCTGGTCTGCCTCAGCTCCAAAGAGCCAGGGTGCTACTCTCCCCGGGGCTGCCCCCAGCCAGTGCCTGGACAAGGGAGGGGTATAAGAGGAGGGGCTTTTTGGCCCAAAGCAGGGCACTCTGATGGGTTCAGACCTGTCGGGAATGAGGATTTGGGTTGTGCCGCCAGGTCAGCTGTGGAGAACAGCAGGGGTGGTGGCTGAGGGTAAGGGGGCCCTGGGAAGTTGAGTGGAGGGATTTGAGCACCAGTTGTTACCCTGAGACCAACTTTAGTTGTGGCCTCTACAGCTTGTCCCACCACCCTCTCTTTTCTAGGTTTCTCTCAGGAAGAGATCCACCAGAGTCGCGGAGGATTTGATGCCAAAATATATGTGGAGAAGGAGAGCCAGGGAGTACAAGGGGTGGACTGTGAAAGACACTGAAATGTGCCCTCCAGATCCCTCTTCAGGGAATACATTTCTGCCCAGATGTAGACAACAGCCGGTATCAGAGAGCCTCCAATCACTGGTTTCCTCAGAGTTTTTCTTAACTGCAGAGAACAAGGCCTCCTTCTTCCTGGGTGGCTGGCATCCAATGACTGAGCAAGGTGGACCTATAAGGTCCTGTCCTTTTCAGCCCAGTGTGGGTCAGTGTTTGCCCTAGGGCTCCCACAGGGTTGGCGGAGACCTTGCCAGCCCTGAATCATGGTCTGAAATCTCCCTTTCCCTTTCTTTCATAAACATTTTGCTTGTCTAAGGATCTGCTCCCAGGGAACACAACCCGAGGCCCTTTCCCTCTCCCCACCCACACGTAATAATGCCTCTTACTTTGCCTGTTCACCTCTTATGCTAGAGGGACAAGGAATGGTCAGGTGGCTGTCAGCCAGGGGTCTAACAGTCAGTTTGAGGAGTTGGAAAGGGCAGAAATAAAATTATTTCAGTGCTTTTTCACTTTTCATCTCAGTCTTCAGCTGCAGGTACCATCATAAATGGCACGGGAGACTTTGATGATCTGATGTATGCCTTGCTGCTTAGGTTAATAGATAGATCTTTTAAAAACACAAATCCATTTGCAGATGTTATGAGGGTACTGGCTGGTTAAAGAAATTTGGCAGTGAATGCTTTAGTGAAGAAAATAATGGCCCATTAATTTACCTGCTTTACAAATACAGATGTTCACATGTCAGAATCACATAAATTATATTTTTAAAAAACTAAAATAAAGCAGTTATTCTGATTAATGCTACCTCAAGATTTGGGAGGGAAAGGTAGGAATGCTACTCTTACCATTATCCAAAATATATTTTTTAAAATATTTGGACTTCCATCTAACATTCTCTTCACATTGAATATCACCATCCCTTCCTCTTTTTCAACCCCTTAACCATTACCCACTCCCATCCCTGTTCCTGGTATTCATTCTCTTTATAATCAAGCTTAGCCCTGTCCTTCTTGGCCTGACATGCAGATTTCTGGAGACTGGCTTAAAGTGCTGGCTTGGATCCAGGAGCAGGGCAGAGAGGAGGGTGGCCAAGCTAGCTGGTTCAGGCACTTCTGCAGTGTAGCTGAGAACCCAGAGACAGAGCAGAGCTTCTATCACCCTGGACTTTTCTACTGTACACAAAATATTCCACCTGTGGCTGGAGAAGGCTGATCTCCTCTCCCTATGTTTGTTTCTTCATTTGTATATTGAGGACATTCATGGGCACAGGCTTGTTGTGAAGCTTAAATGAGATGGCAAGTAAGAAAGGGACTAGCACAATGCTTGGCACACCAAGCTGCTCAAAAAGTGGATATGTTTGTTCATATATATTTGTTCATTCATTCCTGCTCTTATGTCAGGAAGTAATGAAGATACAGCAAATGTTCATATCTGAGCCCACACACCTGTTACAGATAGCAAGGTAAAAAGAGAGGGCATCCTTTCGGAGGCAGGATTTCCTTATGGACTGAAGCTGTTTTACTCTCGCTGCTCTACTCTAAAACTGCCCCCCAACCCTGGAGATTCCAAGCTCTCCCTTATAATACTCCAAGGTGCTCCCAGTTCCACAGGGATAGTAAATAGCACTCAAGTAGCCCACCCCAACTGTCTTTAAATGAAAAACAACCACAGAAACAAAAAACCTTCATAGCCTTTAAGAGTTTGGATGGCACCTACTACGATCAAATATGCAAAATAAGATGTTACTGGTTTGCAAATTCTAGTCATTATGTATTTTTCATTTGCTATTTACTGATTATTTACCATAAGCTGGGAACTGTGCACTTTACATGCATTCCTTCAATTCACCTGCCTTATCATCCTGTGAGATAGAGAAATGGAACTTAGAGGAGTTATGTAACTAGCATGAAGTCACACAACTAGTCAGCAGTAGATTCACTGTAAAGTTAACACAGCTTAGGCTTTGGCTCCTTTGCTTGGCATGGGTCGCTTCTAAGGCCATGTAAGAAACCCTGGCATTGTGTTTCCATGGTTATGTTTGTGCTAAATATGCAAAAGTAAGATATTTTAATAGAAATCAGTTAAGGCTGTTTTCTCTTTTCTCTCCAACTTCCTCACACCCCCCCTCGTGGCATTGGAGCAGCCATGGACGTTTCCAGGAGATGGCTAAGGGCAAGTTGAGTTGAGGATACGTTTACTTTGGGTTTAGTGATGTACTTACATTTGGTTAAGTTATCACGGGCCACTCCTGTGTAGGAATTCACTGTGCCAACACACCTAGCATCATGACATGGGATGTAGGACCAGAAGTTGCATCACAGAATGGATCTGACCTACAGCAGCCAGCACTAGGAGTATGCAGGTAAGAGAGGAAAGACAAGGTTTAAGGTGTGTGGAGTCAAACGCTACTCTATGGAAAATCCCTCCAAATCTTACATTTGACATATGGGAGGAGTTTAATCCAGGTTTTCCCAAATTTGCCAACAGTTCTAAAAATTTATGTGGCATTACCAATAATGACTTATGGAGCCCAAAGGCACTTATCTTTTTTCTTTTTTTTTTTAAGAGATGACATCTCACTTTGTCACCCAGGCTGGAGTGTAGTGGCGTGATCATAGCTCACTACAGCCTTCAACTCCTGGGCTCAAGTGATCCTCCCACCTCAGCCTCCCAAAGTGCTTGGGATTACAGGCGTGACCCACTGCACCTGGTCCCAAAGACACTTTTCTAAGCAATCATTAAGAAAGATTATATCAATTGCTAGAGGAAAGACTGAATCCTCCTTTTATTTTTACAATAGAAAATGATATTGGAAAAAACATTGTCATAAATAGAGGTGACTTAAGAATTACCTGGCAAAAAATATAGAACAGAATGTATTATGTATAAGTCATGCAGTATATATAACTGTCGAATAATTAGTCAATAAAATATTGCTATTTTTCTGAATACTGAGATGTTTCGGGCATTTGTTAGCTTTTGAAGTTTTCTAAAATTTTGTTTTGATTTATTTTTCTCTCTAAATAAAAATTTTGTTTGCTCCTAATTTTAGTTTCATATTTTGTATTATTTAGAAAGTTTCTCAGATATGATCAACCCCTGCAGCTAGTAAGTGGCAGAGCCAGAATTCAAAACCAGGTCTGTCTGATTTAAAAGCCACTCCTTGCTACAGTTTTTTCTTCTCATTTTTTAATAGCTTAGTCCTGGTGGCCCCTACCGTTGCTTCCATGATCCTCTGTTCTCCCTTTCCATTGAAACCCCTTCCCAATGCCCAGAAAATATTATTAGTTCATTTCTTTTTATCTTCTCACCAAATGAAGTGGTGATTTCTTGCTAACAATTCCATTTCCCTGACAATTATCTCCTCTGGGGGCATTCCTTATGCCATTTGTCCAAATTCTTAAAACTAGGATAGTAAGCTCCTTGCTCCCTACACCATCCCTAGACACAGCTAACCGCAAGAATGATTTCCTACCTTTTCCAAATGTCTTAACACTTGTTTTATGGTGTCCTTTACAGCTATGTTCCTTAGTAATTTTAGCATCTTCCACTCTTGGCCTCTCTGTTCCTTGACCTTCTCAATACATACAGCCTTCATCTCTACTCCATTTGGGCCACTGACGGGCATGACTGAGTCCTGCAACTCAGCATCTTAAAATAGTGCTGCGTCCAAGATCTACGAAACAAAAATTCCCCTTCTCCCATCCTAGGGAGTGGCTAGAGTGAGCAAAGGGAAATTTTCATTCTTTAATTATCATAAAGTTACTAATCACCTTCCTAGTGAAGAGCAATAAGCTGGTTTCTTTTCTTCCAGGTGGGTTCTTGCTACTTCAAATCTTTTAAATCTTAAATGAACTTGACCTTTTTTTCAGTCACTTACATTTGTTTACCTATGACATTCTGTAAAGAACTTTAATCCAATCTTTTTCTCCCTCCTCAGCAATTACCCTACTAGCATTCACTTCCTGAACAAAGTCTTACCTCTTACTTTACAGGAAAGATTGAGGGTACCTGCCATCTGGGCTTCTCTTCCCTTCTGAACAGTTTGACTTCAGAGCTCTCATCTGTCCCATCTATCTCAAAGAAAAAGATTCTTTTCCAAGGCATCCTTTGCTGTGCCACTCCACCCTTTGTGGTACCTTGTGGTATCTATTATTTTTGTATTTTCTATCACTCCTTCTCGCTGGATTCTTTCCCTATGTCTAGATTGTGCTTTCTGTCCCTCACTTGAAATGATTAACCAATTTTAAGTGGCATCCTCTAGGATTGAAGGTGTAACTTGGACCTCAAAGATGTCAATCTTTCCAATCCTAATTAAAGATCAGGGAGGATGCAAAGATGTTAAGGGAGACTTTAACAAGGTTCCAGAGTGCAGAAAAATATAGGGACCTATCCAATTTCAAGATAACCTACATTAGGGTAAGCAATAGAAATGTCTCCAAAGTGGGGATGGTTATCCCACTGATTTTTAGGTTTCAGGGACATAGAGCTGGGTCATCAGGAAAGAGGGTCCCAAAATTACTGCATGATTTCTTCTCTGAGAAAGATTCTTGATTACTGGCCAAGGTGCATAAACCCCTTGGAGGAAAAAAGCACGATAGGGAGAGGAGCAGCACTATGCGCAAGCATCTTAGTCTCAGAAGAATAGTTATGTATCCATGTGCCATTTTTTAAAACAGTGAATAATGGAAGGGTATTTGAAATTCATGCAATCCAGAGGTGACCAACAATCCGTGGGCTATATTTTGCTCACAGTTGATTGGACCTAAGCAATGGCTGCCCCTTCAGATGGGGTTTGTGTCTCCAGTTCATCATCATCCCTATCTTTCATGCAGTAGGCACTGACAACTTCTGACTTATGCCAATCTTCTAATATTACAAATGATAGAACTGAGACACCAGGAATTTATGCAGTGATTCCAAGGTCCCGTAGATAGTCAAAGATAATGTTTGACCTAATTCCTAGAGCTGTGTCCAAATACCACATTGCTTCTCAAAGTTGCATGCACTTAACATTTTTTTTTTCACTTAACATTTTTGATGTGCAGAAATGAGGAGCCCAATCTTAATGTAGGTACAGAACACAAGTAACACTTTTTGCCATTGTTAGCTTTGGAACTATACTTTTGGAATAATGTGATTTGCTCAGGAAGTCTCATCACCGGGCAGATCAATAGCTCTGACCTACTTGATTATGTAACTTGCAATTGTGCTTCCATTATAAAACTCATTACCTAATACAGCAAGAAAAAAAATCCTCACTTGTTTTCTTAGAATCTTTTCTCAAATTATACATGCCAAGGGTCAAGGCTTCTTACCAATCTTATAGTAACATTTTTTG
The DNA here is from genome assembly GCF_000956105.1 of Propithecus coquereli. Classification (NCBI taxonomy): domain Eukaryota; kingdom Metazoa; phylum Chordata; class Mammalia; order Primates; family Indriidae; genus Propithecus; species Propithecus coquereli. The sequence continues at coordinate 755,159 of NW_012138302.1, read as the reverse complement.
GCTTTTGATCAGGTAAAGAAAAAGAAAGAGACTATAACTCTTGATTCTGTAATTCATTCTCATATTTAATTAAATATCCTGCGTTGACATTTAGACAACCTTATGTGTGCTGTTCTGGGAATTATTTATTTCTTTAGCATCTTTATACATTTTATTTGTTGCTACCCTGAGAGGTAAAAAGAAGGGAGAGTTCTCCATTCCAAGTCATGGCACAGGCCCTATCCTCCCCTTCCTACCCTTCTTCTTTCTTTCTCCCCTTTCTTCCCTTCTCTCCCTTGCATCTTTTTTTTTTTTTTTTTTTTGAGACAGAGTCTCACTCTGTTGCCCAGGCTAGAGTGCCGTGGCATCAGCCTAGCTCACAGCAACCTCAAACTCCTGGGCTCAAGTGATCCTCCTGCCTCAGCCTCCCTCTCCCTTGCATCTTTTCCTTCCTCTTCGCTTACTATCCATGAACTTCTCTTCCTTTCCTTTCTCCTCCTTTTCCTTTTTCCCCTTCCTTTCTCTTTCCATTTCTTCTCTCCCCTTCCTCCTCTTCTTTAATCATTTATAGGTTGTACACTGCATACTAGCCATTGTACAAGAAAAGTTCAAGTGAAGGGAGATTAATAAAAAGCAAGGGCAGATGAATGAGTGCGTAAATGATAATGCAGAAGTGTAAGGCATACACAGCAGACACTGCCAGTGCTCCTCCCTGATTCTCTCAGATCCCTTCACCATACTGCAGCCTGGCTTGCAAAGGCAGCACCAGCATCTTTGTTGGAGAGCTGCCCTCAGGCTTCCAGAACCCTCTATGCCTAAACCAGCAGGGCCTCTGTAGGTACAGGGGTAGCCCATAACCAATGACTAATCAGTGTATTACTGTAAATACCCAGATTTTACCTTCTTGGCTAGGGTAATTTTGAGTACTTAGTTTTCACAGTTTACCAGATTTTGGTTGTGAGATAGTAATTATCTGTTATCCGTGATGATGGTTGACTTAATAACAAATCTCTTAATGGTTGCCTTCTCTCTCTGATTGCTTCCTCCCTTATGTACCCATGTTCCTTGCACCTCTCAAAAGAGTCATATCCTTGGCTCAGAGTTTGCTTTAGGGGAAAACCCAGACTGAGATAGCACAACTTACACCCTCCAGAACCTCTTTTCCAATGCAGAAAAAATATGCAAATAATTATAAGACTAAAGTCATATGGGAACTTGGCAGAAAACAATTCCACCTGGCACAGTTGGATAAAGTGTCAATTTAGGAGCTGACATTTGAACTGGGTCTTAAAAAATAGGAGTTTGCCAAGTGAAGATGGTGAGATGTGATAATGCTAACAGCTAAACACTTTACACCTGTTTTCTTCTTTGATTCTCATGAACGTTTTATAAGGCAGGTGCTTTATTATATCCTAATTTTTACAAATGAGAAAACTGGGATTTGGAGAAATTAATCAATCTTTATAAGGTTATTTTGCCTGTATATGGCAGAACTAAGATTTAAACCCAGTGCCAGATGCCTCCAGAGACATAGCTCTTTGTGACTCTATACCACATACGGGAAAGAAAATAGGCTTTTGAGACAGATCTTAGCTTGAATCCTCTCTCATATTAGCTGTGGGTCCTCAAGTAGAAATTAATCTCTAAATCTGTAATCTCAACTGAAATTGAGGATAATTACTCTGAAGAAGGCTTGTTATAAGCTTTAACTGAAATATAACATGTAAAGTACCTAGTTCAATGCTTGTCCTAGAGTAGACACTCAAAAAATAGGGCAGTAGTTGCTGCTGTGACTATAATAACAATTCCAGGCAAGTAAGAATTTTGCGTGTTTCTAAACACCAGCTTCTCTCACTCCCCAACATGGCCGAGTGTAGTACTTATGATGAAAAGTAGTGAGGAATGAGGCTCCAATCGAACTTTAGGACCTGATATTTAAAAGATATGTACGTCAAGCTAAGGAGGTTGACTTAATCAACCTGGTTCTCTGATGGCAGAGAACCATCAAAGGTTTTTATGCAGGGATGAAGATGACACATTTAGATGTGCATTTGGAGTTAGATAGGGATGGGGTTGACATGTTCAGACATGTGTGGTTTTTTATGGGGGGGACCAGTGCCTGGATGATAGATTGATCACCAAGAATGATAGATTGGAGGACTGTGGGCCTGGGGACAGGAAAATCTTTCAAGAACCTTTTGGGTCTGCTGTAGAATTTGTCCCATTCTCATTGCTTTTCAACATTGTCAAAGCACAAAAAAGCATTAAGTGTGAGTGAACTTAAGGTGTGTGTATGGTGAAGGAGAGAGGAGAGAGAGAGAGAGAAAGGAAGGTACTTTGAAACAGCAGCTTCCCTCCTTCAGTCAGTACCACTCAGGCTTAATGCTCTTCAACTCATGGTGGTCACTGAAGATCTACACACTTGGGTTCCACAGCAGGGGACAGACCTTCCAGGTGATACCTCTCATTTTACCCACAAACCTCTGTCCTGGTCCTTTGGTCTAGTACTTCTAACACCTATTCAGAGTTTTCCTCCAGCCTCAGTTTGCCGATCTGTAAATGGGAAATAATAACTTTCCTGCTCTTCTCATGGAATAAAATGAAATCTGACTGTATATATTGCAAATCACTTTAAAAACATCGTGTATTATAGCTTTTAGTGAGACAAAACTGCTTTTCTACTCCAATAAAGAGTCTCCGTCCGTTTGATGTTAATAATTATTTCTGTGAGATGAAGTGTTGGTTCACAGAACCTAAATAACTATTCAGTCAAATCATTGCTTTACCTAAAATTTGCAATCACTGCTTTTCTATTTAATCATGTAGCAGAGGCCTAAAAGAGATTGCAAAGATCATTTAATTCAACTCTACCTTAATTGTATTAGAAAACAAGTCATTCAACCTTGGCTTCTTTGACTCATAAAGTTGCCAAATTTGTTATCTGTTCATATCTGGTTTTATTACTTTACTTTCTTAAAACAATTTCTCCAATAATAACAACTGTTCCTTCCACATTCATAATAAGTAGAATAGCAACTTCATCTGATTCATTTAGTTCTCCAGTTTATGTCATTCTGAATCTCTATTTAAATGCTGGATTTTATTACCTACAAGATACTGAAGTAGATTAATTCCTGGTCTTAGGGCTTCTGCTTGCACTGTTCCATCTTGACTTATCATCACTCTTTCTATCTTCCAACCCACTGCCTAAAAAATAGGGGAAACTGGATGTGGGGAATATGGGAACTCTCTGTACCATCTCCACAGCTTTTCTGTAAATATATAACTACTCTAAAATGAAAAATTTCATTTTAAAAAAGAGATAATTCCAATTTAAAAAATAGTATGTGCAAAATTTAGATGTGGATGCTAGTCCTCTAGTCCTCTGTGTGTGTGTGTGTGTGTGTGTGTGTGTGTGTGTGTGTATGTGTGTGTGTTTATGTGAGAGAGAGAGAGAGAGGGAGAAAGAGAACAAGAAAGGTAATGGAATCCCAGTGACTTGGGAGGCTGAGGTCAGAGGCTCACCTGAGGCCAGGAGTTCAAGACCTCTCTGGGCAAGATACCCAGACCCTGTCTCTAAAAAAAATTAAAAATTAACCAGGCATGGTGGTGTGCAGCTATAATCCCAGCTGCTTGGGAGTCTGAGGCAGAAGGATGGCTTGAGCTCAGGAATTGAAGGTTACTGTGAGCTATGATCATGTCCCTGCACTCCAGCCTTGGTGACAGAGTGAGACCTCATCTCTCTTTTAAAAAAAAAAAAAGGTAAAGGGAGATAGGTTGGGCTGAACTGGTCTAAAAAGGAGTATATCAAGGTGAAATTGGCAAGCAATCCTCTAAGGAAATCCATGTCTAACTATGGTAGCCAGCTCCAAGATGGCCTCTAATGAGCCACATCTCTGGTGTAGACTCCTTCCACATTAAATCAGGGCTGTCCCTGTGTGACCAATAGAATATGGTTGAAATGGTGGTGTGTGACTAGTTTTCACCTTGGTTTTTTGGATCACTAATGCCAGAGAAAACCAGCCACCATAAACAAACATACTCAAACAGCTCTATGGAAAAGCCTTCGTAGAGAGAAACTACTCCCCTGCTAACAGCCAGGCCCAATGAACCTGCTAGCCACGCAAGTGAACTATCTTGGAAGTGGATCCTCCCCTTCCTTTGGGTGACTACAGCCCAGTTGGCATCTGACTGCAACTGAATGAGAGCAGGGGTGACCCATCTGAGCTCTTCATCACTTCTCGATCCCCAGAAACCATGGAAAATAATAAGTGATCATTGTTTTAAGTTATTAAGTTTTGGGGTAATTTATATGTAGCAAAAACTAAAACACTAACGTTTATTGACTGCCTACTATGTGCCAGAAATTCTACTAGGTGCTTTTGTAAATATTATTTATTTCTATATCTAATCTTTTAACATAGGTATATTCATGTCCAGTTTACATATTGTAAAAAATTCAAAGCCAAGAAAATTTAGGTTGCCTACTTCTAAGCAGCAAAGTTTTGAAGCCATCTGACTCTAGGCCAGTGTTCCACCAGGTAAGCTTTGTTTGAGAAAACAGCATGAGGAGAGACTGGAGGGCAGAGCTGGACAGGACACTATAGCAAAGACTTCAGAAAATCCTAGCTTTTACTGTGTGTGTCGGGGGTAGGGGGGAGGGGATGCGGTAGGGGAAGCAGAACTAGGAGAGAAGGAATAAAGGAGGGTAAAGGAAGGAAAGCACTACTTGGATGAGAATAAGTGAAAGGATTTGAAGCAAAACTGGATTTGCCATGAGAGGCAGCTGGGAACTCATGCCAACTAGTAATTTATTACTGAGGGCTCTGTAATGTCCAACTCCATTTTGTAAATGTTAGGGACACTAAAAAAGCAGTGCTGTGTTGGCATATGTGTGACTTGATTAATCCAGAGAGAAAGCACAGATAACAATAAATCTGTTGATGTCTACACTAGGATAGTAGTTATAAAAATACTTTGAACTGAGTTTTATAATCTCTGTTCTAAAGAAAGTTGTTCACTGCATTCAGGAGTTTAGTCCTTCTTTAAATTTTTGCTAAAAAGACCTTCTCTGCCTTTCTTTACCAAGAATCCCCATTCATGTTACTTGTAAACCCCCAGGGGTTCATAAATATTGACATACTTATGATAGAGTGGCATAACTGCATGCATGAGTCAACACCTTGAAATTTATTTCCATAACCTTCAATTTGTAAACCAGAGAACAGTTTGTTTTCTCATCTGTACAGTACAATTTTAGAAGTATGATTGATTAACTCCTTAAGAAGAGAATCTTGTTTTTGGAATCAGGAACAAATGTGGTTCCAGTATAAAAAAGAAAATTATAGGATTGAAGAATTAAAAACTTCTTCTATTGAGAATTTTACCATAACCCATGACTGTATCTCTGGATAGAACTTCTTTTTTTGATATATTATCTTCCTTTAATTAATGAGTATCTGAAGACATCAATCCATGTGGTTATGAAAGGATAACAATATGTATTTTCACTATTTGGAGGACTGGTCATGTATCCTTTTTTTTTAAAAAAAAAATAAAAAACATCTTTTTATCAGCTGCTTGAAAATGATGATTTGTGACCTGATTTCAGAAACAGTTTTTGAGAGGTGTTTATTTCTGTATGCCATTTGGGGATAATGATTACAAACCTTCAAATTAACATAATGAATTTACCTTATCTTTATTTCCTTTATAATATATACCCACAGTTCTGAATTATGTAAGTATTTGATTTTCGTTGTTAACTAACTGGCCTAAAAACTCATCAGTGCACAAATTCATAGGACTTAAAAAAAAGTTTAGTTGGGAAGCTCTTAGCTTTCTGGGCAGTTATACAATCTATAATGTTAGCGGAAACAAAATGTTCCCAGTTGGGAATTATTGTTGGAAAGTTACATAAAAATGAAAAAAATGTAAGATTATAAGATTGAAGATACGTTTTAAAATTCTCAGTGCTTTTTTTTTTTTTTTGGTTTTTTAACTTCATTTGGTATCTGACAATCAGTGGTTTGTTCTCATCCACGTTGACTGTCTGTAGATTTTTGAAAGTGGTAACAGGTACACAGGTAACCAAAGTATAAAGCTTGTTTGGTGAATCTTCATCCTCATTACGTTTTCTGGACAACCGCACACGGATCTGGTATGGGACATTCCTTATTCCTTTGGCCCAGACAGCTTTGTTGAGCCTGGTATCAATGCGCACATCTGGAGTTCCCATCTCCTTCATGGCAAATTTCCTGATCTCTTTGAGTGCCCGAGGGGCACGACTCCATGGACGCGCTTGTGAATGTTGGTGGTGTATTCTCGGGTCACCACTTCGTTGATGGCAGAACGGCCCTTCTTTTTCTCGCCACCCTTCTTTGCGGGAGCCATTCCGCCGGGCCCCCTCAGTGCTTTTTATGAAAAGCTTGTGACAGAACAAATAGGACCTTTAATTTCTAGGCAGCAAGTTTAAGCAGCTGTATTTGTTAAAGTAATGCTAGTTAATTTAAGAGATAAATCCCCATATCTCAGAGGCTTAACAGGAGAGAAGTTTACTTCTCACTTAGGTAAAATCCTGATTGACAAGCAGCTTTCCACCAAATGATTCAGAGATCCAGGTTCTTCTATCCTGTGGCTCTGACAACATCAACATGTTGCTTACAAGGTCACTGTGCTCATTTACAACAAACCAGAAGGGAAGGGGGCAATGAAAATTACACAAGAGAATCTTCGTCGACCAGTCCTAAAAGAATATACATTACCTCTGCTCTCATTCTTTTGGCCACAGTTCAGTCATATGAACACATCTAACTATGAAGGAGGCTGGGAAATACAGTTTACCTTGGTATCCAGAAAGGAGAGGAAATATCGATGTCATCAGCTAGCAATTTCTGCCACAACAGCCAACTGCTTTAGACTTTTTAACATCAATGCTGAAGTCTAAAAAAATAGAAAATTTCTATTTACTAATATTTGGGAAGAAGAAATACAAAATTACTAGCACTAATTTTTCTGAGTTCTCTGATTTGTCATTGTCTAGTCCAGAGGAATGAGAATAAAGCTGTTTCTCTGACTTTGTATAATAATGTTGTTGATAGAATTATTGGGATTTATTTTTTTAAGTTTGGTTAAGCCATATAAACATGAGCTCTTAATCTGTAGAGTGATTTTTGCATATCTCACTGTATCATTATTGACCTAAGTAGAATTCAAGAAGTGGTTTATGACACCGAATGCCTCCCTCTGTGGACGGCTGAGGCCCTTCCTCAGTCATGACAGCACCGAAACACGATGAGCTCATTCTCCTGCCCCTTTCCTTTTTAAAAAAAAATACCAATAGAGATTTTTTTCCATTTTGTCTTGAAATAACACTCTTGAAATCTGTGCTATAATTAAAAGAAGCAGCATTTTTCTGGTAATGGGAATCATGGGAGTGTTCTCAGACCAATTTGTTTCTCTGCTCAAGTTTACCATAAGAGCTGTTTTTGGTACGGGGACTCTCAAGGGAAATCAAGAGAACCTCAGAAACTTGCTCAGAGTTTCCAGGTTAAGTGGAATGGGAAGGCTGTGACAAGTGGCTTTGCCACTTGCAATCTGATGAGCAGCCTGAACCCCCAAAACCAGAAGCATCTTCCTCATCTATCTGCTAATTGGTGCCTCCCATCTTATTTCAACTCAGCCCATCAAAAAGTCAGAACCTTGAATACTCTATTTCATGAAGATGTTAACATTGTAATTCTAAAATTTCTACTTCTCAGATCACTCTGTCTGTAAAAGATTTTTTCCTTTTGAGAACTGCTGCAGGATATTTTATCATAGCACTCACATAGCAATTTTCACTTTTTGCATTTTAGTACTTTTTAGTAAGGCGTTTTAGTACTTTTTTCCTCCCACATTTTAATGATAATTAAGACATCTGTCCAAAAGAAACACAGAATCATCATCTTGACAAATTAGCTATTTTATTTCTCATCCTTATCTATATGTATTTAGGGTCTTATTGTTATTGTTGTTGATATTAATATCTGTTAACTTCTTCTTACCTCTTTCAGTGCCCTAAAGAGCCTGGTTTTGAACAGAGTTAGTATTCAATAGATGTTTACTGACAAATATTTATTGAGCTCCTACTGTATGCTAGGCAGTGTTCGGGGTTATGGGAGACAATGATAAATGAGACATAAATTCTGCCTCAAGTAGCTTATATTCTAAGAGTGGGGCAAAGAGGATAGATAATAAGATGTAAAGATATATATTAGATAGTGATATAAGTGTGGGGAGTTGACACTTGAATGGTAAGAAGGATGCAGCTGTGCGAAGACACAGGGGAAGAATGTTCCAAGCAGGAAAACAGCAATTGCTGAAGGTGCAGGTTTGGTGAGTTCCAGGTCACTACAAAGGCCATTGTGCCAAAGGAAATAGAAAGAGAAGTAAGGAAAGAGATAAGGTGGGAGAAGATAATGCGGAACTTCAGAGTCCTCATAGATGATATTAAAGAACTTATCCAAGAAGCCATAGAAAGTTACTAAGCAGAGGTGTGGTAAGATAAAATTTCTACTTTGATCACCCCAGTTACTGTGTAACGGATATATAGAAAGGTAAGAGGAGGAAATTCTGGGGGAAAGATAAGAGTTTGATCATAAACTAGGACTATAGCAGGGGAGATGCTGAGAAATGCTTAGACTCTGAGTATATTTTGGAGGTAAAGGTAACAGAGTTACTCATGGATTCAATGTGTGCTGTTGAGGAAGAAATGGAATAAAGGAAGGCTACTAGGCATCCAAATGGATTGTGGTACCATTTGTCATGATAGACCAGGTTTTATGATATCCATTCATTCATTCAAACATTTATTAAGTGATTATTTTGTGTCAGACACTATACTCGACAGTATAGACCGGGAGAATACCCTACAGGATTCTAATCTAACAAGAAGTGATAAGGGCTGCCATTAAGGCAGAGCAAGAAGGATGAAGAGAAAATGACAAATTTAAGAAATATGTGGGAGGTGGAACTGTCAGAATATGGCACCTGATGTTGAGAGTGAGAAAGATTCTGGGATGATTTGAAAATTTCTAGTGCAAGTGGGTTGATCGCAATGCCATTAAAAAAGGTAGGGAATGCATGATAAGAAATTACTTTGTGGAGAAAGTCCTTTTTACATTAATAATAGCAGGTAATGATTACTGATCACTTGCTATATACTAGGCACTGTGCTTAATGCTTAACACAAACAGCCTCATTCAGTCATCAAACTTATATTAATGAGACTATTATTATTCCTGTTTTCATGGAAGAATAATGTGGGGCTTGTAGAGATTAAATAATTTGTTCAATGGCACATATGTAGGAATTAAGAAAGCTGGACTTTGAATCCATGATACCAGTATTTGTAGATGTTGGGCTTCAGTTGCCATAGACATTGAATTAGGAGCATTCAGGAGATTTATAAACATGGACTTAGAACTTGGAATGGGACCTGGAAGTATATGTTTGAGAATTATTGGCATAAAAGTGATGGTTTGATTACACACTCTGTATTGGCTTTCTTCTCTTTCCTATCTTACTTTTTTCCATGCCTCATGTGTTTCCTGGGATCTTCTAAATAAGCTACTTGAACTTGAATCCTTTTCCCCGAGTCCGATTCTGAGGGAACCCAAACCCAGAGAGAAACTGACTCAGACGTAAATAGAAGGTAAGAAAGAAAGAGCAACAAACTCTTAGGAGCATGGGAGTAAGCACAAGAGAATGCAGGAGAATGCTTTTTAAGAATGGAAAACAACCATTCTCATATGCTGGGAGGAAAGAGTTAATAGAAAGGGAAACATTAAAGAGGTCCTGGTTTAAAATCTCTATTATTTTCTATAAGGTTAAGGGGAAGTTATCTGCTCAGAGGTAGGTGTGAGAGAGAGAAGGTGTCATGAGGTTTAAGATGGTTGGTGAAGGGTTGAAGACCACAGATTTTTGGTGTTATCAGTCCAAGTGATTAAATGTGTATGTGTGTGTGTGTGTGTGTGTGTGTGTGTGTGTGTGTGTGTTTACATGAGAGCTCAGCAATCTGAAAGTAGAAGTGGAAAAGATGACTGGAATAAGATGAGACTGGGTTAAAACTTTCATAACTGACTTATTTGAATAATCTAAGAGTCCAGGGTAAAAACAACAGTGACCAGGTGAAAGTGCTAACAGCTCAGCTATCCTCTGGGTCTTGCTGACCTGGTTACAGACCACTTGACTGAGGCTTCCATCCCTCAACCATCTCTGCTTTGTCTTCTTAAATCTTCTTTGCCTTATCAATTTCTTTCCTACAACTGCCCTGACCCTGAGACTTCATGAATATTCTTTTTGGCTTCTTTTTTCAGTAAAATATAAGCAGTTATGGAGTTACTGAGTTGAGCAGTTTTTAAAGCTATAAACGTTTTTGCACACAAAGAAACTGAGTCCTAGAGAGGTATCACCTGCCAAGGTTATAAAACAAGTTAGTGAGAAAGCCAAGTGACTGTTTTTTCCACTATACTCAGGTATCTACCGTAAAGATAGGGACAAAGAGGCAAAAGCAGAGAGGGAAATGTGGATGAAGAAAGTGTAGAGACTTTGACCTTTTAAACAAAAACTATTACGGAATTTCCATTACTTTTTCCTTAATTCTTGCTAAGTGTTTTTATTTTCACAATTTATTACTTTTTCTTTTTTTACATAAGGATCAAATATAGTGATCTAACAACAAGTTGTTTCTCTTACTGGGACCATTATCACATTGTTTTTCAAGGAATGACTTTTCTTCAGCTAAAAAGGATGGAGTGAGGTGGTGGATGAGATCAGATCACCAAGGTCAGCTGAAGAGTTTGGTACCTACGACTGAGGATCCCTCCCTCTCCCAGAGGGGAGCACCTCTGCACCCAGCTCTACCCCAGGAGGTCCACAGAGCAAAAGATCAGGCAAGCTAATTAACTAAGATCTCTCCCTTTGGCCATGGAAATCATTAATCATAAAGCCACCACATGGCAACTGTTTTTTTAATGATGATTTTAATTTGCATACTAAGCACATAGTCTCAAGAATGTTACATTGGGTAGAATTTGTGAGCCATGCCTGAGCAGGTTATTTCAAAGTTAATTGCACTTTAGTACTCTTTTTCTGAAAAGTTGCTCTTTCTTTTTGACAACTTCATTTTATAAATACCATCATTGGGCTGTCATTTGCTTGATGCTGGGTAAATTAATCCCAACCAAGCATTTATTACTTTTAATAAAAGAGAAAAAAACATAGGCAAATTGGTTTTAAAATTGTAATGGTTGTAAAATTGTCTGGATTTTAGAATGAGAAGGGACTTTAGATATTATCTACTCCAAGTGATTTGCAAATAAAATTCAAATCTAGAGATGTTAAGTGACTTTCCAGAGGTCACAGAGCATTTGACTAGAGGAGCCAAACTGGATCCAAGGTCTGGTATTTTTCCCTAAAACTATTAATGAAATTAGATACGTTAAGATACCATAGTGTTTCAAAACGATGCACTGTTTTTTCCAGAATCAATTAAATCCTACATAGTTGAGTGTTCCTGCGTTCCAAATTAGACAGCCTGGCTCACAAGCATTATTGCTGTCAAAAGCCATATCATCTCAAGTTAATTTTCTTAATTTGAAAAGCAAAATCCATTTACTTGTTTTTCATTAAGTAATAATACTTGTCTTGAGGTAATGTGGCCAAAAAATGGCAGTCATGAAAAGAAACAGCTTAATTGTACTCAGGAGAGTACTTAAAAGAAACAATTATATTCGAAAGATTTCAGAATGTAATATATAGGGAATAAAGTGGTCTTAATAATAATAAGGGACGAGACATTTGAAGTGATTTACAGCTTTACAGGTTATTCTACATCTGCCCTCATGTAGTCCTTATGATGAAGTATTCAATGATTGTTACTGTCTTTTATAAATTAGGACACAAGATTGTTATGTGATTTTTTCCAAGTTACACAGCTTGTTGGTGGCTGGCCTAGATTAGATCCTAGGCTCTGGGTCTTGGAATTTCCTCTATACCACACTAATGGCCCTGCATGGAACCATGTGTGATAGGGTCACTCTGTGTTCTTGCTGGACACTGGCTGACTGAACAGATGCTCACCCAGTGAGTGTAAAGGGCAACACTGATTCTTCAATTAAGGTCCCATCTCTGGGAGAACTGGGACAGGAAGCATTGCTTCTTACTTCATCAGAGTCTTCTGACTCCAGCATAGATCCTGTGGAGTCTTTGACTTACTGAACCTCCTGCCCTACCCACCACAGGGCCATGTCCACCACGGGGTTCCACACACCTCTTTGGAAAAGGCCCTTCCTCCACACTCTGTGGGCAACACCACTAGGGCTGAGAACATGGTCATTCAGGATGTACAGAGGGTGAACTAAAACCTTTTAAAAATAGGCACCCAGCATTAGAAGATAAGAAGAGAGGAGGATGGAAACAGAAAGATGCACATAGCCATGAAGGCCTCAGCTTGAGAAGCTCTGGAGTGAGAGAGGAGAGAGGCTGAGGCAAAGTTTTATACTCCAGAGGGAGTCCACTTCTGTGCCCTGGAACACTCCTTCGTGTCTTTACCAATTGTCTTTACCAATATAGGAGGTAAAGTTTTAAAATTCTGTTCTTACTCTCCATCCCAGGCACTCAAAAGAAGAGAGCTCATTCCAATCTTCTGTAGTCTAGTCAACTTAGGCCAATTCCAAGAACCTTCAAACTGTGGTACTTAACCCAATTGCTTCTGTTAGTGCTTCGACATATTTTTAAAACCCGATCACACTCAACCTTCTCTCTAACTGGGTTGGTTTCATCAAGACAAAGAGGAAGGAGGTAATGAAATTAGAATAATCTTTGCAATATTCACCTTTGTTTTCATGGAGTATTCTCCTATATACACTACCATACATTCCAGTGTTGTCCCCATATAATTATCAGTAATATCTTCTCTTACTCTCAGTGTCCCTGTTTGGGACAATACAATATTTGGTCATCATAGTCATGCTTTGTAAAATGAGCTTGCAATTATATAACTTATATTGGTTTTCCTATGCCATACCTTCAATCAAAAAAATATATTGAGTACTTTCTACATATAAAATATCATTGTAGAAGGTATGAGGAATGCTAAGGGGGATATATGGTTCTATTGTCCAGAAGTTCATCATCATGATGTAAAGATAGATGATTAAAAAAAGCACTGCTATAAGATATATGATTTATAAAAGAGATTTCAATATTGTGCTGTGGGACAATAAGGAAGTGAGTTGGTCTTTGGAATTGGGGGATTTTAAAGGATAAGACTTGAGGAAGCACTCCAGGCAGAGAGAAAAGTAATAATAATAACACTAATAACAGAAACAATAGCAGCTATAATTTATTAATGCCTACTATTTTCCAGGGACTGTGTAAGATGATTTAGAGATAATATTGGCAAACATATGCAATTTAATCAAATCTAATCAAAACTTAATTTCTAATAAGGCTAAGATAGATTATTAACATTAGAATCTAAGAAGAGCATGTGACTAGGAAGGTTGGACAATGTCTTGGTATGGAGTCCTTGAAGAGTTGAGATTTCAATCTACAGGCAGCAGAAGCCATCTGGGGTTTTGACTTGAGGTGGGAATATGACCAGATGGCAGTGATGGAAGTTCGGTGAGAGGAGACAGAGGTAGGAGACTTGCTAGGAGGTTGTGGTAACGGTGCAGATACAATGAGCAATTGAAGGAGGTGAGGGACAATGGAAACTGGGGGACAATTGAGACCATTAGCAGAAATGATATGAATGTGATTTTTCAATTTGATAACATATGAGATTTTCTCGTTTGCTTGTAAACTCTACTAAATTTCTTATTTTTAGGATAAATTGGCGGTGTGTATGGAAGAATTGGTTGTTGTATTTGAAATTAATCTGCATTTTTCACCTTTCCCCTTTCACTCCTGTTTAGCCCATTGTGTTTTTAATTATCTTTAGCTCATTAGAAAATTTCAGTAACTTTTTAGAAAAGAACAATAACTATTTGTTAATTTCTTATCTCCCATTTTGTTAAAAATTATTTTCAAGCTATGTGCAGTAAATGAAATTGGAGAATAAACTGTCAAAATGGATTTGCTCACTGGGAAATTAAAAAAATAAAATAAATACAGAGAAAAAAGAATCTGACTTAAGAGTGACCCTGTAAGATGATACTAATTATCATCATCATTAGAAAATTCATTTTGAAAGGTTTTCCTAGCTATGGTGTTGGCTTGTGATAACTCATTCATATTCTTTCAACTGGTTCCCTGATTAGGATGTAACTATGATCAAACCCCCATATAAAACTCCTTATTTCAATCTGATTAGCAACATCTGTAAATCAACAAAAACTATGGGCTCAGCTGAAATAAGTTCAAGCTCAAGAATAACAAAAAGTGAGCTATATTAATTATTTTAAGTCATTAGGGTATCATTTATTCCATTAATGCTGAAATAGATTTTTTTTTTCTAGGAGTTTGTCTCTGGTTTAAGCTAAATGTTGGACTTATCAAAACATATATTCTGTCTTGAAATCATCAAGTACAAATTTGAAGGTGACATCCAAGTTCATGCCAGTAGGGCAGTCACTTACATTCTGTGCTTTCAGAAAAGAAGTTACAACTTAATACAAAGTGTTCTTGAAGAATGTCTCCAATTTCCTATATTAGCTGCAAACAAGATTCTAAGTGCTAATAATTTATGATGAGCCCCTGTGAATTATGGGTTTGTCTCAAATTGAAAATAGATCCCTAAATCATTTCATTTAAAAGTAGATATTTCCTACCACACTGAATCAAAATGTATTATCTGTCACTTTGAGGATCATTTAACATTTTCTACAAAGTTCACACTAATTGGGCCATCTCTGTAACATTGTTCACCTAGAAGTGCCCACACAAGGACTTTTTCTATGCTTTCTCTTTCACCTGTGGCTCGTGCTTCTCTCTTAATCCTATTGTCATTGGTCCCCACCAGAAACAACAAAGCGTGATGGTCATAGTGAAAAGAAAATGACTTAGCCATCTGGAATACATTTGACTAATATCTCCGAGGAATGAGAATTTCAGAGGAGTCTTTATTCTCATAAAATTGTTGTTCTTATTTGTCTTTGTAATTTAACAATGGCAAAAAAGAGAGAATTCATTCAAATTTTTATGGTATTTTATGCTTCACAAATATTATTTCCCTTGATATTTAAAAGAAACCTGTAAGGGAAGTATTATTGTTATACCTACTTAAACAAGAGAAAACCGAAACTCAGAAAGATAAAAATCATATTAATATAAGGAGGTGGTGGACCTGGGATTTGCACGTTGGTCTCACTCTATATCTAGGGCACTTGCATCCCAAGTAAATATTTATGCTAATACCAAGAAGTAACAGGAGATTAGTATATATACAGTCTTCAGGACTTCTCTGCCAAATGAACAGTATACAAAAAGAGGAAGAATCCTCACTTTGCTAGTGACTGCGGGTGGTTCCAGCATGTATCGGCAACCCTGGTATTACACTTAGCACAGATGGTGAGGTCTGCACCTCGGCAGGGCCATGGTGCTTATGGGGGTGGCTCATTTATATGAGTCCCACTGCAGAGGCTCATGTCATAGTATTTGAGATGAGCGAGATGGTGTACACACAGCCCATCTTCTCGCCAGGGTTCACATGCTGCCCAGGAATTTGAGTCATGTCATGTTCAAGTACTAACCATCATGACTAAGGCAGAACCTTTATTCCCTTCCAGCTTCTAGGCCAAGCTCTCAGTTGAGCAAACCATACCCAAATCCTCCTTTCTTTTGATGGGACATCCACACCTTCCTGGCAATTTGGATTCCATCAGGTCATCTATTCTGGGAGGCGTGATGTAAATGCCTCAGTCAGCTGATGGAAATATACAGACAAGAGAAGTGCACTTCAGCTAGCCTGACCCACCAGCCATATCTAATTTCTAGTTTTGGCTCAATCAGGACACCCTTGACATTTAGAGGCAGCAATAACAAATAATACTAAATGAAGGATCTGATATAGAGGACAATGTACACTGTTTTTAAAATCTGTACAAGATTCATAAATTTGCTTTAGGGCTTGTGCCCAGATTTAAGTGATGAATTTTATGTAGAGCAGACAGGAATTTGGAGCCAGTGGGAGTCAAATATTTGTCTTTCATAAATTTGTGGGGAAAAATATGCCCCATCCCCTCAACAAACCCCAAAACGAAACTCTGCTTACTTTCCTAAGAGTAATTCAAGAACATAAATAGAATTTTATGTTTCCTACTATCTCCAACCTAGGTTATCTAAGTCTTAACACATAATAGGTACTGAATGCCCATTTCTTATATAAATGAATTAATATTTTTCTTACTATGGATGTCTTTATTTTCTCAAATTTACTGACTTACTGAAGCAAGGAAAGCTGAAGTAAAGAAATTTTAATGTATTTCCTCACCTCAAATTAATTTGACCTAACTTCGAGATATAAAGGACTTTTGGGATTGGAGTCCATCATTGACAATGATGCTACCTCCTGACACAGTGTGTCAAATTGTAGCCTAGTTCTATTGCAAATTGGTTGTAGAAACATCTAGCTGTTTATTAAAATTGGTGTTCCCTCTTCCTTAGTAGAGAGTCATGGTTGGGAAGCAGCTTCCCAGCTGGTGGTTACTCTACCCACCCCTTGCATATGGGTTGAGCCATAAGAAAAGATATTGTCAAATGGAAAGGGACTAGATGTACTTCCAGGTAAGGCTGTCAGGAAGAAAATGGGTCTTCTGCACCTGAGAGGACAGCGGGCCTTTGTAGTGGAATAAATCTGAGTCCTTGAATCATCTTGTAGAAGGCTGCCCTCCAGCCTGGAACATACATAATAGATGAATATAGAATAACCTTAAATTGTGTTAAGCCACTGAACTTTTGGGATTTATTTGTTAAACAGATAAAGTTACCTAATTAGGTGTATATTTGTAAACAATGTAACCAAAAATAGAAAAAAGAAAAAAAATGCAACAATTTCAGGGCTCCTTGTGTGCGGTGGTAAAGGGATTCTGGGTACAGCAGGGAGAATATATAAAGAGTTTGGGGAACAGGGATAGGAGGAATTTGTGAGGTACCTAAAGGAATCTCTCAAAGCTGGGAAAGAAAGGAATAAAAATAAGTTGACTCAAAAAATATGTGTGAATTACTAAGTAAGAACTTATCTCTCCACAGATCTTTACTATTGATAAAACATAATGGTGCACCTAGCGTGGACATGGTCACTAGGTGTTGTTTTTTCATCAAAGGTGTTTAATGTAAGTCTTCAGGGACTTTTTTCTCCCTCCAAAAGGAAATATATTTTAATTTTAAAGAAATTGCAAAAATATGATTCTCTGTGTAATTTTTTATCTGATCTTAAACTCAGCTATTCTATAAAGTGAACATTATCTATTACTGGGCTATATGTTAATTGATAGTCTGCATCTATGACTTATAGTGTAAATAGCTATATTAGTTATTCCTTTGTCCAATAGAAGTTTATTCCTAGATTCCTTCCAAAGGATATTATTACTATTAATTTATTAATTTTTTCTTGCTAGGAAAACACAAGGCCTATTTTGTAAAGCTATGATATACAATGTTACAAAAGGTCTCCCAGATGTCACTTCAAAGACCCAATCATTTCCATGGGACAAACACTCTCATTTACATGTGACAATAATACCTCTTTATGGTCCTGAATAAATTCTTTCTGCCAACTTTACTTGTGATAGAACCATCATTTCTCCCTCATTGACCCAATATGGTCAGAACTAGTTTGGTGAAAATATATTTTTAAAATGATGGCTGCAAATTTTAGTAATAAGCTAACACTCTTCAGATTTTTGCTGAAGTTTAAAAAATATGTATCTTTGATTTTGCTTTTCCTCAAGTTACAATAGTTCCTGAGGCCTAACAAATGTGGTCTCTATGCTGAATGTCAGCTGAGTTGTAGAAAGTTGCTGGCAATTCACTTCTTAAAATACTATACATTATTTTTTATTTCGAGAGTATTGAGTGAGCCTAAATCCTTTTCATTCATCTTGCTGTTAGCTAGAGGGTAATACAGGGTTATATTACTAAGTTTAAAATAACATGGTCAGCACACAGAGTGGAATCAATGTTGTTGAATATAAAGAATAATGCACATATTTAACTTGAGGGTGATGACTTTCATTTTTGTTTTGCCAGCAACGTTATTTTATTATCATTCAATTATTGGCACATTCATTTTTAATTTCAATCACATAGTGATTAATTTTAATCACATAGTGATTCATTTGGTAACTTTGAGATACATGTGTTATATCATCTATGGTTTTTAGAATAGTGCTTAATAAACAATACATTCCCAATAAATATGTTTAACTTAATTTTTTTCAAAGAAGCAAAATAGAGAGGGGAGGCAAATATATTATTTTGTTGAAGTTAACTTAGTTGAATATTCTGAATTTTTGTAACAAGCTAAGTCAGGGTATATTCTGCGGAGATATGATATATTCCATTGGGAGTTGTGCTCATTCCTTTCAGGCCCGCAGGCAGGAACACCCACGTGAAGAGAGTTCAGCACCCAGCTGTCCATGGGATTTCCCTCTGGACAATGTGGATGCCCTCTTTCTTCTCCCTCTGCATTTCCTCTACACCTTTGATTTATTTAGAACTATATTAAGGGGATGCCAGCCAGACAACTGCCAATGGTCTCAGTAATTAAGGAGTTGCTAAGGCATCAACAGAATAAATCAGAAACAGGTGCCAGTTAACTCAGGTTTCCACCTGCACTTGATGAGTAAAATGAAGACTGGTATTGCTCTGCCAAGAGGAAATAACCCTGCTTTGATGGTGCCTGTCTATTCTGTTGAATATTCTGAGTAGTCTGAAATCAGCAATCCCATAGCTGAAATCTCCGAAATAAAAAAATGCTTGGCACAAGACTATTTAAAGTGAACAAGGAATATAGTTTATTATGCAAATAGTAAAGCCTTTAATGTAGTTCACAAAAAGTTTCTGGGTCAGAAATTGACAAACAACAACAACAACAACAAAAAAAAAAACCGAAGAGAGAACCAGGGCTACAGAAAAGGAGAAAACGTTTTTCTCATTTTTCATCTTCAGAAGATTAAATCTACTTAAGTCAGTAGGAATGAGTTTAGTGTGTTACCTCTTTGGGGGTATAATTTTTATTAGTAGGAAATCAGTTTCTCCTTATCTCTACTAAATAAATGTTGAACAAATAGTTAAATATTTTTAATTTGAAGGGAAACAACATGTCAGTACATCTCACTGAACTATAATATTTCTGTCAACTGCGTCTCCATTTCTATGGGAATCATTGCTATGTAAACCTGATTCACTTCTCTTCACTGATTCCAGTCCAAATTCACCCTGCACCTTGAGAATATTGGTGACTGGTCTTTACTACTGTATGTGTTCTCTGTTTTCAACAACAGGAGCAATAGGAACATCATGACGCTCTCACACTAAATAACTGATACCAGTGAAGGTAACAGGTAGGCTCAGAGGGGACGATGGTGCCCAGTGGACACAGAGGCCACACACAGCTGGTATCAGTGACCTAGAGAAATGATGACATCCAACATGAAGGAGGGAGGCATCTTCTCAGTTTTCTAGGCAGAGGAGACTTAAACAGCATATGTGAACATTATTATTTCGTTTGGTTGCAAATTAGAGAAACTTGACTAACAGTACCTTAAACAAATAGCAGTGGTATTTTTGTTACAGTCCAAGACACATGAATTCAGCTAGCTTCTACATTGGTTCAACAACTCAACAATGACATCAGGGACCATATTTTCCATCTTCATATTCTGCAATTCTTAGCAATTCTGCTTTCATCCTCATGTTCATAGCTCATAATTGCAATATGGCTGCTGCTGTTCAGATTCCAAATTCATGTCCAAGGCAGGAAGAAGGAAGAATGGAAGGGAACATAACAGAATGTGTCTCTTTCTTTTCATTAGGATCAAAAGTGCTCCCCAAACCCCTCCAGAGCAAATTTACGCTTGAATTTCATCAGCCATAGCAATGTCACATGATCACCTCTGGCTACTAAAAAGCTAAGATAGCCGGGAACAAGTCTGCCATAATTGGCTTTGACTAATCAACTACCCATCCCTGAGAATGTGAGTAATTGCCATCCTGAACAAGGTCAGGATTCTGTTAGCAAGGGAGAAAGGGAAAATTGGAGTCAGTAAGTAATTAAAGGCATCTGCTACTGCCAGGTGTCATGGAGGTGGGAGGTAAGTGGCAAACAAGAGAGGAAGTAAACAGTGGCCATCACCTTAGAGCTGAGAAGACCTGTCTCTAAGTATACACATAAAATATCCACTGGAAGTATCGTAGGGAAGAAATGTGGGCAAGAAGAAAGACTTTTAGACAGTGGGTGATCCTATAATCCAATAATAATATAGGTCAGCAAGGCTTCTAAGTATATTAATCCTTAACAGTACTGGACCATATTTTAAACTTGGGCTATAATGGAGAGGATACAAACAAAAAGCATTTTACATGGATGTAGAGGAGGATCTATTTTATCTATGGCAGGGATAACAGTAACATTTCCTTCTTTCTACATGATTGTCCCCTCCTTAGAATTTTCAGTTTCACTTTGGTTTGAACTTTGGATCCAAAGACTGCTGATAATTTTAAGACAGTAGAATACTCATTTTGAGGGTGTGGGCTATTTTGGAATCAATAGAAAGAAAAAGGAAAGATCCATTTATTCCATTTGTAAATTTGGAATAGGAAATGCAAACTTCAGAGGATAAAGAACAGAGCCAAGTTTTCTTTTTCTCCGAATATCAGAGTCGCTATCTGTAAATATATGTTTCATAACTTTGAATTAGTAACAAAAAGAATGGATGTTTGTGAGTTTTGAATTCTCTAGGGTAGGTGCATTCTTTCATAGTTATTTGAAGATTCATGTTAATAAAATTGAAAGTTGTTTGGGAATATAAGCATTTGATCATGAATAACTGTACTGACCAGCAAGTTCTTAGTTTTACTTTGATCTCCTACTGTCTCAGTTTGTTGCTGCTTTGAGGTGTATTAGTAGAGACCTCTTCTATTGCAAATGACAGAAGCATGATTTATAGCTTATGTACAAGGAAAAAATAGTGTCCCACCCACATAAATGAAATGTTCATAGTTTAATCCAGGGTTTAATCTCTATCTAGCTCTCATCTGTGTTTTACCTTACTTTTATCCTCCTCTGAAGAAGCATAAAATGAAGTCGCTTTCATGCAGCCAAAGCAGATGGCTGTTAGCAGCTCTAGTTTATGGTATCCTTGGAGATTTTGATCTGGGAAGAAGAGAGTTTTACTTTCTGTCAGTGTTCCTGTATCACATAACAGGGAAGTCTCCGATTGGTCCTGTTTGGATATGAATCTATCACAGAGCCAATAAGTAGGGAGACATACTATTCTTTCTGAATGAATCTGGATATTGAGCTCACACCTGTGG
>NW_012138302.1:731370-733100 GCF_000956105.1 Propithecus coquereli | reverse complement strand
TCTTTGAAGACATATTTGCTAAAGTTAGATCAGTCCTTTCATAAATTTTCAAAAATTTGAATTTTGTGGAAAGCAAATTAAGTGCTTTTCTTTATGAAAAAGGCTAAAAACAATTCTATTTCTTTCTCTATGAGTGTGTGTACACAGAAGTGTTAGTAGAGTGGTGTGGGGAGATTTTGAAAAGATACAAAATGAAATTACATATTAGTTATAAAGAGTTCAGCGTTAATCTGTAAGACATGCTGTTTTTTTCAGAGCTCCTTCTTTCAGTCATTCATCAATCAACAAATATATTTTGAGTGTTAGTTGTGCATTGGCCATTGGCATAGAAGTAAAAACCCAAGTAAAAATATGGGATCCCTGACTTCAAGGAACTCAGAGTCCAGTCTGGGGGACAGATGAGTAAGCACATAACCAAACAGAGTATGAGGAATGCCAAGCAGGGTATGCACAGTGAGCTGTTGACAGCCACAGGAAAGGCTCCTGAGACAACTCAGATGATCAGGGATTGGTTGGGAGAGTGATTGGAAAAGCTTCTGGGAGACTTGATGCCTAAAGCAGGTTGTGAAGGATAAACAGAAGCAGATGATGAGAGGAGGGGGAGACACAAGGGTTCAAAGCAGAAGAGGCAGCGAATACTGGGTCACCATCACCTAGAGGAGTGGCAGATGGAGGAAAGGGTGGGGTTGGGAGAGGCATCTATTTTTAGATGCCTAAAAATAGGACAGTATAATTGAGGGTGGAATATGGTAGGGAGACAAGTGGGGAGTGGTGAGAAAGAAGCATTTGTCTTTCTTCTCACCAGTACTAGTAGACCACATTTTTGAGCCTCAGTTGCCTACAAGTAGAGAGATTCTGCCATCCAAAGAAACAGTTTACAGTACAACATGTGCTCTAAGAGCAACCAAAGTCCACAGCAAGAGAATACTAGTTGATGTCAGGAGGTGCCAAGGGCTGTAACTGGGACAGAAAATGACTGAAAACTGGAGGAAGAAAGTTATGGTGATGGGATTAAAAAGTGTAGGAAGCACTGGCCAAGCATTCTGACCAATAGTAGCAGCTAGGTCCTTGACCAGTTTTTCCTTTGGAGGCCCACAGACTCATGAAGGCTCTTTCATTGGTAAAAGGCACAGAATACACATATCCTTGGCTACCAATGTGGAGAATGACTGCCAACTACAACAAGATAGGACTATGGGACACTCTTCCTGAAAAAGGAAAAATGTTCTGGATAAGGTTAGGGGCAGGGGAAGGCAGAGCTATTTTAGACTCCTTAGCCTTCTCCTCTCTGACAAGAAATAGTGTTAGTACCCCTGGAAGGCTATTAATAGCAATCTCTAATGAAAATGAATAAAAGACAGAATCACACATTTTCCTGCTGTTCTTAGAGAAACACGATGCTAATGCCTTCTTGATATAAATAGAATTCTTGGAAATATAAAGTACTTTCTTATTTATGGAAGATTAA
This sequence comes from Propithecus coquereli, assembly GCF_000956105.1. Lineage (NCBI taxonomy): Eukaryota > Metazoa > Chordata > Mammalia > Primates > Indriidae > Propithecus > Propithecus coquereli. The sequence continues at coordinate 731,632 of NW_012138302.1, read as the reverse complement.
GGAAAATAATCATGTTTCTTCAACATTACTGTCATATTTACAATAAGTATATTAATGTTAAAAGGATTTTATTAATATAGGAATGTGTAACATGTAAAGAAAATATGTGGAGAAAAGCATCTGATGATGAGTATTTCCAGATCTGTTCCATGACATTGTTCTACTCATGTGACTTTTCCAGAAACATACTTAAGCCCAACCATAGACATTACTACCACTCCTCTTGGATGTGTCCAAATCAACCTTCTAGTTCTTCAGCAAG
>NW_012138302.1:727240-729845 GCF_000956105.1 Propithecus coquereli | reverse complement strand
GAAGTAACTTGACCTCGGTTGTTATTTAAATAATTCCCTGCAATTTTGCCATCCAAGGCTCACCTGCCACAAATGGTTGTGTTGCAGTGCTGACAAAACTAGAGCAAGAGAGAGGATCCCTAGAGTTTGGCCTGAGGCCATTTGGGACCATTTGACCTTCAGGGAGAAGGTGGTGGTTAGTTATCAAATTAACATCTCGGTTTTAAACCTTAACATAGAAAAAGTACAGCATGGCTTAATTGTAATACATCCCAAAATCAAATGGCATGCAATGGCTTGGGAAAGACATGGATGTTGAATCTGTATAAAATGAAAATGGCTTGATAGTGTTAAAAAACATAATTTTGCTGTGGCATGAAAAATGTCACTGTTTCTCAGAACTAAGCGGATAAAGGATGTGTATGATATCAGGGAAATAATTGGGCCCTGATGGGATTGAGCTATGGACAAGGCAATCAGCCTGCTTCCCAAAATAATTTTCATGTCTCCAAGGTAACATCACATAATCAGTGTTGGTTTTTCCATAGCATGTTTAGCATAGCAAAAGTATAAACAGATTGTTCTGGCTTACAGATGGGACATTTAGAAAGCTTAAATTGCCATCTACTTATTTAACTATGAAATCAGAAATTATTAGATAAAAAGGCTGAATTTAGTGACTACACATCACCTTCAGGGTCAAGTCATACTGCTCAGCATGGAATATAAGGTTCATCAGCACCTGGTTCTTGCAAACTTCTCCATCTTCCTACCTTCATCTCTTCCCACTTGATCCTCTCCTAACCCATTTTATAGTCCAGCAGTTTCTAACTACTTCTAATTCCTGCATATTTGCTCCTCTAAACTTCCAAGCTTGTGCATGCTTTTAACTTTCTGCACTGAAAAGCCTTTACCTAATTATCTTCCTGGAAAATTCCTATTCATCCTTCACAAACTTCCTTGGTCTCAAAGATTAATCAGAGCTTCCTTTATTATAACTGCAAACCATTTCTGTTTCCATTGTTGATCTTATGACACTATATTTTCTCCCTCTCTCCTTTGATATTTAGAATTCCTTGAAGATAGGGATAATATTTTATGCATTTCTATATACCTAAATCCTGTTGTTCAAATGTCTGGGGCATAGAAAATTCTCAAGAAATATTTACTGAAAGGAAATGAAAAAATTTGCTCTTTCATAAGCAGTTTGCCAAAGAGGAAATTCAAATGGCCACCTAGCCTATAAAATTCCCCAATCTCATTATTATTTAAACAAGTGAAAGCTGAAATAATAATACACATTATTTTATTCCTAAAAGTAAAATATTTTTTAAAAATTATAATACTGGGGCTGATGCACTCAGTTTGGTGTTTCTTATCAAATGCCTTTAAAAAGTTTAGAAAGTTTGATCAATAAATGTATGACTAGGTGTCTATTCTCAGGAAACAGTCCAATAATATGGGTATATATCCATGCATCAAGATATATTTGCAGTGTTATTCATAATTTAGAAAACAAAACTGAAGCAAAGGGACCAACAGTAAGGGAATATTTACATAATTGTGATACTTCTCTACGATGGAACACTGTGCTTTAGAGAGTATTTAATAACATGGAAAAATGCTTATAATATAGGTTTAAACAACAAAGTAGGATACCAAAATGCATATCATGTATAATATAAATTTGATTACATAAAGAAAACTGCCTATTAAAAGATTAAGGGGAAATATAGCAAAAAGATAGCAGTGGTGCCCCTAGGAAATGTAGTTAAGACAATTTTTTTTCTGTTTCCTTGTATTTTTCTCTAGTTTCCTAAATTCCTATAGTAATCTGGTTATCAGAAGAAAAACTGATCTCCCCAAACCCCAACTGTGTTTTTTATAACACAAAACAAAATCCCTCTTTATGTAAGTAAACTCTGAATAGGGCATGGCCGATCATGAATAATTTTGAAATGCAGAAAACATCTTAAAATAATTTTATGTTACTCTCTCTCTTGTGATTGCATAACTAGAATTTGTTGCTAAAAGGGAGAGCATTTCCAAGAGAAGGAAAGAAAGGGAATCAGTAAACATTTGTTGAGAATATGGAACTAGGCAGTTGGCCAAACCCTCTCACATATTTGTTTCCTTAGTTAACCATCATGGAAATGCTACAGAGCAGATATTATTATCCACAAGTTGGTGGCTTGTCCAAAGTCATTCTAGTGTGTGACAAAGTTGGATTTTGATCCCAGGGCTATCTGCTAAAGAAACTCTTATTCTTTCTATTGCAATTAAGTAACTCTTTAAGCAAAATAAGAGTTCTGCACAGTCTACTTTACTGAAGGGATAATTATTTTTAGCCAGTCATACGATTAGCTTACTTAAAGTTTTTTTTATTAAATAAATAAAGTTGGATCCTTGAATCATAATTTATACTAACAGCAAGGAATGCACACCTTGAAAGCAGAGACAGTGTTATCGCTGTCAGTAATTTTCATCCTGAGCCCAGTTCTGGGTCAGAAGCAACTATAGGGGCTCAGTAAGAGCTTGCTGAATTGAATGGATAAGATTCTTTATCAAGAACTTAAATCTTTCCAAGTTACCCCAAATTTCAAATTAGAACAAACTAAAGAAATGA
>NW_012138302.1:723738-726115 GCF_000956105.1 Propithecus coquereli | reverse complement strand
CTGCATTAAAACTCTATAGAATTAAAAGTAAATATGGAAAAGAAAATACCTGGAGTGCTTTCTTTCTTCCTGACTGATCCTGACTGATAAAGATTCACATACGAGTCTGTTTGATCTCGTGCCTAGCTCTTTCTGTTGATCCGTGATAGCACACTGCCAGCAAAAAGGTGACAGTTTTGTTTAAGAATGAATGCGTAGTCACACATTAACCTAAGACTAGAATTTCTGTCTCTGACTCCATTTCATGTGTCCCCTAACTACACAATGTCATGTCATTTTATACATTCTTTATAAACCTAGTTTTATAGAACTGGAAAGTATTATTGAGACAGCTATGTTCAAAATATGTTTGTGTATAAGTTAGTTCCTGTAGTGTGGGCTGGATTTTGGCAGATAAGCATATGGAGCCCCAAAAGTATGCCCTATAACTATGGATTCTGATTTTTTATTAAGACTCATTTCCTTTTGGCCACCAGTCCTGTAATTTGTCATTCTGTCGACTGCTGAATCTGAGGCTTTTTCCACATATTGCAAAAAAGATGACAATTCAACACTCATAATTGTCTGACCCACAAGCAGACAAAGCTTTAAAAACCTTTGGTGTGTGTAAAGACACTCCCTCTTCCCGAAACATATGGAATATTAAAACCAGGTCATTGAATGACTCAGGAAAGTGCCAAAAGAAACCAATCTTATTTTGCTTCCCCTTTTCTTCAAACCCACTCAGGAGTCGATTGTCTCCCACTCCTTAGGATGATATGTTCCCATAGCTTTTTCAGTTACTCTTATATAATAGATACTTCCTTTGTTTTTGTATTTAAAAGTCCATTCCACTTCATTCTAATTATCACAAAATGCTTCCATTAATTAATTAACAAATATTTACTGAATATCTATTTACCTGGCAGTATTCTAGGTTCTGGGGTTACAATAGTAAATAAATCAGACATAAACCTCATGGAGTTCACATTTTGGTGGAGAGAGGGGAGAGGGACAACAACCATGACAAGAAAGCAGAATAGATAGTATGTTAGTGATAAGTGCTAAGGGGGCTGAATTTTAGGTTGATGAAGAATGGCCTCACTGAGAAGGAGACCTTCTAAAGTTTTCAATGCCTCACTCCCAGCTGGTGACCTTGCTTTCACTTTTCTTGAGAAAATTGAAGCAATCAGAAGAAAACTCCACATGCTCCCACCACTACATCTCCCCATCCATCAACATCTGTGTCATATACTCTGCTTTTCTTCCTCTGGATTTGAAAGAACTCTCCACTCTCTTAGACAAATCCAGCCCCTCCACTTATGCACCAGATATCCCTTCTTGCTTGATCAAGAACATTACTTCAGTCACCATCCTCTTTCTTTCCTGTGGCATCAATTTTCTGTTGCTCCATGACATGTAAACATCTCTTATCTTGAAAATCCTTAGAGTTCACTTCTGCCTCCAGCAGCCACCCCATTTCTCTCCTTCCTTTTAGAGCAAAACTCCTCTCCTTGCCTGTACTCTCTTACTGTTGATGACTGTCCTCCACTTCTCTCTAGAGCCCATTCAAACTTGGTTTTTGCCTGTACCGCTTTACCGAAATTGAAATGTCACCCACAATATTTATGTTTTTAAATATAATGGCTAGTTCCCAAGCCTCCTCTTGCTTCCCCTTCACCCATTTTTCAGAGGCCATCAGTCTACCTCCTTGAAACACTTTTCTCACTTCGCTTCCAGGACATCACACTAGCCTGAATTTCCCTCCACCTTTCTGAAAGTTCCTTTCCATTCACTCTCCTCTGTTGTTTTCTACTCATCTGCCCATTCTCTAAACATTGGAAGGCCCTGGGTCTCAGTCTTCGAAACTCTCCTTTTTTGTACTCACACTCATCAATACTTCCTTGTGATTTCATCCAACTAGTGGTTTTGACTAGTATCCTGAAGTCTTCCAAGCAGATATCTCCACTCAAATTAGATTCATGAATCCAACCACCTACTCAACATCTCCACCCAGATGCTCAATAGACATCTCTAGTTTAACATGTCAATATCAGAGCTTTCTTACTCATCCCCAATGTGTCTATTAAAGTTTTTCTCTTCCCAAATACGGGCCTGCTCCAGGATTGAGTAGGACAGGGAGGAGGGGGAAGGTGGCAGGAAAGATCTTCCTTGACCAACATGTATCTCTTGCTCTGTATTCCAAAAATTTGGTATAACATTTCATGATAAATTTTCAAAAAGATAATTATTAAAGGGTAAAGGATGAGAAACAGAGGAATCAGCCAAGAGGTTATTTCCATAAGTCATGTGAGAGATAATAGTAGCCTAAAGTAAGGAATTATCAGTAGGAACAGAAAAGAAGTAGGCAGGATGGTGAGGTTTTCAGGCAGTAAAT
>NW_012138302.1:720983-722513 GCF_000956105.1 Propithecus coquereli | reverse complement strand
GTTTTGTGGTGAACAACAGTAGCATCAAAACCCTCTGCAATTTGGCTTCATCTTATATTTCCAGTCTCAATATTTCACTTAGCTTCCTCAAATACAGACTTCAACCAAAGTTTTCTACTAACTGTGCTCTGATCTTAGACTGCATTTTTCTCACCCTTCTCTCCTCTCCTGAGCCCTTTGAGCTCCAGCTCAATGTCCAGACTCTTCTTCCATAAAACCTTTCTTGACCTCCATAGCTTAAAGTGATTTTTGCCCCTTCCGAATTCCTACAGAAAATAGCGTAAATATGGGAAAGTTTTGTATATGGTAAAATGTTTAACAAATGTTTGAAATATTATAACACTTAGTATCTCATAATTTGATTGCAATTTTTTTTCTATTTATGAAATTTAATTCACTTTGTGTTTTGGGGGACCCCAAGACTACCCTCAGGCTCAATGATTTACTAGAAGAACTCACAGAACCCAGAAAAGCAGTTAGAGTCATGGTTGGAGTTTTTGCAGTGAAAGGATGCAGATTAAAATCAGCAAAGCAAAAGACACATAGGACAGAGTCCAGGAGAAAACAGGTGTGAGCTCTAGTTATTCTCTACCAGTGGAGTGGTACAGACAGTGCTTAATTCTCCCAGCAGCAATGTATGTTAATACGTACAATGTAGTGCCAAACAGAGAAGCTCACTAGACCCTTGGCGTCCAGGGTTTGTTTGGGGGGTCAGTCATGTAGTCATGGAGCACCTGCATGACTGACTTTCAATATTTAGTCTCCAACCTTCCCCCTCCCCCAGAGCTCAAACTGATACAGCATGGCTCAGGGTCCCAGGAGAACAAAAACACATTCACCACAATCTCATTGTTAGCATAAACTATTTGGTGTGGTCCAAGGTTTCATGTATACAAAGACAAGCTCATCAGGCAGGATATTCCAAGATCTCAGAGGTTATCTCCCAGGAACAAGTCAAGGGCCTGTCCTTTCTTTGGAATGTGAAGGATTTGAGCACCAGAAGCCTACATAGTTAACCCTTTAATGAATACATTTTGGTGATATTTAACTGTCCAACCATATTTTATGATTTTTTTGGTATCATTGTAGAGCAGGGTCCACATCTTCTCCTTTATTTTTAGTTATTATACAATAAATATTTAAATTTTTACATCATTATATATCTTCTATTCATTACACCTCATTACCAAATATATTGTTCAGCTTTTGTTAAATTTTTTCTCTGTAGAATAACATAAAGAATATCAATTCTTGGCCAAATTCTCATTTTTATTACAATGATCTATTTCTATAGATATTTCATCTATGATTGTATTGCTAGAACTATAGAGTGACATTTTTCAAGAGAAAGTGGGCATATAAAATAGGTACAGTGCCTATTTGCATTGCAAAAACAGGAGAAATAAATTTGAAACCTGAGCTGCTTCTATGAGGCCTGATGAGTCCCCCATCTATTTTAAATCATGGGCTTATTATGTTGAATATTGAATGTAGGTTTTGTTATTTGTGTCAAGTGAAAATATCTTTAAA
>NW_012138302.1:715537-717333 GCF_000956105.1 Propithecus coquereli | reverse complement strand
CCTCTTGAAAAACTTGTTGAGGATCTCAGACTTTGTAGGACTAAGGTCCTACATTTGTCATGCCGGTCTTTACCAGAGGCCCAGCACAGTGACTGTCAACTATGTCTGTGGAAAGATATGACTAGTTTGATCTACATGCTGGATCTAAGAACAGCACTCACTCCTGGAGTCTGTGGGCTCTGCCCCTCTTTTACATCCCATGTTTAACCCATATTGGATCCCTTGTACATTGAATGTGCCAGAGGACTCTGGCAAAATGGTGACACTATGTTCTGCTGTTTATTCAGCAGCGGTGGCTGGCTTTCTTGCCACCTCACTGCTCAGAGTAATTCCAGGTTCATCTCTTCTTAATCTGCCCCTGCCATGCTCTGATATAGAACAGGAACTGTATCCAACCATTAATTTATATCCCACCTCATCCATAGAACGCACAATAGATACTCAACAGTTATCTGTGGCTAGGGAGAAGACAAAGAACCCACATAATGACTATAAATAACTTAGACTTGCTATGCATCAAGCATAGTGTGAGGAACATTACTATATACAATTTTAAATCCTCAAAAAAAATCCTGAAAATGGACTATCATTTTAGTGATGAAGAAAATGAGACTTAAAAACATCAGCTTTCCAGCCTGAGCAAGAGCGAGACCCCATCTCTACTGAAAACAGAAAAAATTAGCCGGGCGTGGTGGTGAGCAACTGTAGTCCCAGCTACTCAGAGGACTGAGGCAGGAGGATGGCTTGAGCCCAGGAGTTTGAGGTTGCTGTGAGCTAGGCTGACACTGCACCGTGGCCCACACAAAAGAGCGAGACTCTGTCTCAAAACACAAACAAACATAAAATGAAAAAACAAAAACCCATTAGCTTTATTCAAGGCTTTCTTGTTAGTAGAGCTGAGATGCAGAGGCAGGCCTTTCTGGGTTCAAGGCCCATACTTGCCCATGACACCACAGTGCTTCCTTTTGTATTCTTCTTTCTTTTATTATTCTCCAGTTTTCTCCAGGAGTTAAGGTGAAGTAAAGGAAATTTACCAACTGCGTGTTAATAATGCAACAGAAACAAGCAATGATCTGATTTAGGGTATGAAGAAAGAGGGTGCAGTGTTCCTAGAACCTAGCAGCAACAGGGGAAGGAAAAAAATGTGACAGAACTCACTTTGTATTAATTTCTTTGATTCTTAATTTAAATTCCTTGTGAAGAGGTTCTCACCATTGTTCAAACTGTTTCACCTTTTCTGTTTTCTAACACATAAAAAACTTTAATTTAATCACAGGCCACGTGGTTTTCATTTGGAGGGTCCAAATTAGATGTCACAAAGCTCTAGACTCCCCCTAAAAGTTATTTACATTTATTTACACCACAATCCTTTCAGTAATGGATTTTTTGCACTCATACAGAAGTTAATTCAGAGGTTCCTCAAGTGAGAAGTTTTATTTTTATATTTAACTACTGAAGAGAAAGAAAACTTGGCAGGAATATCTTTAAAAATGAACATGGAAATGTACTGATCATTAGTCAAGCAAGAGCATTTACCTTTTAAGGCAGATAAATGTAGAAACACATCTGCCCAAATCCTGCTGGGTCTTGAGCAACCTCAAAAGACTCCTTTTGTCACTAGACAATATGTTTTTGCACTAGATCCTAATCACTGAATGATCTTTATATTTCAGTGCCCAGGAAATATGTAGTAGGGGCTTAATTAATGTTTCTTAACAAATGTTTGTCAAATAAATTTAAAACAATATCTTCTGCCAATGGAAGAGGAAAGGAAAATGGTGGAATAGTCAGAGCAG
>NW_012138302.1:713440-715487 GCF_000956105.1 Propithecus coquereli | reverse complement strand
CGTGCAATTCCTCTGCCTTAATATTATCAGTTCTAAATATCTCACAGCCCATTTTTAAAAGTTCTGTTCAATATTTTGGTACAGGATACCAAAGCCTATCATGCTGGAAGATGCAAAGTTAGGCAGGCTTATAGCAATAATTGTTAGTTAATGATATAATCAACTTTTGCTTGCCTAACTTCCCTCCCTTTCTGTACCTCTTCCATGAATATTCTGTACATATCCATGATGGTATATTGAAGGATCTCTAGTTCTTGTTTAGTTGTTAGTTATAGGCCAAGAACGAACAAGAAGGAAACCTTGATTATAAACATAGAAGGGAATACATCTGATTACATTAGTTTAGGTATTAAATAGTTCATGAGAAACCACAATCAAGGAACCATAATTACTCTAAAAAATAATTCCAGCTGGTGTGAGATGTTACTGAGAGAGGTCTCCAGGCTTGACAATGGGCCTTATATGAATGATAAATTAAGTCAATCCTATTCAAGACACAGAAACCACCTACCTATTAATACCTTCTCTTGTAGTTAATTCTTCTTTTACATTTAATGTTTCTATTTTGGACTTTGGGTGAGTAAGCTTTGAATTTATGGTCAGACCTTCACCCATTAGTGGACTGCAGAAGTCACTCTCATTATATCACAGGCTGAGACAAAGGGTTAAATTAAAAGAGGAGGAAAACAGAATGTCACAAAACCCGCTCCAGTTACTCCAACTCACCTGACTTCTCTTTTTCCGGATATTCAAGGCACTTTTTATCTGTTATGTGTCTATTTCTTTTAAACCTTAAAGATGCAAAGTATGTTTATTCACTAATTGAGTATGAGACAAACATAAAAATCCCTTGAGATTTCCCCAGTTCTGTATTCCCACTTTCTAGTTCTACCCTTAAGTGAAGGTTCAAAAGTAATCCAGATTTCAGGAAGGAGGGAATTTGACTCAATTCCAACCCTCTGAGTCTTGCCATCTGGGAAATAAACAGTTAAATAGAAGGTTTGCAATTCATTCTCTCCTATTGACAAGGGATACCTCCAGGAAAGGAAAAAAGATGACTGGTCGAATACCCTTATAAACAAGCTAAAGGATAATATCTCTTAGCAAGCAAACTACTGGTATTTGCTAGCAGGAGAGTCCTCATCTACAGCAAGATATACCTGCTTTAAGACTGTTTGTGATAAACATACCTGAAATCTATGGCTTTATAGACATGATTTCCTAGAAAATGTCATGTAAAGTATGTAACTATCTGAGTATAAAATGGAGGTGTTTCATGACCCGAACAGTTCTCCGTAAGTTAATTAACTGCACATCTCATTAGAGACCTCATATGTTAAACTGGTCCCAGGGCACATCCTGATACAGCAACAAAAGGACCCAGTAAGGTTCATCGAATAGTCCAGATTTCTCCCTGCTTCACCTATGTCTCATCATTATTTATATCTCTGAAATCATTAATAAAAATTGTTCCTAGGCAAAACCTGATTCCTGTGAGTCTGCTTTGATAAACTAATTCTTTGTGTTATCTCACCATCCAATCATATTTGTCACTTCTCTAACTTTGGGTAAGCCCTTAAAGAAAGTATCCTACTTAATTCTCAGGATTCAGTCCCTGCTCTGTATTCCCAGTTCTGCTAACTAGCTCTTCTCTGTTTTCTAGAGCCTGAAACCTCCTCTTGAAAAACTTGTTGAGGATCTCAGACTTTGTAGGACTAAGGTCCTACATTTGTCATGCCGGTCTTTACCAGAGGCCCAGCACAGTGACTGTCAACTATGTCTGTGGAAAGATATGACTAGTTTGATCTACATGCTGGATCTAAGAACAGCACTCACTCCTGGAGTCTGTGGGCTCTGCCCCTCTTTTACATCCCATGTTTAACCCATATTGGATCCCTTGTACATTGAATGCGCCAGAGGACTCTGGCAAAATGGTGACACTATGTTCTGCTGTTTATTCAGCAGCGGTGGCTGGCTTTCTTGCCACCTCACTGCTCAGAGTAATTCCAGGTTCATCTCTTCTTAATCTGCCCCTGCCATGCTCTGA
>NW_012138302.1:710410-711530 GCF_000956105.1 Propithecus coquereli | reverse complement strand
ATTAAAAAGGAAAAGTTCTGTACAGGAAAAGCAAAGGATGCTATGAGACCATCTAATAGACAGAACTAACTTAAAATAGTTTGGGAAAGCAGCATTAGGAAGTGACATTTAAGGTGAACCAGGTTTCTCACTGTAGAAAGGTGATACAAATGGAATGGTGATACAAATGGAATACAAACAGTAAAGAATCCTGGGACCTTTGGGTTAGAATGGGAAATCTCAGTATAAAGTATGTGTGTGTGTGTGTGTGTGTGTGTGTGTTTTCTAGCTTTCCATGCTAAAAGGAAACAATAAAACCCACTAGCAAGCAGCACAACTAGCACCTAAATCTTTATTTCTAACTACCTTTCCACACTGAAAGGATCCAGAGTTCCTTGGAAAATAAGGAGGTGCTCCAAAATATGGGAACACAACAAAGGGACCCAGGAGCTACCTTAAATAAGCCCCCTCTGCCTACATTTGGAGCAATGTAAGCATCAAAATAAATAGACATTGAGTAAAAATATGAATCCATGACTGCATACTGACAATACATATAGATCAATAGATAGATGATGATAGATCGATAGATGAGAAGGAAAAGCTGTTCCTTACAACAGATGCTAGCAAATATATATAGAGGGAACTATGGGTTAGAAAATAATCATTGTTACGTTCATAATATATGTAGAAAGTTGATGCAGGCAAAATTAACTACTGACTGCAAAATGTAAAGCCCATGAAGGTAAGGGCTACTAAAGAAGAGTTAGAACTGCACAGGATCTTGAACCTGGTAAAATGTTAATACAAATATTTGTAGAATTTAAACTTATCTGTCAAAAGCCCCTGCAATAATGCCTTTGGTTTTCTTCCATGGAATGACACAGGAGAAGGAGTGTGCCTATCTTCACATGCCATGCTTCACGCAAACCCACTTGCCAAGTACTGAGTGTGACCGTTTGCTCTGTTATGCAATATAGGCACAGAACCTATGACTGCAAGCTTTGCAAGGGCTTACAGAGACACTAGAGACATGAAAAATATTTAAAAATTAGTTTCAAAATAGGAAAGGGACCAAAGTCTAAAATGATAAATATTTAATTAAATATTTAAATAAATTTAAATAAATTATAACATGTCG
>NW_012138302.1:709217-710360 GCF_000956105.1 Propithecus coquereli | reverse complement strand
AATTAACAATTACTTCTATGATATATGCACATTGTTAAGATATGTCACTTACTGTCTGTGATGTTAACTTCGGTTTTCCTTATTTATAAAATGAGAATATTAATGCCCAATACAGAGCATTGTTTTTTAAATCACACACACAAAATTCTTTGCCTGGCATATAAAAATAGTTCTAAAAGTCAAAATTAACAATTACTTCTATGATATATGCACATTGTTAAAAGAAGTTCACAAATCAACTACACATTTTATTTTCTAAACATCCTTGACTCAACAATGGCATTGGTAATTGAAGTAAGGGCCTACTTATATCCCTCATTCTTAAACTTTTTCCTAACAAAGAAACGGTAACAAAGTTGGCCCCTCCATTATTGTGCAGCAGTTACGTTTGTGACACTAAAACATAATGAAACATAGTTCACCACAGTTCATGAAAACTCTCAGAGAACGAAGCAAAAAGCAAAGAATGCTCTTCAAAGGTGCTCCGTAGTGTCAGCACTGTCTTTGATGGAAAGTGGAGTAACAGAAGTGCTGCTCCCAACTGTGAGACTTAGAGTCCTTTTGAATTTCCTTGAGTCTGTATCTAAAAATGCCTGTTTTCTATCTGAAGAGGATATTAGTTGTATCTTTGAGGCAAATATGTAAATATTTATATACAAATTGTATATTATATTAATAACTGCTTTTAAAAAGATTTAAATGCTGAACAGATAGTGTGCAAGATATTCTGTGGCCTACTGGGCATTGTTGCCAGGCTCTTTCTACATTCCCTCTGCATCACAAATAAGAAGTCAGAACTATGTTCCCCAGAATCCTGAGCAATCTACCTGAGTCAGATTCTGATGATGAGAAGCACTGCAGCTGGATTTGGAAGGTGGAAGAGAAGAACTCGTAGTCTCTGGTGGCATATGAGCAAGTGCAGGAGGCTAGGAGAGGCCTCTAGAGTAGACAAATTCCTGAGAATCACCCACTTTGACACCCCTGTTGGAATACTTAAAATAACAACTGTTTTCCAAATTGGAATCTAATATAGGCAGTATTTGTAATATTAGGGAAGAACCTAAGATTTTCTACTTACAGCAATAGATTAGGAACAAAAAATTAAAGCCTATTTAAAGATTAGAAAATTTTCAAACCTTTCTC
>NW_012138302.1:706965-707296 GCF_000956105.1 Propithecus coquereli | reverse complement strand
CAGGCATTTTTCTGACAAAGCTTTGGCTAACTTTTTCAAAACACTCTCACAATGAGATGTTATCATTCTTTTGCCATCCAGAAAAAGTCAACAAGTCAAATTCTTTGAGCATCCCAAAAACCTATTGCCATGACCTTTGCTCTTGACTGGTCCCCTTTTGCTTTGATTAAATCACTTCCACCTCTTGATAGCCATTGCTTTGATTGTGCTTGGTCTTCAGGATCATACGTGGTAAATCCATGTTTCATCTCCTGTTACAATTTTTCATACACATGTTTCAGAATCTTGATTCCACTTGTTTAAAATTTCCATTGAAAGCTCTACTCTTGTC
>NW_012138302.1:706167-706915 GCF_000956105.1 Propithecus coquereli | reverse complement strand
CAGACTCTTTTTGAACAGATAGCTCTTTGTTGGCATCCTTTGTGGCAAGATCACGGAGACATTCATATTCAATTTTTAGGATTCCTGAAATGTAACAGGTATTGATGATAGCAGGTATATGTTCTTTTGTACTACACTTAAGGCTATTAATTATGTAACAAAGCTCTTTCAAAAAAGACATGTGACTGGACAAGTAATATCTGTATGTTTCATTTTAATATAATTAAAATATGCCGATTAACTGGTATAGTTCAGAAATATTCCTTCTATCATCCCATGAGCTGAATTAGCTTCTTCTACTTCATACTTTTGCATAAGACCTTTCTGGATTCAAGTGCACTAATAGGCCCCAGGCTCATATATAAATCAAACATATGCCCATCAACATAGCTCAGTGATATCTCTCTTAATCATTGTCATCATCATTATCTATCCTTCAAATAGTGCATGATGTAAATACAATTGTTGCCTTAAGAAGATGTTCATGTGCATGAACAAGAAAAAGACATACCCATCTCATATACTTTAAACACTGAAAAACCAAGTCAATTTATATTAATAGTTGTAAAAATGGAATGTAACCATTTCTGCCTTTCTCAGTCTATGGAGTAAAGTATTAGAATTCTAACAAATGCATGTAATTTTGTGAGAAAGAATTCATCAGTAAAATAAAATGCAGCATCTCAATTTTCATGATAGAGAGTATTTCCTTTAGTAAAAAACTAAAACTCTTTGAAATACTAATTCT
>NW_012138302.1:704842-706117 GCF_000956105.1 Propithecus coquereli | reverse complement strand
CTCAATGTAATCTTTACCAAGTTCAAGACATTTTTGTAAGCAATGATACCAGCCATTTAGTTCATTCCTGAAGAACTGAGGATCCTGGGAATTTAGCCATGTCAATGTAGTCTTTTTTATATTATTAACTGAATAAAAATGGGTGTCTTCAAAAGATTTTTTTGATATTAGGAAATAAAAAGAAATCAGAAATGGATAAATCAGGACTGTAAGGTGGATATCTAATGATTTCCTAAAGAAACTCTTGCAAAATAGTCCTTGTTTGATGAGAGAAATGAGCGGGAGCATTGTTGTGAGCTTTCCCAGGCATTTTTCTGACAAAGCTTTGGCTAACTTTTTCAAAACACTCTCACAATGAGATGTTATCATTCTTTTGCCATCCAGAAAAAGTCAACAAGCCAAATTCTTTGAACATCCCAAAAACCTATTGCCATGACCTTTGCTCTTGACTGGTCCCCTTTTGCTTTGATTGAATCACTTCCACCTCTTGATAGCCATTGCTTTGATTGTGCTTGGTCTTCAGGATCATACGTGGTAAGTCCATGTTTCATCTCCTGTTACAATTTTTCATACACATGTTTCAGAATCTTGATTCCACTTGTTTAAAATTTCCATTGAAAGCTCTACTCTTGTCTTCAGCCAATTTGAATGTAACATGCAATGGTTTTGGCACTCACAGAGTAGAAAGTTTTCTCAACTTTATTTTTTTAAGGACGTAAATTTTTTTTCCATTTTAAATGTAGCTGAGAAATACCTAGGAATCTTACTTATCATCTTTCAAAATGAAAAATATTTGGATTTTTCTATAGGTTCAAAGTAAGACATACTTATATACTCCCATTAGTTTTATGTAAAGTGAAGTACATTCATATACTGAGCCCTGAATTTCTAATCTACTAAATTAGTCATTTTAAGACATATTCATTTTTAAAATTTTCTTCTCTGGCTGTCTCTGCAACTTCATCCTATGTTCCTACCACATGGAACTGCTGCAATTCTCTAAATGTGGCCTACCAATTACCCAAAAATCTTCCATAAAGCTTTTTCCTCTTCCTAGAATTACCATTCCCTCATAGCTGATACCCCCCCTTCAAATTCAGCTCAATGGTTATTTCAGCTAGGATGTTTTCCCACCATTTCCATCATTCTGATTTTTCTCTCCCTTCTCTGTATCCCCAAAGCACTATATGCAGACTCCTATTGTAGAATATATCATTGCATTGGAATTATGTGTATTTTTCTGTCTCTCTAACAAGACCACCCATTCCTTGTGGC
>NW_012138302.1:698318-699832 GCF_000956105.1 Propithecus coquereli | reverse complement strand
CCTCTAGTATCTTCTGTTTTACTTTTTACTCTATTTTACTCTCATAGAAGATCAACTTTTTTAGCTATCACCTATGAGTGCAGTGTTTAACTTTCTGTTCTTTATTTCACTTAACATAATGTCCTTCAGTTCCATCCATGTTGCCATGAATGACAAGATTTCATTCTTTTTGTGTTTGACTAGTATTCCATTGTGTATATATACCAATATTTTCTTTATCCATGCATCTTTGTTGGACACCTAGGTTGATTCCATATCTTGGTTAACATGACTAGTGCTGCAATAAACTTAGAAGTGTAGATGTCTCTTCAATACACTGATTTCCTTTCCTTTCCTTTGCATAAATGCCCAGTAGTTGGATTGCTAGATCATATGGTAGTTCTATTTGTAGTTCTTCGAGGAACCTCCATACTGTTCTACATAGTGGCTGTACTAGTTTACATTCCCATCAACAGTATATGACAGTTCTCTTTTCTTTGCATCCTCACCAGCATTTGTTATTTTTTGTTTTATAATAGTCATCTTAAATGGGGAGAGATGATACCTCATTGTGGTTTTGATTTGTATTTCCTGGATGATTAGTGATGTTGAGCACTTTTCATATATTTCTTGGCCATTTGTATGTTTTCTTATGAGAAATGTCTCTTCAGATCATTGGCTCATTTTAAAAATTGGATTGTTTGCTTTTTTGTGGTTGAGATGTTAGAGTTCCTTGTATATTCTGGATATCAATACCCTGTTGGATGAATTGTTTGCAAATATTTTTTTCATTCTGCAGGTTGTCTTTTCATTCTGTTGATTGTTTCCTTCACTGTGCAGAAGCTTTTTGGTTTGATACAATCCCATTTGTTTATTTTTGCATTTGTTGCCTGTGCTTTTAAAGTTTTATTCGTAAAATCTTTTCCCAGACCAATGTCCCGAAGCATTTCCCCTGTATTTTTTTCTAGTATGTGTGTAGTTTCAGGTCTTAAATTTAGGTCTTTGATCTATTTTCAGTTGAGTTTCATATAGTGTGAGAGGTGGGGGTCTTGTTTCATTCTTCAGCATATGGATATTCAGCTTTCCTAGTACCATTTATTGGAGATACTGTCCTTCCCCCAATGAGTGAGGGGTGAAGGGTCTAGTTTCATTCTTCAGCATGTGAATATAAATTTTCATAGTCCCATATATTGAAGAAACTATCCCTTCCTCAAAGAGTGTTCTTGCTGCCTTTGTCAAAAATCAATCGGCTGTAGATACGTGAATTAATTTCTGGGATCTCTAGTCTGTTCCATTGGTCTATGTGTCTGTTTTTATGCCAGTACCATGCTGCTTTGGTTACTACACCTATGTAGTGTATTTTGAAGTCTGATAGTGTGATGCCACCAGCTTTGTTTTTTGTTTTTGTTTGTTTCTTTTGTTTTGTTGTTTTGCTCAGGATTGCTTTCACTATTTGGGCTCTTTTTTGGTTCCAGGAAAATTTTAAAATTTCTTTTTCTATTTCTCTGAAGGGTATCATTGATATATTTTTTTTT
>NW_012138302.1:695578-696146 GCF_000956105.1 Propithecus coquereli | reverse complement strand
ATCTTTAATATTTCTTGCCCTAGACATGAATCAGTCATTTTCCCCAAGGAGCTCTGGTTCCTTTTAATCGGGGCATTTCAAGATGACAGTGTGGGACCTGCATGATCATTACTCCTGGGGTGTCAGACTTCCAAGCCTTTTTAGTGGATGCAGCTGGGAAATATCTATTTTTTATAAAAGGAGAAAAAAGTCATGAGTTCTAATATTTCCAATTTAAATTTAAAGTCACAGCATTTTTCTTTAACTTATTTGATTTTTTCTCTCACTCTTTCTCTCTCTCTTTCTGAAACTACCGATTCCTAACATTATCATAATTACTTACTTGCTTTTTCCTATAATATACATATATATGCATATGTTCAAAATAACATTATTGATATCACTAACAATAAAAATACTAAATGTACATTAAGATTTCTTTCCACTTCAGAGTCTATAGTCAAAATGCTGCTTTATAAGGTCAACTGCAATAATGATTTTCTCCAGATGATTATGCTACAAGACATACTTTTAAATTACGGCAAGATTTACCATAATCCATTCTCCTAAGATATTGACTTGTGCTGTT
>NW_012138302.1:693620-695528 GCF_000956105.1 Propithecus coquereli | reverse complement strand
TATAGGTTGCTTTGGGTAACATGGTCATTTTAACAATATTAATTTTTCTGATCCATGAGCATGGGATGTCTTTCCATTTGTTTATATCCTTTTCAATTTCTTTCTTCAGTGTTTTGTAGTTTTCCTTGTCTTTCACCTCCTTGATTAAATTTATGCCCAGATATTTCATTGTAAATGGGATTGCCTTCTTGATTTCTATCTCAGCTAGTTTTTTGTTCATGTATAGAAATGCTACTGATTTTTGCATGTCAGTTTTGTATCCTGCAACTTTACTGAATTTATTTATTGGTTCTAAGAGTCTTTTGGTAGAGTCTCTAGACATTTCTATATATAAGATCCTATCATTTGCAAACAGAGACAATTTGGTTTCCTCCTTTCTAATTTGGATGCCCTTTATTTCTTTCTCTTGCATAATTGCTCTGGGTAGGACTTCCAGTACTATGTTGGATAAGAGTAGTGAGAGTGGGTGTCCTGTCTTGTTCTAGTTTTTAAAGAAAAAACTTTTAGTTTCTCCCCATTCAGTATAATGTTAGCTGTGGATTTGCTACATATAGCCTTTATTATGTTAAGGTACTTTCCTTCTGTACTTAAGTTATTGAAAGTTTTTATCATGAAGAATGTTGAATTTTATCAAATGCTTTCTCTGCATCTATTGAGATGATCATATTGTTTTTGTCATCCATTTTATTGATGTGATGTGTCATGTTTATTGATTTGTGTATATTGAACCATCTTTGCATTTCTGAGATAAATCCCACTTGATCATTGTCTTTTTGATGTATTGTTAGATTTGATTTGCTAGTAGTTGAGAATTTTTGCATCTATGTTCATCAGAGATACTGGCCTGTAGTTTTCTTTTTTTGCCGTGTCCTTATCTGGTTTTGGTATCAGGGTTAATGTGGCCTTATAGAATGTGCTAGGAAGAGTTCCTTTTGCTTCAATTTTTTGGAATAGTTTGAGTAGAATTGCTATTAATTATTCTTTAAAGGTTTAGTAGAATTCAGTGGTGGAAACATCTGGTCCTGGACTCTTGTTTGTTGGGAGACTTTTTAATACTGATTTAATCTTGTTACATGTTACTGATCTGTTCAGGTTTTCTATCTCTTCTTGGTTCAATCTTGTTAGGTTGTATGTTTCCAGGAATTTATCCATTTTCTCTAGGTTTTTAAATTTATGTGCATATAGTTGTTTATAGTAGTCTCTAATGATCCTTTGTACTTCTGTGGTATCTGTTGTGTTATCTCCTTTTTTGTTTCTGACTTTATTTATTTGGGTCTTCTCTCTTTTTATTTTCTTAATTAATCTAGCTAATGGTTTGTTGATTTTATCTTTAAAAAAACCCAACTTTTTGTTCCATTGATCTTTTGTATTTTTTATCTCCATTTTGTTTATTTCTGCTCTTATCTTTATTCTTCCTTTCACATTATTTTGAGTTTGGATTATTTTTGCTTTTCTAGTTCTTTGAGATGCATCATCAAATTGTTCATTTGAAATCCTTCTAGTTTTTTGATGTAGGAACCAATTTTTTCAATCATGTAAATATTGATTACAGATTTGATTGTTCTTGTATGAAACTGTAATTATAATTTCACATGAATAATTCTTTTGAATACATCAAATCCCTGAACACCAGACAAAACACACACAGATGCAATGATTACAAAATGTATTAGTAAGCATACACTTAAACTCATTATAAAATATCAGCAGCATGAGTTTAATTCATTTCTTCACTTTATATGTTTTTATATCTTCCTAGGTTTAATGCTGTACTACTGTAGTATCTACTTAGGATTTTGGCCTATCTTGACACCTTCCCAGATTTACTATAGTCTCACGAGAACAGTCAAGTGTACAGATTTTTGATGTGTTGTTTATTAAGTCTGGGTACCTAATTTCTTCTCTCAA
>NW_012138302.1:692886-693570 GCF_000956105.1 Propithecus coquereli | reverse complement strand
TTTTATATTTATTTTTGTTTTCCCCTTTCATTACTTCTTTTCTCTCTCTTCCTTTGTAAAGATCAATTTAGTGAGGAAGTCACTGGAATTTTTTAGGCTCTTGATGTAAGAGAAGCAAAATTTCATTTCATATCTGAAATGTTTTTTAAAGTTCTGATTGTCCAAAAATATTTCAAATAGAAACTTGTATTGAGATCTAATTATAGTATAAATTTAGGGTAAATATGATGGATGCCAGCCATGAATCTATTGAATATCACCATGAATCTAGACTTCCAAGATAATAAATCCATAGTGCACAGGCTGCCACTTTTCCACCCTGGTCTCCTGGCAGACTTTGCTAATCAAACTCATCACTCTTGCCTGCTGAGTTCAGACAAGTCTTCTCTGCAATGTTCCTGGCAGCACTATCCCTAGGCCAACTTTGGCTCGTGGAATGAAATTATTTACCATCCTTTGGGCACAGTACAAACAGTTTAAAAAATAAATTGGTGCTTTAAAAAACAGATTTATTGAGGTATAATTGAGATACAAAGAACCACATGTATTTAATGTGCACAATTTGATGAGTTTGGACATATGCAAATACCCACGATACCATCACCACAATCAAGGTAATAGGCGTATCAAAAATTTCCCAAATTTTCATTATGTCCCTTTGTGTGTGTATTTTTTTTTTTTTTT
>NW_012138302.1:690882-692625 GCF_000956105.1 Propithecus coquereli | reverse complement strand
TTAGTTCTCTTCTTTGGCTCATTTGGCTAATTTATCATCTTGAAGACACTGTTAAGCCCCTTTCTGCCATAGTTCCTGTAGGGACCACTCATGCTGATTCACAACTCAATTCCCTTCCTGACTGTTTATCATGTGTAACCATCTGTACTGACTACTAGTTCCTGATGTAATTGCTACTTTTACCAGGACCGTACTCATAGTTCCCTGTGTCTGAATGAACATGAGTACCTATCTAGACTTCCTAAAGAGATGTGTGTCAAATAAAAGTAGTAACACACTCAAATATGTTAGCATTGCCAGTTATTAAAATAAATAAAATTAAACATGCCCTATTGTATTCACCGTTGTTTTATTGTTACAAACTATGTTTTGTATGCTTTATATTATGATGAACTCATGGCCTTGTCATCATTATTATTTTGATACTTAAATTATCACAACTCTGTCTTTTTAACAATGCCCCAATATCCTTAAAAATGTCCCTGTTCTCTGGCAACAATTTTTTCCAAAACTAACCGAATTATAGTTGCCCTAAGACTTGGAGTTAGCTATCCTACAGAGTCTTGGTTCCTTTTAGAAGAGAATATTTGTATGAGATACGGTGTATCCCCCGCATTTTCCCTTGCCCTTACCATTTCAGTTCTCACCGTCACATTTCCAGATGCAAGTGTCTGTTTCTCTTTGCCTGAGGGCTTTTTCTGGTGGGTTCTACTTCCTAATTAACAGGCTCGAAATTCCAGGGAATTGGTGCCACCTGGGAGCAGCTCTCAACCAATGACTCAAGGAAGTTGGCTATAAATACCCCGATTCCTTCACCTACATGTGGGATAGTTCTGAGGCTTTTCACACTGAATCCCAGAGCTCCAAGTTACCGGTGGTGTTACTCGCAAGCTAATGTAGCCTCTATCAGCTTTCTTCTCTTCTCTCTCTCATTTTTCTACTCCTCTCTTTGCTTTGGAACCCTTGCCTCAGTTTCTGCTTCTGGAGCAACCTAGATTACATTTTAGAGATCAAAACCTGGGCACCAGAAATCCTGCTGCTGCTGTAGTAACAGAGCTGGAAAATGCATGTCTTTTTCACTGACTAACATTGATTTTATCTTTCAGTTTAAACTTTTTCAAGATTCTGCCTTTCTCAAAATATGGGGTTTCACTGACAAGACTTTTCTTTCACTTTGACAAAGTGTTGTTAATAAATATCCAGTGATGATAGTGATAGAGATAATATCTCTGATCTAAAGGACAGAACTTTTTGAAAGAATTCGTTTCAACTCAACGAGCATTTATTAGACACTTATGTGTCAAGCACTGGGCTTAGAGCTAGAAACACAAAAGCAAAAAATCTGACAGTACATAAATTAGACATTTTCCTGTCAGAAAGCTGGAGAATTAAAAAGACCATGTTTTGACATTTATAATCCTATAAAGGTCACATTTTCACACAAGAATAGTTCTTTTGTATTAAAATGATGTCTATTTGGGAGAAAGAAAATAGTGGCATTTTGGGGACAGTATTTAGGGACAGTTTGTAGTGAAGGACTGACTTGCTCTGCCTCAATCTTTTTAACATTATCATTAACCTTGGAAAAAAATATTTTTTAAACTAAATGCTAAATCAAATTCATAATCAATAGCAATACAGGAAGTCTATTAGCATTTAAAAAACATTAAATTTTGTCAAAAGTGTTTTCTCTACTTAAGGGTGATATATTTGAGACACTACTGAGAAGCAAGTTTTAGGGTA
>NW_012138302.1:687488-689322 GCF_000956105.1 Propithecus coquereli | reverse complement strand
TTTTGTGGCAGGAACACTTAACATGAGATCTACCCTCATCACAAATTCTGAAGTGCACAATACTCTTTGTTAACTATAAACACTATATCATACCACAGATCTCTGGAGCTTATTCATCTAACATAACTGAAACTTTATACCCATTAAATAACAACTCCCCATTTCCTCTACCTCCAGTCCCTGGAAACCACTATTGTATTCTTTGCTCATATGAGTTTGATTATCGTAGATAACTCATACGGTGGAACCTTGCAGTCCTGGTCCCTCTGTGACTGGCTTATTTTATTTAGCACGATGTCTCCCGGATTCATCTATGTCGTTGCATCTGGCAGGATTTCCTTCTTTTTAGATATTGAATGATATTCCATTGTACATATACACCACATTTCCTTTATCCATTCATTTGTTTATGAACATTTGGGTTGTTTCTGTATCTTGGCTAGTGTGAACAATGCTATAATAAACGTGAGAATGTAGATATTTCTTTAAGATCTTGATTTCAATTCTTTTGGATATATATTCATAATTAGGATTGCTGGATCATATGGAAATTCTATTTTTAATTTTTGAAGAGACATCATACAGTTTTCCATAGCTGCTGCACCATTATACGTTCCCACCAACACTGTACAAGGGGTCCAATTTCTCCACATTGTCGTCATCACTCGTTATCTTATTATCTTTCGTTTGTTTGAAAATATCCATCCTAATAGGTTTGAGGTGACATCTCATTATAGTTTTTCTTCGCATTTCCCTAATGACTAATGATGGTAATCATCTTTTCATAGACTTATTGATCATTTATGTGTCTTCTTTGGAAAAATATCTGTTCAAGTTATTTGCTCATTTTTTTTTACCAGCTCTGTGTGTGTGTATGTGTGTGTGTGTGTGAGTATGTGTGTGTGTGCTTCACTTAAATTGTAGAAGTTCCTTATAAATTTTTGAAATTAATCCCTTATAAGATACATAGATTGCTCCTTCTTAATTCTCATCCAGGGTATCTAAACCAGAGTAATATGAAATACAGAAGAGTTGTAAAAGTATCTTTTTTCTTTGGGTTCTAAAATTTGGATTGTTGCAGCTGTTGCATAAAAATCTTGGGTTTCTTCCCTGTCCTAATGACAATAAAAGTGAAAAAAAACTCCAACAACAGGTAGTTAAGAGCAATACATCAACTATTTATGAAGTGTACACATAATGGGTAAATTACTTCTCCTAACAACCCATGTAATGACCATGGATGATGTTATCTCAAACCAAGTTTAAATCTCTGGATACTGAAGATCCTTCTGAGCTAGCTAAAGTGAGGCTCCCTTTGATTTTTCCTCTCATGTTTCTATGGAAACACCTTTTGAGGTGGCTTTTGCCAGAAGAGAATATTTTGTTTTGTTTTTAAATAGAACGATAACAAATTGTTTGATGGATTTCTGAACCAAGGCTAAAATGCGATTTCATCATTTATTTGTCTCTGAAGAGAGCCGAAGTCAACAGAGGCAATGTTCTTAAGGGTTTTCATGTGTGCATCTAAGAAGAAAATTATTCCTCGTCCTTTAGTTTCTGGCATATATTATTTATTTTGTTATGCTTATGAAGCTACTCTGTATTTTCACACACAATCCCAGGTAATATTTGTTTTGAGTCATGGCAAATTTCACAAACTCTGATTACATTTTCAGTTCAATTAAGTTATACTTTTAATGGTTTCTGTTTATTTTTAATGTGGAATCTGTTTAATAATAAAGAAATGACCCACAAAACACACACAAATACATACACACTCAGCTATCTAACCCAGCTATAAAAATAAGGTCCTCTTCTAGGAGTATAAAGTGAG
>NW_012138302.1:686423-687438 GCF_000956105.1 Propithecus coquereli | reverse complement strand
AAAATGTAGCAAAGTAGAAAAACCTTTCATGTACCTATCACCTACCTTCAATATCCATCAATATTTTGCCATAATTGTTTCATCTATTCTCCCTTTATTCTTAAATACTTTAAAGCAAATTGAAGACATCATATTATATTACTCTTAAATACTTACGTATGTATCTAAAAAAGGGGAGAAATATATAACCTCAGTGCCATTATCACAGGTAACAAAATAATAATTCTTTGCTACAATCAATTCCCAGCTCATATTCAAAATATCACTACTATTGTTTTATTTTATTTGTTCAAATATGCATAAAAATCCACTCATTATATTTGTTAACTCTTTTGAATTGTTTTTAAATCTCTTTGAATCTAGAATAGTATCTTTTTCTTTTTTTTCATTCCCCTGACTTGTCGAAGAAACCAGTTAGTTGTCTTCTAGAATATCTGCAACACATATTTGATTGATTTCTTCCTTATGGTATCTTTGAACTGACTTGTTCTGTCTCTTCAGATATTTTCTGTTGCTTGGAAATTAGCACTGAAGGCTTGATTTGATTCAGGTTCAGTATTTCGAGGAAGAGGCTGAAGTACAATTTATAGAAGGTGTCATCTTCTTAACATTGTATCACATCAGAAGGCACATTTGTTACTTTGCTGAGAATAATCAATGGGTTCAGGGATTGGCAAGTTTGATTCACTTCATTGTTAAGTTCTCCATCAACATTTTATCTAATAGTTCTAGCATCTATTAATGACCATTACTTAAACAATTTATTAGTGTTTGCAAAATGGTGATTCTATAATCTTCTTATCCTTCCATATTAATTAGCTGGAATTTTTCTGCATTCCTTTATTCACTAGACCTATTTAGTTACTATGAAAAAACATTTATAAAGAAAGACAGGATAAATGTTTAATTCTGTCTTTAATTGCCAATATTTAAAGTAATAAGATGATGTCTTAGGAACATCCAAAATTTTCCAATGCACTACATTTCTTTTTCTCTCCTCTTCATTTTTCCTCCT
>NW_012138302.1:660300-674163 GCF_000956105.1 Propithecus coquereli | reverse complement strand
ATTATTTAAATGTATTAGAATAGCATTGGAGGAAACAGCTCCTCAATGTGTGGAAGATGGCTGCCTCCTAAACAGGACCAAGAAAAAGGGAAAGGTTGAGGCAGAAACTGCTATTATTATAAACTTCTTAGTACTATTGTACTTTTCAAACTAAGTAGACATACTACTTTACTAAACATTAAAAAAAGAGCATAACAAAAGTAAGGGGAGGGGATTCATTTGCTATATATCTGCCTGCACAGATATATTAAGATATGTGTCAGTGACAGAATATTCAATTCATAAATAATACAGTTCAAATGCAAAATGGATATTCACATGGTCCTCTTTCTTTCAGTTACTTTTTATCTCTTAGTTTTAAAATGTTGAGGAAGACAATTTTTCTCAAGAATAAACCTTACTTTATTCTCTCCTATGAAGAAAAATATTCACCTATCTCTTGCTTTGGGTTTTTGTCCCATCTCTTCATCCATATGCAAACTTTTGTTGTCCACCCCCAAATCCTATGGTAACTCATTTTCCATAAATCCACTTGCCTTCTCAAAGAACTCCAATAAATTAAGCACAATTTATCCTTATGGCTAATTTATTTAAGTTTATTAAAGATCTATATAGTTGACGTTTTTCCCAGTTGGCTAGATTTATTTAAATGCTTTTAAATTTATCCTCACTGTGAATCTCACACTGTGAATCCTCACTGTGAATCCCATCTTGTTCCATGAGGCACACTTGTCTTTCCTTCATTGGTTTTGATCCATAAAGGTGCTTTGTGGAAATTTGCCCTTAAGATGTTATGCCTCATAGTTTGCTCCCTTTGCAGGCAGGCCTTGCCTAGCCCACTTCTGTGGCACCTTCTCAAAGCCTTTGGATCCAGAGCAATGACCTCTGGCTACTGTGACAGCGTCTTTAGTCCTCTACTGAGGGCTGTGCCTCTAGATACTGTAAAGTGTCACTGTCCCTTGTATCCTCACAGTAGGCAGCAATAAAGAATCAAAATAAATTAACCTCAACCTCTATGTGCTGTAGTACATTGTCCAGAACTTTTTTCTAATTCCTTCTTTCCATAAAATTTAAAGACAGCATGACACCAGGCAGAGCAAACCACTTTACCTTTGTCCCTACAGCTAAAAATACATGCCCCAAAAGTAGGTTCAAAATTGAGAAAATGGGCTTTCTTTCATCTGGAGTGGTTGACATTTTTAAGACGTAATAACTATTATAGTTCTGAGAGTTATAGGCTTCAAACATGAGATGAGGGGTTGAAATCATTCATAAAATAACAATTTTTATTATGGAAACTTCAGTCTGATCTCTTAAGATGCAATATATGAAAAGCAAAATTTACATAATAAATTAGGTATTGTTTTGCAAAGCAAAAGATTTTCATTATTGGAGAATTTTATTTCAATTGTTTTAGAAAATAAATTCCCAAGACATTTAAGATTTTCCTCTTCATAGACCACTGACTGCTCTAATTACTTTGACCAAGAAGATAAAGGATGGAGAATTTTAAACCTAGTTTATTGTGAAGGATTGGCAATTAAAAGCATTGAAAAACAATTCCAGTTGTCAAAAGCAAATTTACACCACTTTTAGATATGCAAGTTATTATACAAAGCAGAGGTCATAGATTTGTTCAAAAGCGGAGAACCATTTTTTTCTTTTCTTTTCCTCTCTTTTTCTTTTATTTACTTACTTATTTTTTATTTTTTGTGAGACAATATTTACAATTTCAGGAATATCACATAAAAATCTGGATTCCTGGCTTCTCTTCAAAAAAATGAAAGGATCTGGCAACACACATTTCTACTGACATGTGGCTTGAATTGCAGAGCTGAGCTTGCTTTTATGTATAAAGTGAATACTCCAGTTCTCCAGGGGCCTCTTCATACACTATTGCATGCCAGATTCAGTTAAATTCACTCATTTAAATTACTGCTTAATGTCTAGGCATTTCTTTGCTTTTGTGAACACTAGTTTCCTAAATAAACTACTTATCAGTTTACGAGTTACAATACTCACAGAGCAATGATCTTAATAATTATAGGAATCCTATTTAATGGATACTTTTCATTGATTAATAGTAATTTTATATTTAAACTAATAGTGGCCAGAAATAGAGCTCTTATAAAAAGTAACAATAATTAAATAAATATACTTAATTTTTGTGTAATTCAGTTGAAAACTAAAACTAGCCAAACAGTATTTTTCTTTGTTTTAATATTGTATATTAATCTCCCAGAGTTGCCATTACCAATTACCCTAAGTATGATGGCTTAAAACAACAAAAATTTAGTTTCTCACTGTTCTGGGGGCTAGAAGTCTGAAATCAAAAAGCCAACAGGGTCACACTCTCTTAGAAGATTCCATGGCAGAATGTTTCCTTGTCTTTTCCACTTCTAGTGGTTCCTGGTGTTTCTTGGTTTGTGGCAGCATAATTCCAATTTTTGCCTTTGTCTTTACATTCTCATGCTGTATTTCTGTCTGTAGTTCGATCTCTTTTCTCTTGTATTGACACTCGTCATTGGATTTAGGGACCACCATAAATCCACATAGTGTCATCTTGAGATCCTTGATTACATCTTCAAAAACCCTATTTCCAAATAAAGTCACCTTCACAGGTACAAGAAGAGGGGGGAAAGAGTTAGGATTTGAATATATCTTTTTTGAGAGATATAATTTCAACCCACTACATACTGATGTTTCACAGATTTAAGTAAATCTGTGTCCCATTTTAAGTATTTAAGCACCAGTCACTTTCCAATTTAAATTCACATATTTAATAAAGTCAGGCAATGAATGTGAAATTTTCCTTTGGTTCCAAAACTGAAATCTCTGCTAAATTATAATCAGTTGCATCTAATAAGCCAGCTCTATGCCACAAATCTAAACTGAAGGAAGTCTTAAAATTTAAGCCACAAGGTTTTTATTCATAGTAGGTACTACCTTTCTGCCTTTTTTGAAGATGAGACACATAGCTCCCTGCAATGGTGTGCTCACTGGCTAATACAGCTCTGTCTTTGTGAGAACCAGTTGTTAAGTATTTCAGGAATTTTGAAGGCTGGTGGCAGCTTAAAATTGGTCATAGTAGGAGTATTTACACCACAAAATTTGGCAAACACTGCAAATCAAGGACTCTATTTCCCACAGACCAGTTGTTAAACAATTTTCAACATTCCACTGCCTGCACATTATCAAGTGGTCCACAGGTAGTTTGGCAGTATCAGAGGAAAAAGTAGTTAATTATTTAGTTTGACTCACCTACATTTCATAAATGTAGAATTCAGGATTATTACTGTCCCCAAAATATTATTGCTTCTTAATCATTATTATTTCCTTAAATGATATTCAAGAGCAACAAGGTAGCTACAAAGTTCACAAGGTGAATTAGTTTCAGCTAATGAATTTCAGATCATTTGCATAAAACTGGAATTTAAAAATTGTTATCATAGTGTCATATCTGCAAAAATAGATAAGTGACTCAAAATAATTTCAGACGAGCGTAAAAGTAATGATGAAAAGGGTAACAGAAAAGCTTCTGTTCATCGTATACATAAACAGTATCATAGTGTAAATGTAGAAATTGAATGTGTTCTGACAAAGATTCTGTGACTATGTTTATTTTCAAATAAAAAACACAACTAGAAATATATGAAAGGTGGACTTTTGTTGGACAAGAGATCCAGCCACCTCTATCCCTCAGTGTGTTGTCTGCTCTGAGAACATGTGAAATAGTAACAGGAAGGAAAGGAAACTCTCTCATTTTCAAACAAAGCACAGCAACCTTTCTAGCAAACCAATTACATTTGATCTGAATGAGTACATAATAATGTTTCCGGCATGAAATTGATTAAGTTTGTTTATAAGTTTGAGGAGATGTGACCAAAATCACAGAGGCATCATTCACCATTGTATTCCTCATAGAAAAGGGGGTACCAGTTCTGTGATCACTGAAATGCTTGATAAACTAGCTACAAAGTTAACAAATACCACATTCACAAGGAAAGCAGAATGAGCTCTACATAAAATTCCTTTATCAAATGGCACTATTAGATGTCATGTAATATTGATTACATACAATGTGGAGGAACAAATGCTATGACATGCTCATACAAAAATGTAAGAAAATGTACACTAGGATCAGAACTGATGTGTGAGCGCATGTGTGTATATAGGAAGGGGTATTGCTGGGCAAATAAAGAAATTGCAGTTGAATGCCATGCTGCGTATAGCCTTATGCATAGAGAACTGTTGGCAGTCACCAAGCTGCCTCCTCTTCTTGACTCAATATTGAAGGAAATGATTCAAATTGCAAATACACTCTAATTAATTCAACAAACATTTATTGTACCTGATGGGCACTGATTTGAGGGCCTGGGGGTACATCAGTGATGAAAGCAGACAAAATATCCTGCCTCATTCTGGCATTATGTGGTGTGTAGAAGGAAACAGACAATAAACCAAATAAGAAGGTTGATATCTGATAGCTTTTGCCCTATAGAAATGACAATTTCATACAGTTCAACTTAATATTTTAGAAGATGATAGGTAGCATGGCGATAAATAAAGCAGAGCAGAGAGAAAGTCTTGGAATTGCGGGGAGGGGGAAAGAGCAGTGGGAGGCAAGGAAGGCCTTCACTGGGATGCCCTGCTGGGTGTGCTGTGCAGAGAAAATGGCAGAGGGAGCAGAACTGCTTTCTCCACTGGAGAATACTAGGCATTCAAAGAACAGGTGCTCACAGGAGATTTTGAAAAGATGGGCAAGATAAAACACTCCTTCACAAACTCATAGTACCAGAAAAGATGGTTTATATTGGTTTGCTCGAGCCGTGCATCTCAGAGATAGACCCAGTATCTTGAATTGCCTGAATCTATCAGCTCCTGACTAAAATGGCACAATTTTAATATTAAGATTGGAGATGTTAGGATTTCTTAAGCAGACCAAGCAGGGGGAACCAGCAACTTGACTGCTAAGAGTTTGGCTCTTTCCCAATGCTTATCAGAGAAGGAAGTTAGGCTTATTTTTAAACCAAATCCAAATTCTGCAACAGAATATGGGTTATGCTTTCAAAGCTGACTACTACCTAAAAAGTGGATTGGAAAACTGGATTGCAAAACCATTGGCTATATCTCCCAAGTTGAAGCTTTCAGAGTTGATGTGTGTTAACTTAGCATTTTTTAGAATGCTCAAAATAGTCTTCAGTGGAAAATGTCTTTATAATTCTGGATCTATATGCAGTCTGAAAATCTGGAACTATATGATAGAGCCAACAAACACTCACTGCCATTTCTAAGAGCCTTTATTTATGATAAAAGAATTTCTAATTCAGTAGAAATAAAGACAAAGAAATGGAACCGACTGCATATGCAATATGACCTAGGGCCACAGCCTTCAAACTGAATACAGACATCCAGGTAAAGCATTGCAAACAGCAACGTGGGGAGCAGCATAGCACCTGGGTAAGGGCTCAGGCACCAAAGTCTAGGTTTAGTCCCAGCTCTGCCATTTAACTAGCTTCATGGCCTTGATCAAGTAACTATCCTCTTCATGCCTCAATTTTTATCTAGGAATATTCATAATAATACCAATTACATGGCATTAATGTGACTATCATAAGGGTTAATATATATAAAAAACTTAGAACAGTGCCTGATATACAGCAAAGCCTATATAAGCAATAAGACATCCAGGTTGTTATGATGACTTGGTGGACTTGGAGATATAAAAAACAGTGAGATGTACTATGTATATGCGAAATCCTATTACAGCTTGAAGACTATAGGCATCATTCAGTCTGGTATATCAGCTCACTCTAAAACCTAATGCAGTAAGTCAAGCCTAAAGAAAATAAGGGGTCAAAGGAAATCTGTCATATAATAATAAAATAAAGTGCTTGAAAATAGCTTACACTATTCCTTACGTGCTCCCATTCACCCTCAGGTACACTTCTCATTTGCTTAACAAGCAAGCCCCTTCGTCCTGTCCTTGAATGTTTACAAACTGCAAATGTGCAGTCTAAGTTTAGACTGTTTTATTAAGTGTCCAGCTAGATCTTTAAAGTTTTATGGGAGTTCAAATAAGCTTTCATTACAAGGTGCTATGGGCTGAACGTCCCCCAAAATTCATGTGTCAAAACTTAATCTCCAGTGTGATTGTATTGAAATGTGGTGTCTTTAGGAAGTGACGAAGTCATGAGAGGGGAGACTTCATGAATGAGATTAATGACCTTATAAAAAGGCTTGAGTTTGCCCCTTCAGTCCCTTCTACCATGTGAGTACACAGTGTTCCTTCCCTCTGGATGATGAAGCAACGAGGTGCCATCTTAGAGGCAGTGACCAGACCCTCGCCAGACACCAAACCTGCTGGTGCTTTGATCTTGGGCTTCCCAGCCTCCAGAACTATGAGAAATAAATTTCTGTTGTTTATAAATTACCAAGTCTGTGGTATTTTGTTATAGCAGTGCAATGGACTGAGACACAAGGTTGTGGTAGTCCATTAAAGTCTGGACTTTGGCCATACATTTCTTTTAGTCATGTATTTTTAGGAGACTTCACTTTAATTAATGAAATCTCAGGCGTGGAGTGCAGTGAGGTGTAGGGGGGGTAACAATAGAATTAAGTAATCTAAGCATGAACTCTGGGTCTTGAACTTTAGACCTTAGTGGGTTTTGGCAAGTCACCGAAGCCCTTGGAGCTTCTCTTTCCATATTCAGAAAACAGGGATAATAATTTTGAAAAACAAATGTGAAAATATTTTATCAACTGAAAATACCATGCAGAGATTGAAGGATGTATCCAGGTTTTATGAAGTTTATAAATATTAGGGCCCTTCTGTAAGAAAAGAATACAGAATTGCAAATACAAAATTAGATGCAAAAGTATTTGTTAAGTTAGAATGAGAAAATAAGTCACAACAAACTATAAATGTTAAGATGCTGACAAACACTGCAAACATTAAATCCACAAATATAGCATGATATATGTAAGCATATATTTGATATATATTTGACATATAGAATCATCCAAAGTCCACAGTTTGCATAGCATTTACTGTTGGCTTTGTACATTCTGTGGTTTCGTGGGTTAGGACAAATGTGAAATGACATGTAACCAGTATTATCATATCATACAGAGTAGTTAGTATTATTGTATCATATAAAGTAGTTTCACTGTCCTAAAAATACTTTGGGCTCTGCACATTCATTCTTTTCCCCCACTGCTCCAACCCCTGGAAACCACTGATGTTTTCACTGTCTCCATAGTTTTTCCAGAATGTCATATAGTTGGAATCATACAGTATATAGCGTACACGCATTGTCTCCTTTCACTTAGTAATATGCATTTAAGATTCCTAGTGTCTTTTCATGGCTTGATAGCTGATTTTTTCTTAGCACTAAATAATCTTCCATTGTCTGGATGGACCACAGTATTTATCTATTCAGCTACTGAAGGACATCTTGGTTGCTTCCAAGTTTTGGCAATTATGAGTAAGGCTATTATAAACATCTGTGTACAGGGTTTTGTATGGACGTAAGTTTTAAACTCCTAGATAGATACCAAAGAGCATAATTACTGAATAATACGTTAAGAGTATGTTTAGTTTTGTAAGAAACTGCCAAACTATCTTCCAGGGGTGGTGCCATTTTGCACCAGCAATGAATTAGAGTTTTGTTGTTATTTTAATTTGCATTTCCATGATGACAGATGATATGGAGCATCTTTTCATATGCTTATTTGCCATCTGTATATCTTCTTTGGTGAGATGTCAGTTAAGGTCTTTGGCTCATTTTTTAATCAGGTGTTCATTTTCTTATTGGTGAGTTTTAAGACTTCCTTGTATATTTGGGTAATAGTCTTTATCAGCTGTGTCTTTTGCAAATATTTTCTTTCATTCTATGGCATGTCTTCTCATTCTCTTAACAATGCCTTTTACAAAGCAGAAGCTTTTAATTTTAATAAGGTCTACCTTACCAATTCTTTCTTTCATGAACCATGCCTTTGGTGTTGTATCTAAAAAGTCATTGCCATACCCAAGGTCATCTAGGTTTTCTCCTATGTTATTTTCTAGGAGTTTTATAATATTCCATTTTACATTTAGGTCTATGATCCATTTTCAGTTCATTTTTGTGGAGGAAGTAATATCTGTGTCTAGATTCACTTTTTTTCATGTGGATGTCCAGTTGTTCGAGGACCATTTGTTGAAAAGACTGTCTTTCCTCCATTGTATTCCCTTTGGTCTTTTGTCAAAAATCAGCTGATTATATTTATGTGGATCTATTTCATGGCTTTCTATTCTGTTCCACTGATCTATTTATCTGTTCTTTTGCTAGTACCACACTGTCTTGATCAGGGTTGCTTAATAAGTAAGTCTTGAAGTTGGGTAGCAACAATTCTCCTTTTCATACAGTATTTCTTTTCCTTCAGTATTTTGTTGGCTATTCTGGGTCTTTTATCTCTCTATATGAACTTTACAATCAGTTTGTTGATATCCACAAAATAACTTGAAGTTTTGATTAGAATTGCATTGAATCAATGTATAAAACAAGTTGAGAAGAACTGACATCTTGACACTATTGAGTCTTTCTGTCCATGAAAACAGAATCTCTCCATTTATTTAGCTCTTTTTTGATTTCTTGTATCAGAATTTGGCAGTTTTCCTCATATAGGTCTTGTACATATTTTGTTAGAGTAATACATAAATATTTCATTTAGGGGGTGCTAATGTGAATGATTTTGTGTTTTTATTTCAAATTCCATTTGTTCATTTCTGGTTTATAGGAAAGCAATTGACTTTTATATATTAACTTTGTATCTTGAAACCTTTCTGTAATTGCTTAGTAATTTCAGGAATTTTTTTGTTAATTCTTTCAGATTTTATACATAGATGATCATGTCATTTGAAAACAAGATGGTTTTACTGCTTCGTTCTCCATCTGTATACCTTTTGTTTCCTTTTCTTGTTTTAATGCATTAGCTAGGACTTCCAACACAATGTTGTAAAGAAGTGATAAGAATGGACATCCTTGTTTTGTTCCTGATCTTAGCGGGAAAACTTATTTTTTCTCACCATTAAGTATGATGTTTGCTTAGGTTTTTTGTAGATATTATTTATCAAGTTGAGGAAGTTCCCATTTATTCTTAGTTTACCAAGAGTTTTTATCATGAATGGGTGTTGAATTTTGTCAAATGCTTTTTCTCTTGATCAGATCATGTGATTTTTCCTTTTTAGCCTGTTGATATAAGAGATTACATTAATTAATTTTCAAATGGTGAACTAACATGGCATACCTAGGAAAAATCCCACCTGATCATGGTATATAATTATTTTCATACATTGTTGGATTCAATTTGCTAATATTTTGTTGAGGATTCTAGCATCTATATTTGTGAGAAGTGTTGGTCTGTAGTTTTCTTTTCTTATAATATCTTTATCTGGTTTGGTATTAGGGTAACGCTGCCCTCATAGGATGAATTAGGAAGTAGTCTCTCTGTTTCTGTCTTCTGAAAAGGATTGTAAAGAATTGGTATACTTTCTTCCTTAAATGTGTGGTAGAATTCACCAATGAACCCATCTGGGCCTGGCACTTTCTGATTTGGCAGGTTATTAATTACTGATTTGATTTCTTTAATAGATATAGGCTTATTCTGCTTGACTTTATTCTTTTTTTTTTTTTGGATGAGAAATTAAAACATTTAATTATTCAAAAAAATGTATTTTTCCAAGTACAAAGTCCAACATAGTGATAATCAGAAACATAAGGAAACATTATCCTTGAATAAGTGTCAACTTATTACCAAATGACAAAATGAACCCTTCTCACTTATAAAACTCATTTTGACTCTGACATCGTTATATAACAAAATTCACAATAATTATCTATTCAAATAAACCATAGTTTCAATGATTTGACTTTATTCTTGATTGAGTTTTAGCAGATTCCTTTCAAGGAACTGGTCCATTTCACCTAGGTTATCAAATTTGTGAAAATAGAGCTGTTTACAGTAATCCTTTATTATCATTTTAATATCCATTGAATCTATAATTATGTCCTCTCTTTCATTTCTGCTATTAGTAATTCGTGTTCTCTCTTTTTTCTTTGTTAACCTGGCTAGAGGTTTATTTATTTTATTGAACTTTTCAAAGAATCAGCTTTTAGTTTTATTGATTTTCTCTACTAATTTCCTGTTTTTAATTTCACTGATTTGTGCCCTAATTTTTAGTATTTCTTTTCTTTGACTTATTTTAGATTTAATTTGTTCCTCTTTTTCTAGTTTCCTAAGATGCAAACTTAGATTATTGATTATATAATTTTCTTCTTTTCTACTACATGCATTTAATGCTATAAGTTTCCCTCTAAGCACTGCTTTCACTGCATCCCACAAAGTTTTATAAATTCTGTTTTCATATCATTTAGTTCAAAATATTTTAAAATTTCTCTTGAAAGTTCCTCTTTGATCCATTTGTTACTTACAAGTGTGTTGTGTAATCTCCAAGTATTTGAGGATTTTCTATTAATAGTTATTTTTCTGTTATTTATAGTTTAATTCTATTATAATCTGACAGCAGACATTACATGATTTCTATTTTTTTAATTTGTTAAGGTATTTTATGGCCCAGAATATAGTCTATCTTGGTGAATGTTCCATGTTTGTCTGGGAAGAATGTGTATTCTGCTTCTGTTGGACGAAGTAGTCTATAGATGTCTATCATATCCAGTTGACTAATGGTATTATTGAGTTTAACTGTGTCCTTACTGATTTTCTGTCTTTGCTTCTGAAGAATTTCCAGGGTACAGAGAATTCTATGTTGCTGGTTTTATTCTTTCAACACCTTAAATATTTCACTTCATTCTCTGCTTGCAGTTTCTAAGGAGAAGTCAGATGTAATTCTTACCTTCATTCCTGTATAGCTAATGCATTTCTTTCAGGCTTTTCTCTTTATCTTTGATTTTCTGTAGTTTGAGACTGGTATGCCTAGGTGTAGTTTTCTGTTTACGGTTTTCATTTTTTGTGGGGTTTTTTTTTTTGGCATGTATCCTGCTTGGTGTTCTCTGAGTTTCCTGAATCTGTGATTGGTGTTTGATATTAATTTGAGGAAATTCTCAGTCATTATTCTTTCAAATAATTCTTCTGTTCCTTTCTCTTTTCCTTATCCTTATGGTATTTCTATTATGCATATGACATATTTTTCATAGTTGTCCCACAATACTTTGATACTCTGTTCCATTTTTTCAGTGTTTTGTTATCTTTGCTCAGTTTTGGAGGTTTTTATTGATATACCCTAAAGCACAAAGATTCTTTCTTCAGCTATGTCCAGTCTACTAGTAAGCCCATCAAAAGCATTCTTCATTTCCAGTGCAATGTTTTTGAGTTCTAGCACTTCTTTTCAGTTCTTTCTATTTTCATCTCTGCTTACATTGCACACATCTCTCTGTTTTGAAATGTCTACTTACCCATTAGAAATCTTATCTTCTTAATCATTGTTATTTTAAATTCCTGGCCACCTTTATCCTTCTGGTTTTGGTGCTTGTTCTGTCTATTAAAACTATGATTTTTTTTTTTTTTTTTGCCTTTTAGTGTGCCCTTTAATTTTTTCTCAAAAATCAAGACATGAAGTATGGGTAAAAGAAATTGCTGCAAATGTGGTGGTAAGGTGTGGGGAGAGGGAAAGCATTCTATAGCCATATGATTAGGTCTCAATCTTTTAGTGAGCCTATTCTTCTGGACTATGAACTTTATAAGGCCTCTGAGTCTCCCATTCACCCCCTACTTATGTGGAACAGGATGGCTAGTGGGCTGGAGTTGAGTATTTCCTTCCTTCCATGGAAGGATAAAGGTGGCCAGAATTGGGTATTTTCCTTCCTCCAGCTCAGGCAGGCTCTGATAAAGCCCCAGCCAGTTAGGCTCTGCTTAGATCATTTCTCCTGAGGGCTGTCTTTATGAAAAAGAAGAAAGTGTTCTGACACATTTCAAATGATTCTTTTTCCCTCCCCCTGCCAGAAGCATGAGGGGCTTTCTCTCTGTAATATTTACTGTGAGAACCTGGTCAAACTACTGGAGGTGAAACTCCCAGATATGTCCAGGGCATTCATGACTGGGTCTCCTGAGGGTTTTTAACTATCAGATTTGCCCACATTGAGCCTCCAGCAGTTTGTCAATTACAGTTCCATTTTTCCTACCGCAGTACTGATTCCCATGGTGGTTTTTGCTCATGAGTTTCTGCCCCAGGAAGCCATGACTCCCTGTATTCCTTTGTCTCTCTCCAATTTTGGGGGCAATGTTTGCCTGTGTCCTCACTTCTCTTATGGATCCCAGAAGAGTTGTTGATTTTTTAGTCTGTGCAGCTTTTTACTTGTTAGAATGGAGTGGTAATGCCAAACTCCTTATATGTGCAATCAGAAACCAGAAGTAGCATGGTATTTTTACTAATTAACTGCCTTACATGCTATTATAATAGTCCTTTTCTATACTTTTGGCTCATACTGTTGGAACATCTCCTCAGATGGTAAGGGTTTTATAATATAATTTTTATGGAAAGCATAAAAAAAGACCTTTCTGTAATATGATTGACTTGACTTTTTAGTTTCTTTCAGTTTCACAATTTGTTTTGGGCAATGTCTTGTATATTTTTCAAACTGTCATGTTTTGGAAAATCTTTATATAATGTCATTCCTGTGTGGGTGCTACAATCTCAGAGTATTTCATGTTTTTCTGTCCAGACACTAACCTAAAATATTCTTTAATTTAGTGATACCCATCGATCAGTTTGTCCTAGAGTTATGTTATCATCATCAATTTTGGTGGCACTCATATCAAATCAGCAAGAAATTAAAGCATTTTCTCAAAGTGTTCATATGATAAATTCCTCTTCATTAATTGGGTCATTAAACAATCTAAAAGCCTAATGCATTATCTCTACTAAAAATTGATCCTAGAAATTATCCCTATGGTAGGATGGCTAGCGATAACTTATTAATAATTACGTAAGATGTGATTGCAAGCCACATAAATATATTCTACAAAAGTCAAACTAAATGTATTTTCAATTCAACTTCTCTTTAGTTGGTTCCCAAAAATATCCCTGGCAACTTCAATGCTACCTGACATGAGAAGCATGACAGAGAGGAAGCTGGAGTGGAAAGAGACAGCAGTCTTAAACAATGGCAGTTAAATTTCTTATTTTTTAAAAAGTTACCAAAACTTTTGACTATGTGAACATATGCTTGGGCCCCTCCCAGGATCTTGGAAGGCTTCCATGCAGATGAAGCTTAAGCTTTATTAGCTTCATAGCAAAGCAATCTCTGTAGATTTAACTCATCTACCAACTAGAAAAATACCTCTCTCATCTTACTTATCCCAGCAGCCTTGGCAGCAAATGATACATATTAATAGTAAGGTCTAAATAAATGTTCGAAAGTTAAATATAATAACTTGGGCTATTGTTAATGCAATTAGTGAGAATTCAATTAGCCATGTGGTAAAAACAATACAGAAAGAGATTTTAAATATATTAGACAAAGAAAGATGGTGTAATGGTAGAGCACAGACTTTGGAGCCAGGATTCCTGACTCCATAATATAAAAGTTATGTGTTTCAATCTTTTCTATGCCTGTTTCCTCTTCTAAAAATGAAGAAAGTATGCTAGTCATACTATTAACATACTGTGTAGGATTGTGAGGATTAAATGTATTAATATGTGTATAACGCTTAAAGAATTTTAACACATAGTAAGTAAGCATTTGTTAAGTGTAGTTATCTTTCTTTTTTTTTTTTTTTTTTGAGACAGAGTCTCACTGTGTTGCCCGGGCTAGAGTGCTGTGGCCTCAGCCTAGCTCACAGCAACCTCAAACTCCTGGGCTCAAG
>NW_012138302.1:657738-660250 GCF_000956105.1 Propithecus coquereli | reverse complement strand
GCAACCTCAAACTCCTGGGCTCAAGTGATCCTTCTGCCTCAGCCTCCCAAGTAGCTGGGACTACAGGCATGCGCCACCATGCCCGGCTAATTTTTTGTCTATATATTTTTAGTTGTCCCATTAATTTCTTTCTAGTTTTAGTAGAGATGGGGTCTCGCTCTTGCTCAGGCTGGTTTCGAACTCCTGAGCTCAAACAATCCGCCCGCCTCGGCCTCCCAGACTGCTAGGATTACAGGCGTGAGCCACCGCACCCGGCCTGTAGTTATCTTTCTTTTTCAAATAAAAATCTTCCCTCCCTCTTTCCAAAAATATTGGCACATTTCCAAAAAGGTAGCCCAAACAAAATGCAATTCCAAAGGTTAAAATACAGTTAATACCTGGGATAATCAAAATAATGTGTAAACTAAGGGTAAGAAGAACAATAAATCCAGGAGTTAAATCAGTACATGAAATGAAAAATGGCTTATGAAAAAAGAAGTAGGGAGCAAATCTGGCTCTGTGAACCCTGTAAAGCAGGCCAGCTCAGCTGAAGAATGACTTTGAGATATTGTACCATCAGACTTTCTTCCATTTGTCCTGCTATTTGGCAAAAAAAAAAAAAAAAAAAAAAAGTACTGGAAAAACATATTAGTACCCAAGTCTCAAACACCTCTCCACCTTTCTCATCCCATTCAGATCTCACATCATGGAGAAGCATTTGAATTAATCAAGTGTTCCCAGGGGAACTCTGCTCCCAGTGATTGACTAAGATTATCAAACAGGTACTGATAGTGACTAGGGAGCCTGGGTTGGAGTGAAAGGAACTTGCCATTTCTGTTGCTCCTTGTGATCCTGTGGGACCAACCAGAAGAAATGCAGAAAAATAGCCATCCAAGCCTAACATCTCTCAACATGTTTTCTTTTGTAAAATAAGTATGAGAAAATTTTAAAGGGATCATGTGTGATTCACTAGTAAGGATAAAGAATTATAAATTTTTATAAAACACTGCAGATTTTCACTGTGCAAACCCAAGGGATCTTCAAAAGCTCTAACATTATTTGCTCCCAGGACTCTAATTTTTTGATCTGCAAAAGAAATTGAGGCAATTCCTGTTAGCTTTTTATTATTATTGCCTTATTATTATTATTGTTTCACATTCTCTTAAAAGCAAGCCTCTAATGTGTCTCTAAATATTAGTGCCTCCTTCAAGACAAAAATCCCCGAGTACCACCTCAAACTTGATGTTTTACATTAGAGCTCATAAAGAGTACATACCTTCCACTTAAATTACTGCTACAGTTAAACCTGTTAATGTAAATTATGGTACTTTTTGGAGCCATATAGATTTGCTAAGTACTGTTTAGGTACAGAAATAGTATGAACCATTCTGGTAGGAAGTGATCAGAGAATTTCATCATATATGGCTTTCAATTAGTTATTGATGTCATATGTATATAATGGAAATCAGTATGCCAATTCTGGAATTTTTTGTTGTATTTGTAGATATACCAAGAAAATTATTTTTAAAAAAATTCTTGGAGGTGGTTTTCATATCCCAACACTAAGGAAAAGTTGAGTATGGGAACAAAACTTTTAGTAGGTTTCTTTGAAATTAATAACAACCACAATCACTTTGATTCTTATAAGCACAACAAAAATGAAACACATCTTAATATAACTTTGCCTTTTTTAAAATTTTTAAATTGTGGTAAATATGTATATATAACATAAAATTTGCTCTTCTAACCATTTTTAAGTGTACAGTTCAGTGGCATTAATTATATTCACTGTTTTGTACAACTGACAATACTATTTCCAAAACTTTTTCGTCTAACTAAATGAAAACTCTATAATCATTAGGCAATATCTTCTTATTCCTCGCCTCATACTCCCATCCCCTGAAAACCTTTAATATATTTTCAATCTCTATGAATTTGCCTATTCTAGAAATTTCATGTAAGTACAATCACACAATATTTGTCCTTTTGTGTATATCTTATTTCACTTAGCATAACATTTTCAAGGTTCATCCATGTATGTCATAGCATGTATAAACTTCATCCCTTTTTAGGGATGAGTGCTATAGTAGCTGAATATTATTCCATTCTATGTATATCCCACATTTTGTTTATCCATTCATCTGTTGATGGATATTTGGGGTGTTTCTGCCTTTTGACTATTATGAATAAAGCTGCAGTGAACATTGACATAAAAATACTTATTTGAGTTCCTGTTTTCAATTCTTTGATATATATACCTAGAGGTGGAATTGCTGAGTCAATTAGTAATTCTTTTCACTTTTTGAAGAATCATCAAACTTTTTTCCACAGTGGCAACAACATTTTACATTCCTGCCAGAAATGTACAAGGGTTCTAATTTTTCTACGTCCTTGTAACACTTGTTATTTTTGTATTTTTTTTAAAAAATATAGTCATTCTAGTAAGTATGAAGTGGTACCTTTTGATTTGAATTTCTCTAATGACTAATGATTTTGAGCTTTTAGCGTGTGCTTATTAGTTGTTTGTCTATCT
>NW_012138302.1:583179-656173 GCF_000956105.1 Propithecus coquereli | reverse complement strand
ATATATCTGGAATAATATTGTTCCAGAATTAAGGTCTCTTCTCAGTGAATTTTGAGAAGGTAAAAATGTAACCAGACTTGACAGAATCACTGATACTTACAGCTTTTGATCATCCCAAAATGGAATGGATACCTGAAGAGTGCACAGAGTGATAGTACCCTAATATCAATGTCACTTGAAAAATGAATGTAGCAGAATCTGGCAATTTGCCATGGCATTTTAAAATTGGAGACATGTTTTTCAGAGAATGATGTTCCGGATAATGGTAGGATAAGAAATCAAAACTAACATCTTATTCTTCAGGGGTCCTGAGGGCAATAGAGCATGCATGATAAAGGCAAATATACTTATGGTAAAAATGCCTTGCATTATTTAAAATATACACCTAATCTAAGTAGGCAGAAAGAGGATGTTCTCCTTACCAGCATATCTGAACGCAGATAAGCCAGTCAAAATGTCTTGTTAGAAGATATGCATGTATGTAGCAAGTATGCCTGTCATCCTTCATAACAAATCCCAAAACACTCCAGAATATATGAATTTTTAAGTCATGTTTTGTGAGAGGTTTTTCAAACAATTGTGTAGTCACCAATAAAACCTAGGATAATCCTAGCAACTAAATTAAAATGTTGTACCTATATGTGTATGTGTGTGCATATGCATATGTGATTAAATGTCCACCGTTCTCTCCCCCACCTCCATGCCAATGCAGTATGCGTGTAGCCCCAGTGCTCATTTTGTGCTTACTGGATTTGTTCCAATAATGTTGTCCCTCTGAGATGATAGGCAAAGACCACAGCCCGATGAGTGAGCCGTTGGTAAGTCCCTCTCCTACACCCAGGTCCTCCCCTTGCAAAAAAGGAGAGGCTAGTTCTGAGGCAAGCAGCTGATTTTTGGATGTATCTCTGGATCCC
Organism: Propithecus coquereli; assembly: GCF_000956105.1. NCBI lineage: Eukaryota > Metazoa > Chordata > Mammalia > Primates > Indriidae > Propithecus > Propithecus coquereli. The sequence goes on along the minus strand of NW_012138302.1, from coordinate 655,259 downwards.
ACACTCTTTTTGTCTGGATTTGAAGGAGTCAAGTCAAGATTAAGAACATTCCTAGATGTTGGAGAACAGTATCTTATGCCAGTTTGAGACAAATACTAGGTAAGAAAGAATATTCTGGTGTAGGTCACAAGCTGGAGACAAGAAGCCAGATTTATGAGTCAGGTTATCAAGTTACACATTGCCAGCTCTGTCTCTTTCCTTTGTGTTTTCCCACAGTGTTTTCTAAGCCTATTTTTTAAGTGTCACTTCCTGGTCTATGAAAGAATGCAACCTCCATGCGAGCAGGGATGTTTGCTTCATTAACTGCTGTATCCCCTATGTCTAGAACAGAACCTGGGCCACACTAGGCAATTAATAAATATTTGATGAAGAATGAATGAGCTCCTTGTGTTACGTGATACAGGAAAATTAGGGAGAGTTCCTATAGTCACTGTTGAATATGACATGCTTGATCCATAATTTAGGGAAACAACGTTTCTGAGACCAGAGTGCGGGGGCAGCACTACTGGTAAGAAATCTTCAAGGAGAAATTCAATCTGGGAGGAAGAAATTGTGGCTGCAAGATACAGTCACTCCTCTCTCTCTGGGGGGTTCTCTTTCCATTGCCAGCCTAGAAGAATCTGGCTTTGGTTTGTCAAGGCAACTTTGTGTGTTGGAAGCAGGGCGAGGGTTGCAAGTGGATAGGTCCTTAGAGCTGCATTATGTCAGCGTTATTGGGACAAGTGAAAATAAAGCCAGGGGGAGAGTAGGGGAGCAGTTTACCCTTAGTCCCCATGGGACTCAAGAGGCCTTAGATCTGCTTCCAGTTCTAGTCTGGATTCTAGAGGGAAGAGAGGAGGCACCTGCTCATGCACCTTCTCACTGAATCTCATGGCGACCCTTCACTTTGCTGAAGACAACACGGATGCTGAGACAGTTCAAACAGCTTGCTTTAGGTTGTAGAGGCAGAGAAAGATTGAATCTGGAGTCAAACTTGGGTCTGTTTAATTTCAGAGTCCTCTTTTCATACTCTGGACTTATCTTCACTGTCTAATTCCCAAATCCTACACTTTTAACATTGTGACCCTTTATTGCATGGATAATAGCAACATACTTGTGTCAGCATATGAATGTTCTGTTTCTGAATTATTATTTTGTGTTTATGTGAGGAATAGGGGTATGAACCTCTGCACTGAGGAAAATGCCTGCTCATGATGAAAGATTGAAAAACAAAACTAAAAACATACTGTTCAAAGAAGTGAATAGGTTGCTTTCAGTTGTCAAGTTTAATTAGGAGTGATAACTTCATTAACAAACTGTTCCTTTCTTATGTGGTTTCTGAAAGTTTTTTCTATAATTTAGCCTTAGGAAAAAACGTAGAGAGGTTTTTCCATGTGTCTTTAAATGTCTTTGCTAGCTTGTGAAAAATGCTTTCTGTGTTCATCAAAGAATCATTCTAGGTAGAGCAATATGTCTTGGGGCTGTGTGCTTGTCCATATGACTGTATTCCCAGGATGCTGCTAATTAATTATGCAGGGAAATTCTAACATGTGAATCATTAAACAGGGAGGACTTTTATAATCTTCCTATGGGTCCCTTTTTCACAGCTCGTTTGTTTTCATTCAATCTGTTTTTTCCCTATGCCTTGTTCCTATCCTCTATTTTCATGTGCTTTAACAAAGTATCCGGGGCACTGGATTTTAATGATATTGAAGGATAAGACAATTAGGTGTGTAATAACAATGGTATATCGTGAGTAACTGTTGGCTCTAGAATAAAAACTAAATTCTAAGGAAGCTGATTTGAAAAGAATTTAATTTGACTATGAATTTGACTCTATTTCTAGTCATCCAATACACTGGGAATAAATTTGGGGGTAAGGGTTGGTGGACGTACTTACTGAGGACCTGTTGTGAACCAAATGCTGTACTAGAAGTACTTGATATATGCTAACTCATTACTCCTTACAACAGCCCTGTGAAGTATTTACTTTTATTCCCATTTTATAGTTGAGGAAATGGAGGATTCCTTAACTGAGAGATTAAATAATCTCAATATTGCACCACTAGAATTTCGCAAAGGTAGGATATGAACCCTGGTGAGCCAGGCTCTACCCTCATGCTTTGTATTTTCATATGGAAGGACTTTCCTAAAATTAATTGCATCTTTGAATTTCATCATCAATAACTATTTTTTGTACAAGTACCTTCTGAAAATAGCACATTATTCTTCCTACATACAGCAAAAATATATAACTAGAAATTATTTTCTAATTTCTTATTCTCTCTCTTCCTTGTTTGTCCTTCATGTAGTTGTACTAAGTTGTTTTTCCATTGTGAAATGTACTATACACACAGACATGTGTATAAAATGAACACATAAATTTTAAAGAATCATATCACAATGAATAACCATATACTTAGATTAAGAAAAAGAAACTTACCAGAACTCCAGGAGCCATTTGTAAGCCCCTTCCTGATCACAATCTTCTCTTTCCTCTACATAGGTCACACTGTCTTCTGTGTTACTCATTCCTTTGTGTATCTTTTTGGCACTCATGTATGTATCCCTAAACATATTTTATTCCACTTTGAACCAACTAATCACAAAAATAAATCTGGTTCTGTAGGAAAGTCAATATTGTCACAATTAGAGCAAGGTTCCCAAGAGAAGATAAATTGAACAGAGTTTCTGGGGTATAGCCTGACTTTAGCTGTCCTATAAGTTTGCACGACCCCTGCAAGGTGATAGATGAATGTGGAAAACACAGAGTTCATTACACTTGGACATCTGGCAGAGCTGAAGCATAACTAGAGATAGGACAAAAAAGTTAAGTTTTATATTTTCTACTTGAAGCCCACCATTGCCTCCCCAGTTCTCAGGAACATATTTAAGAAAACCACTTTTGTTGAGCAACTCAGGTGATCACACCTGACCCAGGTAGCAGCTTGGAAAGAAAGTAGAAATTTCATTGGCACGTGGTCTGGACAAGACAAGGCCATAATGCTCACTTGGACATTCTGTGCTAGGTTTAAAAGTAGGTACATTGGTATCAAAATATATTTCAGTTTCTGCCCACCACAAGAGATAAAGTTGGTAGTTTGAGTTTTGCCAAGTTAGAAAGGCTTGGTAAACACCTTGGGATTGGTCCTAACTCTTCCTCACTGTGTGATTTGACCCTTCTGTGCCTAACTTTCTTAATCTGTGAAGAATACCCCTATTCTCCATCTTATAGCATTTTTGGAGGATTAAATTATAAAATACATGCATCGCCCATACATTCTGCTATAGAATGGGATCTCAGGTATGGTTAATGCAGGTATGGTTATTATTTACTCATCTCAAATAATGCTTGGGAAGAGCTGTCATACAAAATATAAATTAATAATAGCAAATTTAATTCTAGTACAGTGCAAATATTTATCTAAAGATATAGTAATATGGAGAATTATGAAATTTGTGAGAGACTTCCAATTCTTGTCTCTGGAATAAACTCTTGTCCAATTTATATCATGGCCTGAAATGGTCCACGAAATTTGTGGGTAATGGGAACAGTGCATTCACTGGACACAGCATTTGCTCATGGAATAATTGATAGAATACTAATATAAACAGGTCCTCAAACATCTTTGGTTCAACACTCTCATTTTACTGCTAGGGAAATATACCAATTTTGTGTACTTCTAATGTTTTGGATATTTAAATTTCATAATTTTTGTTATTTTCTGGGATTCCACAGTACTTCTTGTGGAACCTAACCGTTTGTCTCCAAATTACTGGTTTTGAAAATGGCTAAATGTAATTGAAGTTGAGCATCTGTAAAATGGGAATAATAATTTCTTTACTTCCTACCTCAAAAGTTGTTATACAAAGTAAATTGTGAAACATTTTGGGAAAAATATATGTAAATGGGAAAATGTAATTTTCATTATTTTTCTTTGTAGCATCTCTTTTCTTCAACAAACAAAATCCTAGTATTGACCTTCCTAGTCAATGAGAGAGTTCTTATTTTACAAAATATAAACTGTTTACTTGTTTTTATTTTTAAAGAAAGAAAATCCAGGAAAATAGATTATTTTCCCTTTGCTTTTTAAAAGTAATATGACTTTGAAACAACTACTTTCTAAAGTCGGGGTGTGAGGAACAGTGCATACAGCATTTAACCTTTTACTAGAATAGAGCCACCTTTTCTAGTGTCCAGAAAAACTAGTAAATAATAATAAATCTGTTATGATTAAAAGAACCCAACAGATAACAATGATTTCACTATGCCAAAAGAGTTTAGTTCTCTTTCCAGATATAAATAGATTGCTGCCTGGTCCATACTCTTTTCTTCTACCTTCCCAACAGCCTCTGCTATCCTCATTGAACAACACTGTGTGATTATTAGAGGAGATGAATTAGCTTATTTACGGACATAGGCATTATATGGGCAAATATTTGCCAACACAAAGATAAGCCATCTTTTTCTGAATATGAATTGCTAGAATTTATTTATTAGATTTTAGAGGTGCCCTTTATGATTCATATCATTTCAGAGCAAGAGATATTTTTTTAAAAAAGAACAAGAAATTACATTGAGAGCTTCTATCTATGTGCCTATGGACTCCCTCCCAGATTGATATCTCCAGCTCAGATCACACTTCTGAATGCCAACCCCCAAGCGCTATTTCAAATTCAACATATACAATCTTAAACTCATCATTTCTCCCACCCTTCCAAATCTGTTCCTTTCTCTATATTTCTTATTTTGGAATATTCCTGCTATTATTGTTTCAGCATTCTCTTGTTTCAAAAAATAATAATTTATAAAAATATTTTTCTTTTTTTAAAGAAATTTTATTGATAAATAATAATTTTACACATTTATGAAGTTCATGTGATATTTTGATACACACAAACAATGTGTAATGATCAAATCAGGGTCTTTACAATAACTATAACCTCAAACATTTATCATGTATTTGTGTTGGGAACATTTAAAATCTTCTCGCTATTTTGAAATATACTATACATTGTCGTTAATAGTATTCTCTTAATGGAACTGTTGCAGTTGTCTCTAATGGCTCTTCCTTTTTCCTTATCCCAGTACATACCCATACTGTTCCATAGCTGATCTTTCTAAAACAATGATCTGAGCATATATAACTCCCCTGGTTTGAAACCCTCAATGAAAACTTAATGCCTACAGTAAGAAACCCAGTCTCCTTAGTGTGATATGCAAGACCCAGAGTCTGGCCTTCTTCCTATCAACTTTTCCAACCTCAACTCCCTGCACACGCTTTATGCTTCAGTCAGGGCAAATTGTTAAAGTCCCTAAACAGCGTACCATTCGATGCTTTCCCGTTTTTGCACATGGCTTTCCCACTGCCTAGAATGCCTTTCCCATCTCTCACACCACCCATTCCAACATTTACCTGACAGAGGCTTATTCAGATCCAATGCAAGTTTTCGCCCATTGTGAAGCCTTCTCTAGTGTACCAGGAAAGAAAACTTCCTCCTCTGAGCCACCTTAAAACCCAAAACATCCTTCTATTATTGATCTAACACATTGTGTTCTAACACCTTTCACGTGAATGTTTGCTTCCTTTAGATCTGGAGCTCCTCAGGACAAGAGACATGCATTATTTGTAACAGTTTCTCAAACTCAGTGCAATGAATAGAGTAAGTCCACAAAAAATATTGATTGAATGCATGAATAAATGAAATTTTCAAAAATGCCTTACATCAGAATAACATTTTCATATATATGTTTCTTTAATCCTCACCAGAGCCCTGGGATGTCAGTACTCGTGATCACTGTTATGAAACAGAGAGCGCAGTGACACTACTAATGTACCCATGTAAAAGGAGTTCTCTTACACCCAAAGGCCTAAATGGCCAGTCGATAGGTACCCAAATTGTGGCTGGCATGGCTCACTGAGTAATTTAATATACTAAAATAATTGCTGTTTGCCTCAGGTTTTATTTTACAAGGAAATCTACATATGTGCTACAGGCAGATAGTCTTCTTTTCTCAACTGTTAAGAGACGACTAGAAGCCTAAAGTAAGGCTTCCTCTTAGTCCCATAACTTACAGCCCAGTTTATTGACATTGCTTGTTTGCTGTTCAGTTTATCCCACTTTCTGTGACCTCTTGGGGGCAAGAACTGTGCCATTTTCATCTTTGTATCCTTGGCACTAATCACAGTTCCTGGTATTTAGCAGGCTCTAATAAAATGTTTTTAGAAAAAAGAAGGAGGGAAAGGAGTGGCGGGTGGAGGGGAAAGGAAGGAAGAAGAGAGAAGCAATCAACACCTGCTTGCAAAAGTGGGAACTGTAAACATTATTCCCATTTTGCACATGAGAAAGCAAAAGAAAAAAAAGAAGTGTCCAAGACTACCATGGACTGATTTACTGGTAAAACAGACAAGAACTCAATTGTCCTGTCTGAGCATCCAGGGAACACAAAATCCAGCATCTGGAAAGGAGCAGGCGCTCACAAGTTGGTATTTCTCTTCCCCCTTTCCAATGAGCCTCTCTGCACTCTCCTAAGGAATTGTGTGGAGTAGTATTTTCTAATTATTTAATGAATAAAGCAGAGCTTCTTGAGTATGCTCAGACAAACAAAAGAAATGCCTTATTCACAGTATCCTTTAAAAAATTTTTTAAAAGATCTTTAACAGATTTTTTCTTGAAGATTTAAAAAACTTTTTTAAAAATTTTATTTCAGAATATTATGTGGGTTCAAACGTTTGGTTACATAAATTGCTTTTGTACTATTTGAGTCAAACTGTGTATTATACCTGTTAGGTGTGAATTTACCGATCCCCTTCTCCCCCTCCCATCTGCTTGATTTCCAATGAGTGTTATTTCCATATGTTCACATTAAGTGTTGATCGATTAGTTCCAATTTAATTGTGAATATATGTAGTGTTTGTTTTTCCATTCTTGAGATACTTCACTTAGAAGAATGGGCTCCAGTTCCATCCAGGTTAATACAAGAGGTATTAGTTTACCATTTTTTTTTTTTTGTGGCTGAGTATTACTCCATGGTATACATATACCACATTTTATTAAACCACTCATATATTGAAGGGTACTTGGGTTGTTTCCACATCTTTGCAATTGTGAATTGTGCTGCTATAAACATTTGAGTGCATGTATCTTTTTTATAGAATATCTTTTTTTCCTTTGGGTAAATACCCAGTAGTGGGATTGCTGGATTGAATGGTAGTTCTATTTTTAGTTCTTTGAGGTATCTCCATACTGCTTTCCATAGAGGTTATACTAGTTTGCAGTCCCATCAACAGTGTATGTGTGTTCATATCTCTCTGTATCCACCCCGGCTTTTGTTGTTTTGAGGCTTTTTTTACAAAGCTATTCTCACTGTAGTTAGGTGATATCTCATTGTGGTTTTGATTTGCATTTCCCTGATGATTAGAGATGTTGAGCATTTTTTCATATATTTGTTGGCCATTATTCTATCTTCTTTTGAAAATTTTCTGTTCATGTCCTTTGTCTACTTTTTAATGGAGTTGTTTGATTTTTTTCTTACTGATTTTCCTGAGTCCTATATAGATTCTAGTTATTAGCCCTTTATTAGATGTATAGCATGTAAATATTTTCTCTCATTCTGTAGGTTGTCTGTTCACTCTAATGATTATTTCCTTGGCTGTGCAGAAGCTTTTTAATTTGATCAGGTCCCATTTATTTATTTTTGTTGCTGTGATTGTTTTGGGGGTCTTCTTCATAAATTCTTTGCCTAGGCCAATGTCTATAAGAGTTTTTCCAATAGTTTCTTCGAGACTTCTTATAGTCTCATGCCTTAGGTTTAAGTCTGTTATCCATAGTGAGTTGATTTTTCTGAGAGGTGAGAGGTGCGGATCGTGTTTCAGTCTTTTACATGTGGCTATCTTAAAAATTCTTTTCTGACCTTTTAATTCTTTCTTCATTCCAAAATTCCAAACTCGACTGATAATGTAAAGGACAGAGAAATCCTAAGATTAATAAACTGAAAATCGTTAGAGGTCAGTAGAGTATATTTCAACTAAAGAAATATATAGGAAATGAAAGTTAGGTTACCTTCTTTTCCCAGCTATTACTCTTTTTAACAGTTAAGAACTTTCATACCAAAATTATGGAAAACATTTAAACTGTGTTTCAACAATATTTAGAGACCATGTTTTCTTCCCAGACACATTTGCCCACAACTTTTGCAGCCCGTTTTATACCTTAGAAAAAGGCCCCTTTTCTGGCCTTGTAAAGTACCCTCTTAAAATACATTTACTACATTGTAATCATCTTTTAATCTACTGATTTCGTCTACTAGTTTTTAAGCCCTTTGAGAGCAGGAACAGATAGGACACTACAGAACATGTGTCTCATTTGCAGTACAGAAGCTTTTTCACTTGCTATGATCCTATTTGTCCATTTTTGCTTTGGTTGCCTGTGCTTTTGAGGTCTTACTCAAGAAATCTCTGCCCAGACCTATGTCTTGGGTATTTCCTCAACATTTTCTTCTGGTAATTTCTTTCTTCATAATTTCAGGACTTAGATTTAAATTTTCAATTCATTTTTATCTGATTCTTTTATTTTTTTTGAGGCAGAGTCTCACTCTGTCACCCAAGCTAAAGTGTGGTAGTGTTGTCATAGCTCACTGCAACCTCAAACTCCTGGGCTCAAGTGATCCTCCTGCCTCAGCCTCCGGAGTAGCTGGGACTACAGGAATGCACCACCACATCCAGGTATTTTTTTCTATTTTTGGTAGAGATGGGGTCTCTTGCTCTTGTTCAGGCTTGTCTCAAATGCCTGACCTCAAGTTATCCTCCCACCTTGGCTTCCCAGAGTGCTAGGATTAACAAGCGTTATTCGATTTTTGTATATGGTGAGAGATAGGGGTCTAGTTTCATTCTTCGGTATATGGATATCCTGTTTTCCTAGCACCATTTATTGAAGTGACTATCCTTTCCCCAATATATGTTCTTGGTGCCTTTGCCAAAATGAATTGACTGTAAATGCACGGATTCATTTCTGGGTTCTCCATTCTGTTTCATTGTTCTATGTTTCTGTTTTTATGACAGCACCAGGCTATTTTCGTAAATATAATTTTGTAGTATAATTTGAAGTCAAGTAATGTTCAAAAAAGTGAAGAAACAACCCACAGAATGGGAGAAAATATTTGCAAACTACCCAAGGGATTAATAACCAGAATATACAAGGAGCTCAAATAACTCAATAGGAAAAAAAGCAATCTAATTTAAAAATGAGCAAAAAATCTGAATAGACATTTCTCAAAGGAAGACATACAAATGGCCAACAGCTATATGAAAAAGTGCTCAACATCACTAATCATCAGAGAAATAAATGGAAATCAAAACTACAATAAGATATCTTCTTGCCGCAGTTAAAATGTCTTTTACCAAAAAGACAGGCAATAACAAATGCTGGCAAAGATGTGGAGAAAAGGGAACCCATGTACACAGTTAGTAGTAATATAAATTAGTACAGCCACTATAAAGAACAGTATGGAGGTTCCTCAAAAAACTAAAAATAGAACTACCATATGATTCAGCAATCTCACTGCTGGATATATATCTGAAAGAAAGGAAATCGGTATATTGAATTAATGTCTCCACTCCCATGTTTGCTGCAGCACTAGTCACAATAGCCAAGATATGGAATCTACGTAAGTGTCTGTCAACAAATGAATGGATAAAGAAAATGTGTATATACATACAATGGAGTATTCTTCAGCCATAAAAAATGAAATCCTGTCTTTTGCAGCAACATGGGTGGAACTGGAAGACACCGTGTTAAGGGAAATAAACCAGGCACAGAAAGACAAATATCATATGTTTTCACTCGTTTGTGGGAGCCAAAGAAAAAATTGAATTCATGGAGATAGAGAGTAGAATAATGGTTGTGGGGGGCTGAGAAGGGTAGTGTGGAGGGGGAGATAAAGAAAAGATGGTCAATGGGTACAAACATACAGATGGATAGAAGGAATAAGATCTAGCATTTGGTAGCACAATAGGGTAGCTATAGTTAACAATATTTTATTGCATATTTGAAAATAACTAAAATAACAGGATTGGAATGCTCCTAATATAAAGAAATGATAAATGCTTCAGGTGATGTATGCCCTAATTTCCCTCATTTGATCATTACACATATGCTTGTATCAAAATATCACACGTATCCCATAAATACGTACAACTATTATGCATCCAAAATTAAAAATTATAAATTAAAAACCAAAACAATAAAAACCCTTTGAATCAATGTGAGTTTTATGTGAATATTTAATTATTTGAATTTCATGATATGCTTGCTTCCTCATTATGCTGTATCTTCTCCTCTCTGACTCTAATTTTTTACTGCACTGTAGCCCTCTTAAATTATAGTTCTAAACAGACTATAAATTCATGAGGAACACCAATTTAAGAGTGAGCTGGAAGTTACTTATATCAGAGCAGAATGATTCAACCATGTAAGTCCACTTTGAAACTTATAACACCTAGTATGGAAGGTTTGGCCAAGTAAGAATTCTGTACTTCAAAAGACTTCATGGAACTACATGACCCAGGCCCAGGAATCAACTACCAGCCATGGTGATTACTTTAAGGAAGAGCCTGGGACCTCAGTTAGTGCAAACACAGCAAATCATGGGTAGTTTGTTGGGACAATTTTGAAAGAGAAGCTCTCTTCCTGCAGATACTTTTAAGAGGATGGTATATGTGTCTAAAACTGCTGGCCATTACTGAAGGAGGAAGGGATGTGCCTTAAAATAGAACCAACTGTAAGTAAGATAGAGAGAAGTAATGAAATTGCTTGAGCCTTGGGTGCAGCCATATGTGATTTTTCAGTTATGGAAGCTAACACATTTTCCTTTAGCTGTTTAAGTTTCTGTAATTTCAGCCTGAAGAGTTATGGCTAACAAAATTATGGCTTTGTCAGGATCTACGAAATAAATTGAATAGTATTAAATCCCATCAGCCAAGATTTCTGGTAAGTTGCTAAATTTTGTTTCATTCTATTCTTCCTGACTATATTTGATTTATTATCCTCACTATTGCATGTCTGCCATTCATGACCTCAACTCTAAAATAAACACCCTGCCCACCTAGAAATAAGCCTCCATTTCCCTAACTCTTAAAGAACTTTACTTCTAGGAAAAGATACTTTCAACATTTCCTAGTATTTACATAGTTGTCTTATGAGGACCAATTTGCTATAACTCAGCCAAGATATTTTTTAATCCTGCCTTATACCCCAACATTCCTCATATTATTCATTTATTTATCTATCTATCTATTTATTTTTAGAGAGGGAGTCTTGTGATGTTGCCAGGATGGATTCAAATTCCTGGGCTTAAGCTATACTCCTGCCTCAGCCCCCAAAGTAGCCAGGACTACAGATATAAAACACCACAGCCAGCTTGACTCAGTCAAGTTTTAATTATCCACTTGGATTGTCCCTTGAATGAAAATAAATAAAACATTAGACTATTTATTTATATCAATTATTTTGTGCTGGAATTGCCAAGTCAAAATTTTAAAATCAAAATTTATTTTACTCTCATCATTGTATTAGTATTATAATTACTCATTTTCATATTTAATAATTTCAATTTTTGTTCTAACTGAAATACAATTGCATTGTCTATATATGAATTGCTTTGTGCATGTTAAACCATCCTTGCACCTCTGGGATGAAACCCACTTCATCATGGAGAATTATCTTTTTGATGTGCTATTGAATTCAGATTGCCAATATTTCGTTGAGGATTTTTGCATCTATGTTCATCAGAGATATTGGTCTCTAGTTTGCTTTTTTTCTTATGTCCTTTCCTGGCTTTGAGATCAAGGTGATATTGGCTTCATAGAATGAGTTAGGGAGGATTCCCTCCACCTAATATTATGGAATAATTTCTCTAGAATAGGTATCTGTTCTTTGTAGATCTGATAAAATTTACCTGTAAATCTGTCTGGTTCTGGGCTTTTCAGTTGTTGTTGTTGGGAGATTTTTTATTACTACTTCAATCTCGCTGCTCATCATTATTGGTCTGTTTGGGACTTCTATTTCTTCCTGATTCAGGCTAGTGAGGTTGCGTGTTTCAAGGAATTTATCCACTTCCTCTATGTTTTGTAGTTCGTGTGCATAGACATTTCATGATATTCATGGATGATATTTTGTATTTCCATGGTATCAGTAGTAATGTCTCCTTTTCCATTTTTTTTTTTTTTTTTTTGAGACAGAGTCTCACTCTGTTGCCTGGGCTAGAGTGCCATGGTGTTAGCCTAGCTCACAGCAACCTCTAACTCCTGGGCTTAAACAATCCTTCTGCCTCAGCCTCCCAAGTAGCTGGGACTACAGGCCTGTGCCACCATGCCCGGCTAATTTTTTCTATATATTTTTAATTCTCCAGCTAATTTCTTTCTATTTTTAGTAGATACAGAGTCTCACTCTTGTTCAGGCTGGTCTCGGACTCCTAACCTTGAGTGATCCTCCCTCCTCGGCCTCCCAGAGCGCTACGATTACAGGTGTGAGCCACCGTGCCCGGCCCCTTTTTCATTTCTGATTGAACTTATTTGAGTACTTTCTCCTCTATTTCTGGTTATTCTGGTGAATGGTCTATTGATTTTGTTTATCTTTTCAAAGAAACAACTTTTTGTTTTATTAATCCTTTATATATATATTTTTTTTGGTTTCCATTTTGTTTAGTTCTGCTCTGAGCCTTCTTTTTCGTCAGCTGTCTTTTGGTTTGGTTTGCTCTTCTTTTTCTAGTTCCTTGAGATGTGACATTAGGTTGTGAATTTGTGATCTTTCTGTCTTTTTGGTGTAGGCATTTAAGGCTATGAACTTTCCCCTTAGGATTGCTTTTTCTATATCCCATAGATTTTTGAAATTTTGTCTCCTTTGTTGTTCAGTTCAATGAAATCTTTTAATTTCCGTTTTACTTTCATCATTGACCCAAGGATCATTGAGCAGGTTGTTTAATTTCCATGACTTTGTGTAGATGTGAGGGTTCTCTTGGAATTAATTTTTAATTTTATTTCACTGTGGTCTGAGAAGGTACATGGTTTGATTTTGATTTTTTTTTGAATTTGCTAAGACTTGTTTTGTGGCTTAATGTGATCAATCTTGGAAAATGTCCCATGTGCTGATGATAAGAATATATATGCAGTGGTATTTGGATAGAATGTTCTGTAAATGTCTGTTAGGTTCATTTGTTCTAGAGTCCTGTTTAGGGTTAGTGTTTCTTTATTGATTTTCTTCTTTGATAATCTGTCCAGTTCTTCTTCTTATTTTATTTTATTTATTTATTTATTATTATTATTACTTTTTTAAAGCCAGTCAAATTTAGCAGTGGGGGGTTGAATACCAACTTTAGTGACACTAATGTTAATAAGTTCTGATAACCCACTACTATCAGACTAGCCTTTTTCTTATTTTATTTTATTTTACTTTCTTATAAAAGAAAAGCCTACAGCACCCGGTATTTCCAGGTGGTCTCCCATCCAAGTACTTACCAGGTCTGACCCTCTCGGCTTCTGAGATCAGATGAGATTGGGCACATTCAGGGTGATTTGGCCGTAGATGAGCTGTCCAGTTCTGTCAGTGGGGTTTTGAAGTCACATCAAAAAGATAATTCACCATGATTAAGTGGGTTTCACTCCAGGGATGCAAGGATGGTTTAACATATGCAAATGAATAAATGTGATTCACCACATAAACAGAAGCAAAAACAAAGACATAAGATCATCCCAATAGAGGCCAAAGAAGCATTTGATAAATCCAACACCTTCTCATGATAAAAAACCTTAACAAACTGGGCATAGACAGAACATACCTCAAAATTATAAAAGCCATATATGACAAACCCACAACTAACATCACACTGAAGGGGAAAAAGTTGAAAGCATTCCCCCTAAGAACTTGAATAAGACAAAAGTGCCCCCTGTCACTTCTGTTCAACATGGTACTGGAAGTCCTAGCCAGAGCAATCAGGCAAGAGAAAGAAAGTGTATTCAAATTGGGAAAGAGGTCAAACTATCCCTGTTCACTGACTATATGATCTTGTAAACTCTATATGATCTAGTAAACTCTAAAGATTCCGCCAAAAGACACCTAGAATAGATAAATAAATTCAGCAAAGTTTCAGATTGCAAAGTTAATGTATACAAATCAGTAGTATTTCTACATACTAATAACAGTCAAGCTAAGAGTCAAATCAAGGACTCAATGCCATTTACAATAGCTACAAAGAAAATAAAATACTGAGAAATACATTTACCAAGGAGGCAAAAGATCTCTACAAGGAGAACCACAAACACTGATGAAAGAATTCGTAGGTGACACAAACAAATGCAAAAACATCCCATACTCATCTATTGGCAGAATCAATATCATTAAAATGTCCATACTGCCTGAAGTGATTTACAGATTCATGCAATCCCCATCAAAATACCAATATCATATTTCACAGATCTAGAAAAAATAATTCTATGCTTCATTTGGAACCAAAGAAGAGCCCAAATAGCCAAAGCAATCTTAAGCAAAAAGAACACATCTGGAGGTATCATATTACCTGACTCCAAATTATACTACAAGGCTACAGTAACCACAACAGCATGGTACTGGTACTGGTATAAAAGTAGAGTCATAGACCAATGGAATAGAATAGAGAACACATAAATAAAACCATTTAGCTACAGCCAACTAATATTCAACAAAGCAGACAACAGCATACACTATTCAATAAATAGTGCTGGGAAAATTGGGTAGCTGCAAGCAGAAGAATGAAACAGGACCCCTATCTCTTGCCATATACAAAAATTAATTCAAGATGGATAAAAGATATAAATGTAAGGCATAAAAATTCTAGAAGAAAACTTAGGAAAATCTTTTCTAGACATCATTGGCCTAGGCAAAGAATTTATGACTAAGATCCCAAAGGCAAATACAGCTTTGACCTTATTTATGTGTTTATGAAGAGTTTGTGAATTCCCAAAATACCATGGGAAATAACTAACAATTTCATAGTTTTATCTAGCTTTATGCAGTTCTTATTTTAGTGCCGCTAGGTGGATTCTTGTATTGTTTGTGTTGTGTCTACAGTATAGCTAGATTATCTGAAAAGTAAATTGTGCAATGAAAATCCCATAAGACTCATATTATCTACACACTTTACTTCATTATATCGATCCAGGCTCATTTCCAGCAGCTCCCTATTTCAAACTTTACATTCAAGAAACACTAAATTATTTGCATTTTCTAGAACAAACCACGTGTTTTTTATGCCTTCTTGCCTTTGGATATATTCTTCTTTCTATTTAGAATGACTTTCTATCCTTTGTCCACCAGGGGAATTCTTATCTATCTTTCAAGGCTAATTTAACTATTATTCTTTCAATGAAACCTCCCAGATACCCCCTTACTTTCCAAGGCAACACTGATCACTCCTTTCCCTCTGCTAGCACTGAACCTTTCCACATCTCTATTATTAAACTTGTCCCTCTAAATGATTTGACTATCTCCTCAATGAAAACATGAGCTTCTTTTAGGGAAGTGGACCAGATTCCATGGATTATTGTATACTCAGAGCCTACAATGTACTTGATAATGTAGTAAACACTCAATTTATGTTTGATAAATGAATACATGAATGCATGTATACAGCAAAAGTGATGTAGGTATATGTGATTCATTGAACAATCATTTTGTTTTAGTAAAATGTTCTTGTCCTAATACTATGTTTAAAGTATAGTTTTAACATAAAAATGAGATCTCTGAGCAACTTTTATAGTAAAATTGTGTATTTCTATGGCAGAGTTTGAACAAAAATCCATTAGTTAAGGTTCTAATTGAGAATGGTTCTCTTTTGCTGGAAAATTTAAATGATAGGTTTTTATTTAACAGTAAGTAGTATGAGTGATATGGCAATGTAGAAAGGTCAAGCATTATTTTCAAAAACAACATGTAAAACATATTGGCATAGGAAATATTTCTGCCTTACAGAATGATGTACAAATAACATCTCACACTGGAGAGATAAAATAATAAAAGAATTCATATTTTAAGACTGCTGCTAGAAAAATGGCACACTTACAGGTTTCATCAGAGGCCACAAAAATAGAAGGTTCTCAGAGACAAAAGACATTAAAATAGAAAATGTAAAAATATCTGTCTCATCAATTATATAGATGATCGAAACAAGAGATATGTTCTGACCTATCCCAGATTCACAAGACAAGCCCCACTAAAAGGTAGAACCCATTTTTCCGGCTTCCTATTCCATGGGAAGAAGTTAAGGTGTTAGATAAATCAAGTTTTATGCCTGATTCTATATGATTCAGAAACATTTATGATGCCCTTGCCAGTGAGTAAATACTTACAACTAGGAAGAATGGATCATTTTGCTATTTTAAAACAGATCCTTTCAAGATAACATTTCATAAAGAAAAAATTTGTGGGAGTCAAGACAATGTTTTCACTTGACAGCAATGGTAAACTATGCCCATAACATGTGCTTGACTCAGTATGCCATGAAAAAAAGAGCAGGAGATTATCATCCAATACCACAGCTTTCTGATTACTAGGCTGAGCTATGGCACACTAGGCCTCATCTATTTCTCTGTCTTGTATATAGTCGTCCATAAAGATGGCTCTAGAATTCAGCCTTTTTCCAATTAGTTATTCTTTATGTTGAACGAACTGGGATTAAAATAGAAGTAATTTAAGATTCAAAAGAAAGAGAAAATAGAATAGGAAGAAAGTTTATTTTAGTTTAAAATTTTTTCCAAGTTTTTGCATGTAGCTTTGTCTAATGGCAGAAGCAATCTCAACCAGAAAACATTATTTCTTTCTTCATTCACTGATTTGGGCAATATATATTTACTATGGCTGTGAAATGGACATTGCGCTATGGCTGTAACAGAAAAGGAGACAATAAAGAACATGTCCTTATGATACAAAGAGGAGTTGCGCTATGTAAATCATAATACTAACAAGTACCACATATCATCTGTCTACTATATGCTAAAAGATTTACATACATTATCCTAATCTACATGGCAACCCCATAATTTATGAACTCCTATGTTGCCCCATCAACATGATTTTTAATTTAAAAAGTCAATAGATAATTTTTTTTAAAAAATAGTAACTCATCAGGTAAAAGAAATCTCTCACAAGCAGAGCAAAAACATAGAGATAAGAACCATAAAGGAAAAGGAAAGCCTTGGAGGCTGGATATAAGATATTTAAGAGTATGTAAAATCAGAGTTCCAAGTGCGATAAAAAAGAAATAAGAAGTGATAATTAAAGAAATAAGATTGCTTGAGCCCAGGAGTTCAACACCAGCCTCGGCAGCATATCAAGACCCCATCTCCACAAAAAATAAAAAAATTAGCCAGGCGTGATGGCTCAAACCTATAGTACCAGCCCCTCAGGAGACTTAAGCAGAAGAATGGCTTGAGCCCAGGAGTTCGGGCCTACAGTGAGCTGTGATCTGCACTCTAGCCTGGGTGCCAGAATGAAACTCTGACTCAAGAAAAGAAAAAAGAAAGAAAGAAAGAAAGAAGAAGAAATTTCCCTGAATAAAGATGTAAGCCTACAAGATAGAGAGTAAAATAGATATTTTCACTAATGAAATCATATAACAAGAGAACAACTCTGAAATGATCTCTCCTTAGCATGAGGTTTGAAAAGAGGGTACTTTCTTAATCACTATTAAAATCACTGTACTCTAAAAGAACAGATAAAATACATTCATTTTTATTTGAAATCTGCTAGTAGCCTTCTCGTGGCAGTCACTTGTCCTTTCAGAAAATGTCAACAAATTTGAAACATTTATTTTTTTGTAAAGGAAAACTCAGAAATATTTTCAACAACTTTAAAAAAAAAAACTTTGGGCCGGGCGTGGTGGCTCACGTCTGTAATCCTAGCACTCTGGGAGGCCGAGGTGGGCAGATTGTTTGAGCTCAGGAGTTTGAAACCAGCCTGAGCAAGAGCGAGACCCCGTCTCTACTAAAAATAGAAAGAAATTAATTGGACAACTAAAAATATATAGAAAAAATTAGCCGGGCATGGTGGCGCATGCCTGTAGTCCCAGCTACTCGGGAGGCTGAGGCAGGAGGATCGCTTGAGCCCAGGAGTTTGAGGTTGCTGTGAGCTAGGCTGACGCCACAGCACTCACTGTAGCCCGGGGAAAAAGAGTGAGACTCTGTCTCAAAAAAAAAAAAAAAAAACTTTGCCACATCTGTGAACCTCTTGTGGTATAAAATATTTTCAGTTGTGTTTCTGTCTCGTAACAAAGTAATATTAAAGTACAATTTAATACAATTTAAAGTACAGTTTAAGAAGATATCAAAAATTTGAAGAGGCAAATAAATTAAAGAAATTATACTGGTATCCAATTTCCCTCCCACTTTATTCTCAGTCTCACCATTCCTACTATGCAATTATGTTTGTCTTCTCTATTCCCTGAGTGATGAACAGTGAGGGCACTCCATTCCTTCCCCAAATTCCCTTCCTCAAATATATATGACAATGTAATATATGGCACAAGTCACGTTTCAATTTAATGGGAAAAAAATAGTTTACATAATAAATTCTGTTGACCTAACTGGCTATCCATTTACAAAAAAAGCAAAACTAAATTGCTAATTCCTTTTAAGAATTAAACAACATAAAACAATATAAATATTAGAAGAAAAATTATAGAATTGTTTGCATAAATTTGAGGTAGAGAGAAACGTGGAATAAAAATAAGAAATATAAAATTCCATGAAGGACTAGATAGATATAATTAAATACATAAAAATATTAAATGTTTTAGGGTGAAGATATTATAATCAATGGAAAAGGATAAATTAAAAATAGAGAAAAATATTAGTTACATATCTAAGAGACAAAAGGTTAATATAAAAGACTTCCTAAAAGTTATCATTTTTTAAATAACAAATCAATGGGAAAAGGAGAAAATTCAATTTTCACAAAAGAAAATTCAAGTGCCCAATAAACTTAAGACACTTAACATTTTTTTACATAATTGGTTATTAAAACTAAAAATATACATATTCTGTGATCAATCTATTTAACTCTTGGTAATCTCTTCTATATAAAAATAACCAATAGTACATATATGGACTAGGATATTAATTGAAGCATTGTGGATAGTGAGAAAAAACTAACTGGATACAGCACGACAGTTTAACAACAGAGGAATGGTTGAGTAAGTAGTAGTAATCCATACTATGACATATTATTTGTTCTTAAAAAGAATACGTTAGATCTCTATTGACTGGTGGAATATTCACAATATACTATTTAGTGAGAAAAGGCAATTTCAAGGTTTGTTTAATATGATTTCATTACCAATAAACAAAACTATTTTTTAAACCTATTCTTATGTATATTTATAAGAGCATAGAGAAAAGTTAGAGAAACACATTTCAGATTATAAACATTGGTTACTATACAAGAATAAAAAGAGGTTGATGAAGGTGGGACCTAGGAGGTGTGTGTGGGCGGCAGATTACTATTTTTACTTTTACATCTTGCATTGTTTCCCTATTTGGAATTAGCACATATTACATTTATAAATAAGAAAAATAATTAAATGAAAAAAATCATGAGAACAGGCATTATTCTGGGTGCTGTATAGGCCGGAATAACATGGGTTAAAAAGTATCTTATGAATCTTGTGGAACAATCCTAAAACTTTCAATCCAACAGTCTAGAATAGGAATAACTTCCTGTTAAATGTATCTGGGTTTATGCTAATATTTATTTCCAATGAAAGCTAGGGCCAAAGTAAAGTTGGTTTGTTGTGAATGAATACTACTGGGCTGTAGCTGCACCTACAAGTAAGTGGAGTTAACTAATATCTTTTTTCTCTGGTATTCTATGATTCTTCTAGGGTTCAATAAAAAATTTAATTCAGAAAATATGCAGTCCACATCTGTTAAGTGATTGGCAATGTGCTAGGCAATGGTCACCTACGTATGGATAAGACTTGACGCTTACCCTAAGCTCATTCCACCAGAGAGAAAAGGGGGCAGTTAACTCTGCACATTGCAATTACAAACTATACAAGAAGGCATAGGAGCATATATGAGGTCATAATTATCTCAGGAAAAGGCAGGTTTCTGGAAGATGGAAACTGGCTGTCAAAGATTAGCAGGAGTTTATGAGGTGAATTAACATTTCAGCCTGAAAGACCAGAATGTACAGAGACAACAGAAGAGAATTTTCTGTGTATGTTTCGGGAGATGATTAGCCCATTTGGGCTACAATACAGGATACATGGAGATGTCAAAATATCAAGTTGGAAAGCTGGTTCACTGGGGTTGCTTCTGCTAAGGATTTGAATTACAGCCTATAGATGAATGTTTCTCAATCCTCAGTGCACATAACAACATCCTGGGAATGCTTATTACAACTCAAATTCCTGGAACCTAGCCTCATGGGACCTGGTAATCTGCATTTTAATACCCAAGTGATGCTGATTTGGGGAAAATACTGTGAACTCAGTGAAATCATCAAGATTATAAATTAAAGTTAATGACATTATCATACCTGTGTTTTAGGTGACTAACTCTGGTTTCAGTGTGGAGAATGGATTAGAATTGCCCAGGATAGAGTGTAGTGGCATCAGCCTAGCTCACAGCAACTTCAAATTCCCGGGCTCAAATAATCCTCCACCTCAGCCTCCCAAGCGCTCACCACCACCCCTGGCTAATGTTTTTTATTTCTAGTAGAGATGGGGTCTTGCTTTTGCTGAGGCTGGTCTCAAACTCCTGACCTCAAGGAATCTTCCCGCCTTGGCATCCCAGAGTGCTAGAATTATAGGCGTGAGTCACTGCACCCAGCCCAAGGCAATATATTTTGAGTCAGTAAATTAGAATGAAAACATGTTTGAGGAAAACTAGATAGCCTGGAGAGTGGCAAATATGATTAAGACAATAGAAATTTGAGACCAAAAATATATATATGGGGAGAAAAATTTTGTGTACAGGAGCCAAGAACTTGTGAATACAAAGATAATTTCTCTGCCATTCATTATGATTTTTGGACCGATTCCTTCATTTCTCCACCTCTGAGAGTTTACAGCCTAATTATTAGCTTTCCCAGCTATAAAAATATGGGGCATGTTAAGTATTAATGTTATACAACTAATAGTAGAATGGTAATATTTGTCTACCTGCCTCAAAAGTAGGATGCAAGGATTCATTGTTCAGCGTTTGTGGACACATACAGTGAGTAAGGGGAGAGAAATTTAAAGAGAAACACTCTTCATCTGAATATATTAACGGCTTTTGAAAGATATATTGTTTCCACTAAATCCATTTGCTCTTATACATTTCTCCACTTCATTTTAGGTACTTTTATACAGTTGTCTCTGTACTTTACAATAAAAGGGGAGAAGGGTTTTGTCAAAATTTTCTTTGCAATTTACATTTTCTAATTCATTGTAGTTAATTAAAAAAAAATCCACGGACAAAAGAGATTCAATGCTAGGGATTCATTAATTTAAGCTTTCAGACAAAAGCAAAAATTTTTTATAAATGACCTAGAGCCATTAATAATTCATTACTTTTTAGAAGGAACCAGAAATGTAAAAGTGATTTACAGATAAACTGATTTAAAGCTAATTAGATTTTGCAAAGAATTTCATTTAAATTAGAATTCTTTGTGGAATTCAGTTTAAGAGAAAACTAGAAACAGAAAAGGGAAAGTGTCATTTGATTTATGTACAGTTTACTAAGTTGTGAAATCCTTCACTTATTCCATGATTTGCCTTGGTTTTATAACATTGTGCATGTTATTTCTAATATAAGTTTAAACAACATAGGCGAATCCTAAAAGGTAACATATTTTTTTTAAATGCTGATTCAGGAATTTCAGAGAGAAATAACTATTTGGTGCAACACTACTGAACTGGCAGTAGTTATATTCTTCTGGTACTTTCAGTTGAAAATATTGCATGACAGCTGGCCAGGTGTTAAAAGATGAAATCCTTGTGACAAAGGAAGTAATTGATTGACTTACCTGTGCCTCTAAGCAAAAATTTTAGCTAGGAAAACAAAGCCAAGAACTAAGAGGTAGCTTGTAACATTGCCATTTTTAAGAGAAAACTATTTTCTCTCTTAAAGCGGAAAAACCATTAAGGAAAGATATACACTTCTATTATTAGTGGGTATATGTGGTGCTCGTGTGAGATCACTTACCTGGCTGATCCAAACAGCTCAGTGACTGAATATTTACTGAGTGCTCAAAATGTAATAAGCACTATTAGGGAATGGAGACTGTGAGACCTGGTTGCCAGTCAGGGCCAATCCCTGGGGAGGCACCAAGGGATCATGAATATAGTCCATTCACTGCCATGAATATCATCTAACTCTCTTTTCAATAATTCCTGAAGAAATTGTTTAACTTGGAACTTTAGAAGAATAGCAAAAAGGAATTAATCAAGAAAAAAATAAAATATGACCGTCTAAACATAACTATAACTATAAATATAAAACATTGATTTGTTATTAAATATGAATTTTAGAGTTATTCCATTCTTAATTCACTATCCTCCATTCATTTCTAGGATACTGATATGGTTATTTCTCTATCCAGGTTTGTATTCTGATGCAACCAGCTCTCCTCCTCTTATTCTTAACTTCAAGTGCATCTTCTTCAAAAGTCAAGTATACTTAACCCATACTTTCTGAACAGCCGATATGCTCCAGGCACTGTGCTGTCCTCTGAGTCACCCTGCATTGTGCTTTCCTGAGTTTCTTGGTCTACAATATTGCTCATGCCAGACTCAGCGACTCTTTCACTCTGCAAATACTCTAGGTTGAGGTGATAGATAAAAATGTGGGTTTTTGTTGGTTTCTTTGCATGTCTGTCTGATCTGTAAGAACACAGCAGCAGCTGTTAATTCTTTGTTGCTTCTGTTATTGATATTGCCCTCTCCTTGCTCCACCTTGTCCTAGTGCCCAATATTCTAGGCCACCCTCTGCTTCCCTCTTCCCTTCACCTCCCCCCACCTTCCTCCTACTCCACCTCTCCACATCCAGGACCATGGACTGATTTCCTGCCAGCTGAGTCTCATGGCTCTAGGCAGGGTCCTGCCATCCTGCTTCAGGAAAGATCAAGAAGCATTAGGGCTGCAGCTTAACCAAGTTCTCATTCAAGGAGGCAGTGTTACCTCTCATGACTATTATGTATAGGTTCCATTTAGCAGCTTTAAAATACCAAATCAATGCAGCTTTATCTTAGGATGGCAATCAACTCAAACTTTCACCTTAAAATTGAAACTTTTATAATGGCCTAAAGCCCATGGCACTAAATTGAGAACTGAGAAGAGCCAAGGCAGATAAAATCTGCAAATTTAGCAGATAAAATGGATTACTATGAAGTTGTGCCAAATGTCTATTCAATATGTGTTACAAATTAGAAGGGAGCCTTTTCCAATAAACTCATTCTGAGTAGGTTGGGGAAAATGAAGAAAAATAAGGAAAGGAACATCTGACTTGAAATAAATGTTCAGCCCAGAGTAGTTTGCTTTTTTTGCCTTTTTCTTCTTCTTTTAAAAAACATGTTGAAACCTGGATTTGCAAGCTTTGACATGAATTAATCACTGACTCCAAGGATGATTTTGTTGTCCAAAAAAGAGAGCCTCATTTATTCTTTTGTTCAAAAGA
Organism: Propithecus coquereli; assembly: GCF_000956105.1. Lineage (NCBI taxonomy): Eukaryota > Metazoa > Chordata > Mammalia > Primates > Indriidae > Propithecus > Propithecus coquereli. The sequence continues at coordinate 631,593 of NW_012138302.1, read as the reverse complement.
TATTTATTGAACATTCTATCTATCCCTGTGTTGGGCTGTAGACATACAATGATGAAGCAGATCAGACTCTGCGCCTGGGAGGTGCTCAGCTTTTGGGGGTGTGTGCAGAGGGGGAGGCTCGGCATGCTGGGGGATCCCTGGAACAAGCACACCATCTAGTCCTGGGGCTTTACCTGGTGTTTCTTAGAGGAGATAATATCTAAGCTAAACTCTGAAAGATGAAAAGGAAATAAATTAATCCTATTTTTAGATCTGTGAGATTCCACAACCTTGACAGCTTTTCTCAGATATTTTAATATGAAGATGAAAGGGGTAAATAAAACAATTCTTCTTTTCTTTCCAACATAGGAAAAAGAAAGAAAGACAAATTAGGGGAGAAGGTTGGAAGTTTCTTGAACAGCTTTCTGGAGCACATTACACCTACCTATAGAGGAGCTTTGAACTGGAACACACACACACATACACACACAACCTGTATTAATAGTCAAATGTTGAGAAACTTAAAAAGCTAATCTACAGAGGAGAAATTGAAATTCAAACTGACCACTGGGCTCTGTGAGAGAATTATGTAAATGAATCACTGATCTCATAAATACAGACTGTAATGGTTAATTTTATGTGTCAATTTAACCAGGTGCCCAGATATTTGGTTAAACATTATACTGGGTGTGTATATGAGGTTGTTTTTGGATGAGATCAACATTTGCATCATAGACTGAGTAAAGCAGATTGTCCTCCCTGATGTGGGTGGCCCTCATCCAATCTGTTGAAGGCTTGAATAGAACAAAAGGCTCAGAAATAAAGAATTCACTCTCTGTGCTTCACTGTCCTGAAGCTGGGGCATGGGTCTTCTCCTGCTTTCAGACATGGATTCAGACTAGAACTTACACCAACAGCTCTCCTGGTTCTCAGGCTTTCAGACTTGGACTGGACCTATACCATTGTCTCTCCTGGGTCTCCACTTGCCGACTGCAGATCCTAGGACTTCTCAGCTTCAATAACTATAACCTTGTGAGCCAATTCCTTATAATAAGTCAATCAATTTCTCTCTCTCTCTCTGGAAATGATATAAGTAAGGTAAGATTACCCATCCATGGGTATTAACCCCATCCACAGGTAATACATTCCAAGAGATCCTTAGTGGATGCCTAAAACTGAGGATAGTACCAAACCCTATATATGCTGTGTTTTTTCCTGTACATTCATACTGTACAGCATGGATACACTAGGTAAAGGGTGGGGTGGAGCAGGACCCCAGGAGATTTCATCACACTACTCAGAATGGCACATAATTTAAAGCTTATGAATTGTTATTTATGGAATTTTCCATTTAGTATTTTCAGACCATGATTGACTGCAGATAGTTGAAACAACGAAAAGCAAAACCTCAGATAAAGAGTGACTACTGTATACACAAACACACACGTATTTATCCTATTGGTTCTAGTTCTCTGAAGAACCCAGATTAATTCAGATTTTGGCACCAAGAGTGGTTCCAGAGGAACAAAATTTAAGAATAAGTTTTCTGAATTGGTTTTAGGATTTCTGGAATTGGCTCTCTCACCTGATTAGATTTAAAGACACTAATGACTATTTCCGGTAATAAAGAGAGCGCTAATTCTCTGTGGTGTAATCTGGCAGTAGTGACATGCAAAATATTTTCATGAGATATTCCTAATCAAGAAGCAAGGATATGGGTGACAGTGTATATGATGCTTTTGAACATGTTCAGAAAATTAACACATATAATGAGATTAACTGGTTGCTCTTAATGTCACTGGACTGTGGTAAAAGCCCTGCCCTCCTTTGCAGAGAACTCCTCTTCTTTTGACAAATACCTCTTGACATGCTGCTGGGCCTTAGTAGAAGCTGAATGCTTAACCATGGGCCACCAAGTTACCATGTGACCTGAGCTGCTTATCATTTACTGAGTGTTATCTGACCCATCAAGCCATAAAGTTGGGCATGTACATTAAACACTCCATCAGCAAATGGAAGTGGTATATATGTGATATGGCCAGAGCAAGCTCTGAGAACACAAGCAAGTTGCAGTGGCCCAAATGCCCCATTGTCCCCACTCCTCTACACTGCCTTCTCTCTCCCAGCCTGCACTTATGCCCTCCTGGGAAGTACCCTACAATGAGTTGAGAGGGGAAGACAAGACACGGCCTGCTTTAGAGATGGTTTTACATGGTATGCAGGCACCATGTGAAATCACCTTCAATTGCAGCACTAAAGTCCCTTTCTGGGACTGTAAATTCCCTAAAAGACAATGGTAAAGAGAAATCCCAGTGGGCATAAGTTTGAGCAGTGCACCTGGTTGTTCACTTTGCTTGGAAGGAGAAATGGTCACCTGAGTGAGAAGGTACAAGATGTTACTCCCATCCTCTCATGAAAATGCCTTATGTACAAACCAAAACTAATCATCTTTCTCCATCTTTCTGCTATTCCTTTTCTTTCCCCTATTCTTATAAATCATGAAAAACTTACTATATGCCAGGCACAGTTCTGGGCAGTGCAAAAAGAACAATGTATTAGAGTAAGCTAGTTCATATAACAAAAAAGTCCAAATTTCAATGGCTTTCATGAACAAATATTTATTTTTCACTCACATCGCAATCAAATGAAGGTCAATGTGGCAGAATGGGGCAGTGGCTTTACTTGTCACTGTAATTTAGAGACATGAGCTTCTTCCCGTTAGTGGCTCTGACATTTCCTATGACTGGAAGATGAGGGAAGAGAAAGAGAAAGAGAGAGAGAAAGGAGAATTTTCCAAAAGTTTCTCACATGGCTTCACCTAACTGAAAGGGAGACTGGAAACGCAGTCCAGAGCACCCAGGGAGAAAAGGAGATGGGTGTGGGGAGCATCTATCCAATGTCTGCAGCCAGTCATGAACAAAACAAAGCTCCTACGTGTAGCTTAAATTCTAGTGTGGAGAGAGAAGACAATAAAAAAAAAATGTACAGCATCATATAAGGCAGTGATGAGTGCCGTCAAGAGAAATAACCCAGGGTAAGGGAACACTAGAGAGAGCAAAGCAGCCATTGTATTTCATTGGTTCTAAGAACTTTTTTCTCCCACATTTTAATATCCCTAAAATGAGGATACATCTTACAAAATTATCATTTTGCTTTCTTATCATGTCGCTGATTAATGGGCAGCATTTTGGTTTCTTAGTGGTACCCAAAATAATACTGCATCTTACTGTTACTAAAATGGCATATTGTTTTAGTTTGTTTGGGCTAATATAACAAATGACCATAAACTACGTGGCTTATACACAACAGAAATTTATTTCTCACAGTTCTGGAGGTTAGGAAATCCAAGATCAAGGCACCAGCAAATTCGTTGCCTGGTGAGGGCCCACTTCCTGGTTGATAGACAGCTGTCCTTTCACTCATTATAATCTCACATGGTGGAAGGAATGAGAGGTCTCTCTCTGGTCTTTTTTATAAGGGTGCTAATCCCATTCATTAGGGCATCACCCTCATGACTTTATCACTTCCCAAAGGCCCCACCTCCTAGTATCATCCCCTTATGGATTAGGATTTCAACACATGAATTTTGGGTGACACAACATTCACACCACAGCACATATGAAATAAGATGTTATGTGTAAGGTCATTAGGGAAGGCCTTTCTGCAATGACATATCATCAGAGATCTGAATGAAGAGAGGGATCTAACTATGTTAACAGCTGGGGGCAGAGAGCCCTGAGCAAAGGAAATAGCAAATGCCATAGAAGGAAGCATGCTTGGGATGTTCAGGGCAGAGCAAATATGCTGTGGCCAAGTGGAGCAGGTGAGGTAGAGAATGGTAGAAGGTGAGCCTAGAAAAGTAGCCAGGCGACTGGTGACCTTCAACAAATTATTTCACTGAACAGAGGCTCTTTACTGCTGTGAAGTAAAAATAATAGCATCTACTTCATGGGCATGCATGAGGATTAGGTAACATAGCATGGTGAAGCAAACAGAGGAACGGGTATGGCACTGACATCCCCCTCCCCTCCCTTCCCTCTCTTACCCCCAGGTAAGGACCAATCAGTAATCTTTTAATGGAGTAGTGACAATAATGCATTACGGTTCCTCTAATATAATTTTAGGCTTAAAATTTTAAACCTTTAATGGAAATCCTCATCTATTCAACCACAATGCTTCCTGTTAACTACAAAAGCTATACTTAAAATCTTCTGGGCCTTTTTCTCACAATAAATTCTCAAAGGAAGGCTCTCTAAGTGACAAACTAGATAAAGCTCAATTTTATTTTTCAAAGATGAAACACTCACTTTTTTTTTGCATTTACTATATATGTAAACTTGACAGAAGGAGAACAAGGAGATGGGTGAGAAATGGGAGATTACTAAATCTCGGAAAGGCTCTTCTATTTCTGTTTAAAATTGTTTTCCCATCTACCCTGGCTACATTGTGGCATCCCAATTCAGTCTTCTCTCTTCAGTTATTGGTTTTAATTCACTACAAAAAATGTTTTTGCGCTAAAAATACAACATTCTAGCCAAGGTACTATTGATCAAATGAAATCAAAACTTGGTCCAGTGACCTGTGTAGTTCAATGAATTTGTTACATTTTTCTCTGAATATTCAGGCCTGATTTCAAACACTAAGTCACATTTCAATTTGATGTTCAAATTGATTCATAAAATTACTCATGACTTGTGATCAGTCATGCTAGAAGCCAGTAATGTTCCTGAACTTGAATTTGATATCTTGGCCTATGATCATAGATTAAGTTAACTTTAGTTATATCATTTCCAGGGTTACAAATTTTTTTATACATTCGTAAGGTATAACAATACTATCAAATAAGAACAATTTACTACTTTAAAAAATTGCCATTGTTTTTAGTTAAGAAAGTCCACAAATGGACCCTCTATGAATGTCTGTTCACTCATTTATTTCATTATTCATTAAAAACATACTGAGTGCCTAATGTGTACAAAGGGTATAAATGTGAAACAATGTTACTACCTCCAAGAAAATGGCAATCTGGCATCCATTCACCAAAAATGTATTGTGCCATGAACTGTGCTAGAGATTTAGGAATATAATACCTGAATAAAACACAATAACTGACCTCATATAGCTTGTTGCTAATAATGGGAAAAACATTTAATAGATGGCTATAATGCAATTTTATTTATACATAATGAATATATAAAATAATGCATGATGAGCTGGAATTTTGCTTTATTAATTAGAAGTGTTTGGAATATTAAAAAATGTTTTAATCCTAATCATAAGGAAAACTTTAACTGCAGTAAAATTAAAAGGGAAAACAATTTTCATAGCCCTTCCTTCTGTACTTTTTATGAATGAGATGATTAAACCGTCCAAATTCTACAAGAAGCAGGAAATGAAAATGCTGCGTTGGGTCAGAGGCTGGGAATCAGGAAGCTCCGAACCCCAGCCCAGCAAAGTCGGGTTTCATCACTGTGTGTCCTCTGGCAAGCTGTTTGATCCCTTAATTTCTGAGCCTGTAAAAGAAGGCAGTTAGACTAACTGATGTTTAAGTCCTTTCCATTTCCAATATTTTCGGATTCTCAGCTCTTAATAGGTTGTCTTAGTGCTGAAGAGAGGTTAACTATAGGAAGGCTTGGGCGTCCTATTAGATCAATCATTACAACGCAATGGTTTTAAGGGTGTGTATAAAAGATGAAGCTATGCACATCTGTATGTCCAAAAGGTCTATTTTATAAGCTTATTCACCTGATAAGAGTCCTGTAATTTGCCTTACTAACCTGCTTTGCTCAGGTTCTTCATAAAAACAGTTGGAGCTGTTGGTATATATAGGAAGCCCTGATAGCAATCAGTCTTTAGTATAAATTGTGTATCAGGAAAAAAAGTTAACTTAATCTATGATCATAGGCCAAAATATCAAATTCAAGTTCAACAACATTACTGCCTTCTAGCATGACTGATCACAAATCATGAGTAATTTTGTGAATCAATTTGAACATCAAATTGAAAGACCTTATGACTGACTAGCCCCACAAATGAGTATAAGATTTACATTCCAAGTGATCATATATTAAATTTCTATTCTAATGAAGGCTCAAACTTATTTCAGACATAGATATTTCACTCTGATAAAAGAACCATCTGATTATGATGGTCTAATAAAAAGACCAAAAGCCTTACTTAGTTCCTTTCCCAAGCTCTTTTCTTATTTCCCATTTTACTTAAATTATTCCTCTGAGAAATCAGGTTTTAAAATATATTACTACTCTCTGACCTTTTACCAACAAACTAAATTGTCAAAGATTTCTGTGAGATAACTTATAGAAATTTCTATAAACAAGATTAATGTAGTAGAAAAAAACAAATTGCTAATAAATTCTGTTTTATGATGGGAAACAAAACTTGAAACCTTTAAAAAAAGAGAAAAAAGCACTAGCATCTATCTAGTTTTTCTAATTTGACTTAGATTTAGACAAAGAAATGCAATATTATAATTTAGCAACTGGATTAAAAGAAGCCATGTAAGTTCTTGTCCTAACAATGCCCCAAGTCTAACAATTACAGAGTGAGTTTCCTTACATTCTTTTACAGTCTTTTAAAACACACTCCATACAGAAGTATATATGCATATTAATATTAAATGACTGCTTAATTTAATCCTAAAGTGTTTTCATGATATGCTGAACAGCCCAGTAGATTAGATTCCTGTTTCTTACTTTAATATGCCTTCAGAAAGATGCGCTTGGCAATGAAGAGAATTGTTCCAGACACGATATAATATCAAAGGGAAAAAGAAGGTGAAATATGGAAAAATGCAGTGGAGGGGTTTAACCAGAGAAAATGTAAAAATTGAAGTGGCTGAGGCCAAATTAACTATTTCTCTCCCTGTATTTATACATATTTCTTAACTCCCCACTGCCCTCCCCTATTTCATCAGCAAAACCATCATTGCCTTGAGAAGAAGAAAAAGGAAGAAAAATAGTATTATTTCTGGTTTTTGAATCTCAAAACCTTGGAATCAGAGGACAAAATGAAAGGATTATTGTGAGGAAAGAATCCATAAGAAACCTAGCAAAGCTAAAAGATTAAAAAATTAGCTAGAGAATAATAAGGGCTCGTAGGATTAGAGAGATCAGAGGGAGGAGACCCTGCATAAACACCCATGTCTAGGCAAGCTTGGGTGAGTCTGTGCCCCCATGACTGGGAAAGGCCTAGAGAAGCAGCAAAACCCCAAGGTTCCCCACATCCCCCCAACGTACAAGCAGAAGAGAGGGCTGTGTGGGGTAGGTAGGCAGGCTTCAGATGGTCTCCTCGAGATCCCTGTGGCACCACACAGAATGTTCCCTCTGTTGCAGAGCAGTGCAGAAATGTCCCAAATAGCTGCTTGGGGTGGGAATAAGAAAAGATCCAGCAGTTACCATAAGACCAAAGGGGAATGAGGTCATTCCATTCAAAATTTATGTGGGCAAGTGACACTATATAAGGCCACACTATATATAGGCCAATGATTTGGCTCTATGGAAGTCTCCAGGAACTTATAGACAGCCCCAGATAAAGGCAGCTGGTGAGGAGGAATGTCACATTGATTGAAATTGTTTCTCCTCTTCCATTAAATTGAGTCTCAAATTGGAAAATTTAATTCCCATAGAAAAATAAAGTTAATATTTCTTGTACAACTGGGTTTTTCGACTGAGATTTGTGCCTGCTACACATGATGAATGCTGTCTGATTCTGACTTAGTACATGCCTTGGCACCAGATAAGAGCCTAATTGGGGCCTCCCAAGACTGGAACAGAGGAATAGAGGCGAAAAGAGTTAATAGCTGAGACCCTGCTATAATTCTTCCTCTCTCAATCTGACTGCATCCCAGAGCTCCTGCACATGAACTTTTGTGTGCATCTGGCTGGGCTGCAGCCACATTTTGGCATAAGCATTTTATAGACATTATCTCTTTCCTCACTGCCACTCTTTCCTCATTGATAGGGTAGAGATGAGGAAATGAAGGTTCAGAAAGTTACTGAAAGAAACTTTCTGAAAAGAAAGGTACAGAAAGTTAATTATTCAAGCTTGCACAATTACTAAACGAAGATGTGAACCTGAGTTGACCTAGCTCTGAAGCCCACGCTATTTCTTGCCCCCAGGTGGCCTCTCCCGGCATGATGCAGAATCAATTTTCAAGGACATGTGACTGAGAGGAAAAATATACTAGAACTAGATTTAAAAAGAATCTTTGTTTTTATTCCACAGGGATGTATAAAGGGAGACTTCCAACTTTGTAGGTGAGATAATGCCAAGAATGGGTTTTTTCCATTCACTCATTTGTTCTACAAATATTTTAGAGCACCTACGATGTGCCAGGTACTGTGTTACCAATAAGGTTACAACTATAAGTCCCCACTAGGGAAGCCATGCTACTGCCAGATTCCCATTCAGGGTGCATATTTAAAACCAAGCACATCCTTCCTTCCCTCATTGCTGTGTTTCTGGAGACCAGAACTGCTTTACAACACCTGCGGGAGCAGGCAGAGAAGAGAGGAAGCAAGCTCACTGCTCTGAGGAATGAGGATCTCCTCTCTAGTGCCCCTGCCTCCAGTCTGCTCTTCTCCCGTTCACTCTTCTCTCTTTCTGCCAAGATTTTTTTTCTGATACATGTATTTTACTAATTAGCAGTTGCTCGCCAGACCCCATATGATGAAATTAACAATCTTTAGCATGGGTTCAAGGCCCTTCACTCTCTGCCCTGACCTTCCAATCTTACTGTACTGCCACACTGAACTATTACCCATCTCCTCCAACTCTTGGCACATGCTGTTCCACAGTGCCCTTCTCAATCTTCTATGGTATGCAACCCTCAAATGTTTCTCAAGTGCTAACTCATCTAGGAAATCTTTAGGGATCCCTCTCCTCACTTGTGGAATCAATAATTCTCCAGTTCTATGAGCAATTCCTTCATACTTCTACCAAAGTACTTATTATATTGGTTATGTCAAGTGGACAATACTGCTCAGAGGGAGAATCAGGAAAATTCATGGCGTTGGAGGAAGAGAAAGTATGAGTTAGTCAGAAGAAATGGAATGTGTAAAAAGTGGGTGAATTCAGAGGAACATGTATAGATCAGCAAGACCTTACAGAGGAACAGATCAAAAAATTTGAAAAGAGGGACAAGCTGAAGAATATTTATAATCATATTACCAGAAGGAGCCCTGTGGTGCCCTCAGTACACTGTTGGACCTCATGGAGCAACTGGGGCTGAAGTTATCAAGGTTTATAAGGTAAGAGATTCCTTCCCCATGTCACTGGCATTACAATGGGAAAACCACTTGCAAATGAATTGGTAAATAGAGGTAGAGCTATACATGGTCCAGTTATCTTCACCTTTTGGTGAAGGCCTGGAGAGAGATTTAAAAGAGGTTTTTGCCAAAAACACCAATGAGATCCTGAGGGATAAATTTTGGATTATATATTATAAATGGGCTCATTTCAGTCTGCATACTTAAGATATTTTCTGGGAACCATGCATATCTCTTGTTTCTCCACATTTGTTGATGAAGATAATAAGTCAGATATTTCTTCCAGTCAATGATGTCTCACCTACTCTACTCATCAGCCCCACTGCCTGGAAAAAAATTTAAGCCAGAGTGTGGCTTAAGCATTTTACACACATTATTTCTTTTTTCACCACAACTGGGATACAGTGGAAATTCATTCTCCTCGTGAGCTAAGTTAGTTGGTGACTGAAACCCACTACTTAGAATTATAAAGGAGTCAACAAAATGGCACATGGACAAGGAGCAAGCACAACTGGACCTGTGCTAAGGGAAATGCAAGGAAATAGAATAGTGCTTGGCATAAAAATGCAAGAATAACCCCACAATTGGGTGTCAGAAGGGGATGAAACATTTAAACTAGTGAACATTTGATTTATTACAGTGACAGATTCAAAATGGAGAGAAACTTTCATCACCCTGAAAGAAGGCATAAATGAATAGAATCGGAGTTATCTTTAGAAATGTGGAGAAAGATAAAGATGCCCAAGAGCTAGGACCAGAATGTCCATTAGCAGAATTAGTCAAGGTGATGAATGAATCCAAAAGGACCAAGAAGAGAGGAAAGCTTATAGAAATCTAGCAGATCAGAACAGCATATTCTGCCCAGGCCATTTTGGTATTGGAAGTGACAAGAAGAAGCTAACCCAGGGGAAGTCGTACACATGCCACATCACAATGAGATTTTCAAAGACAAAACACGGAAAGGGTTTTTCTCCTTCTTTTCCTGGCCCCCAAGAAGAACAGTAGTTATAAATAGCAGTATACAAACTATGACAACCTGAAAATAGCTACCTTATCTCTATGTCATGGCTGTCTCTGTGGGTACCATCACGACCTGACGATGATGAGTCAAAGATGATGATCAGAATGTCTAGCAGATGATGTATTCCTTGCATCTGTATGACTGGGCTGCCCTAATTGAGGACATCAAAGATGAAAGGTTGATTAAAGAGAATAAAAGACATTTCAGAAGATAGCCTGCCTCTTTGGCAAGGGACCTGCCTTCAGAGAAACGTAGAAGAATTCTCTGAGAATTGTCAGCAATAAAAAGACTAGAAAACAAGGGAAACTGGGTGGATGCCAAAGGTTTTAAGAGGTGAGAGTGGGGAAATGCTGTGCTTTTATTGACCTTCTCCAAAGGAACAATCTAAAAAAAGGTTAGTTTCAAGTAAAATGTTTTAAAGTAAAAAGTTTTGAAACTCTAAGTGCATTATAAGAAAAAATTTTAAACTTTTTTTATTTTTTTAAATATGTGTGCCTTAACTCTCCTTGCAGATAATAAATCCTAGCCTTTGAGACTCTATGGACATACAAAAGAATGAGAGCAAACTGGGTTCAAATTAACATTCAGCATTTCATTGCTTCTAAATGCAAACATAGCATTCCCACTGGTAAAACAATAGTCAAAATGTTTCTGAAACTTCTTTGTAAAACCAGGTAGAAAGATTAGAATTTGGGCTATTTAAAGGAAGTTATATAACTTATGTTACTAACTTACATAGCAAACTTAAATAACATAGACTGGATAATGCTGTATTCTATAACAGTTTTGAAAATGGAGTACTCGATATTTAACATTCTCTAGTCAAGTTCCTTGAGATCAAGTCATCCTGATCTCTAAAAAAAAATAATTAAAACAAAAAGAACAATATAATAGAAAATATTAAAAAATAAAGATTGGACTTCTTCTAATCTGGAAATCAGATTAACACAAACAATACTTCAACTGCCATAGTGGTGCAATGAGATTTGACTTAAAGTGACCACAGACACTCACTCTGCATTGTCTGGACCCGATAGTAGAGGCCTTGGATTCCTGCATTCTCCCAGGAGGAAGGGCTATACCTGAATTCAGCTCCTCGAACTTGTGACTCTCCTCCCTCAGCAGAAGGGTTTGAAACTTCCTACAGGCTCCAAGCTCTCCAGGTGCTGGGCAGCCAAATTTCACAGAACTCTGAAAATAGTTGCTGTCTAAATTCAGACTGCCTGGCACCCAAATAGTTTGTTCCTCCCTCCAACCCACTCCCACCTGATAAGATCGCTTTCAGGGGTCCCTCTCCTTGAATATTACCCTCCTACATATTGCCCCTGGCCCAGTTTGTTTCTCTGTAAAATGATGAGAGGATGGGGATCTGTACTCTTCTTCACGCAGGCTCTCAGGTCCTAAGTGCTCCAATAAAGGCTTTTCCTTAATATATACCAAGTGATGTTGAAAATTTTATCTTTGCTACCTTGCATAATAATCTTCTAAGAATCTTTTATACACAAAGAATGATAGGGGTCTGTGGTAAAGGGGTCTATATAATAACCACAGTGGCATAAAAAACTATAGATTATTTCCCTAACATGACCTGCAAAATTACAGTTGATTCTCACGATTCACAGATTCCATTTTTACAGATTCATTTACTTGCTCAAATTTATTTATAACTCAAAAATCCATGCTTGAGGCTCTTTTCATGGTCATTCATGGACATGGACAGAATTTAGAAAAACTGGAGTCAACTGATGTTCATATTCTTAGCTTAGGCCAAACAAGGGAACCCCCTCTGTTTTCTTGTTTCAGCTTTCAGAGTATAAACAAATGTCCTTTTTGCGGTCTATTCAGTACCACATTTTGACATTGTTGTGACTTTTGTTGGTGATTTTGCTGTTTAAAATGGCCTCCAAGCATAGTACTAAATTGCTGTCTAATCTTCCTATACTTATGAAGGTTGTGATGTGCCTTATGAAGAAAATATACTCATTAGATAAGCTTTGTTCAGGTATGAGTTATAGTGCTGTTAGCCTTGAATTTAACGTTCATGAATTAACAATATGGTACATCTAGAAAAAGGAATGAGAAATTTGCTAACCTGTACATGAAGCCATGCTGGAAGTGCTAAAATAGTGTCTATAGTGCATGATGAAACTATGGAAAAGATAGAAAAGCGGCTAAATTTGTGGATTCGTGAGACCACAAACTATTTTAAAAAGCATAGTAGACAGGGTTATTGTGAGCCTGAAAGCCAAAGAAATTTATAATCATGTTACCAGTATAAGGAAAATGTTTAACCCTTCTTAGTTAGTGCTGGCAGGCTCCCATGTTTTAAAAGGCAATACAAAGTGAAAAAATGTTAAACTTGCAAATAAGGCAGGTTCTACAGATTAGTAAGCTTCAGGATTTTAAAAATAACTGCTAAGTGTTGTACTGGTAAAGGTTTATGTGGAAGAGCAGGTTTTCAATGCTGATTAGACTGATTTGTTTTACAAGGACATTGGCAAACAAACCTACATGATACAAATGGCATTTCAATAGAAGAAAATGTGACCAGAGGCTCACAGGAACCTAATCTTTTGTTTCCCCTAGGAGTAATAGTTTATTATTTGCTAATCCAGTGTTTGTTTGTTTTTTAATTGAAGACGCTTATTTTTTATTTCAAAATATTAAGGGGTTACAAATGTTTTGTTACCTGGATACCTTCTGTAATGTTAAAGTCAAGGCTTTTAGTGTGCCCATCACCAGAATAATGTTTATTGTACCCAACAGGTAAGTTTTTACCCCTCCCACCCTCCTTCTTGGTTTCTAATATCCTTTACATCTCCTTGTGCCAATGTCTGCCCATAATTAGCTCCTAATTATTAAAGAGTACATGTGGTGTTTGTTTTTCCATTCTTGAGATACTTTACTTAAGATAATGTTCTTCAGTTCCATCCAAGTTGCTGCAAAATACATTATTTCATTCCTTTATATGGATTGAATGTTAAGTCTACATTTATTTCTTTGAATAATCTCCATACTATTTTCCATAGAGGTTGTACTAATTTTCAGTCCCTCCAACAGTGTATAAGTGTTCTTTCTCTCTGAAATAGCTTTTATTATTAATATTTTGAGTTATATTTAAAGAGACTCTGGACTTAAATGGGACACCAGAACAAATGAAACTAACAGACATTTACAGAACATCCTACCCCAAAACTACTGAAAACTTCTTCTCATCAGCACATGGGATATTTTCCAAGATCGATCATATTTTAGGCTACTAAACAACTCTCAGCAAATTCAAAAAAATTGAAATCAAACTATGTATCTTCTCAGACCATGGTGGAATGAAACTAGAAATCAGTTCCAAGAGAATACTCAAAGCTACACAAAGTCACAGAAATTAAAAAACCTGCTCCTGACTGATCCTTGGGCCAATGAAATTAAGATGGAAATCAAAAGATTCCTCTAACCGAATGACAAAGGGGAAACAAACTATCAAAATCTATGGGATACACAAAAAGCAGTCCTGAGAGGGAATTTCATAGCCTTAAGTGCCTACATCCAAAAAGACAGAAAGATCACAAATTAATAACCTAATGTCACACCTCAGAGAACTAGAAAAAGAAGAGCAAACCAAACCCAAAGCCAGCAGAAGAAAAGAAATAACAAAGCTCAGAGCAGGACTAAGTGAAATGGAAACCAAAAAAGAAAAAAAAAAAGAAAAACAACAAAGGATCGATGAAACAAGAAGTTGGTTCTTTGAAAAGCTTAACAAAATCATAGAACACTAGCCAGATTAATCAGAAATAGAAGATAAACAACTCAAATAAGCTCAATCAGAAATGAAAAAGGAGACATTACAGCTGATGTCACAGAAATACAAAATATCATCCATGAAGACTACAAAAACCTCTACACACATGAACTGGAAGACTAGAGAAAATAGTTAAACTCTTGGAAACACACAACCTCCAAAGCCTGAATCAGGAAGAAATAGAAATCCTGAATAGACCAATAATGAGCAGTGAGATTGAAGAACTAGTAAAAAATCTCCCAACAAAAAAAGCCCTGTACCAGACAGATTCACAGTCAAATTCTATGAGACCTACAAAGGAGAACTGGTACCTATCTACAGAAACTATTCCATAATGTTGAGAAGGAGAGAATCCTCCCTAACACATTCTATGAAACCAGTATCACTTGATGCCAAAGCCAGGAAAGGACACAATAAAAAAAGAAAACTATAGGTCAATATCCCTTATGAACATCATGCAAAAATCTTCAATGAATACTAGAAAACTGAATTCAACAGCACATAAAAAAGACAATTTACCATGATCACGTGAGTTGCATCCCAGGCATGCAAGGATGGTTTAACATACGCAAATCAATAAATGTGATTCACCACATAAACAAAAGCAAAAACAAAGACCATATGATCATCTCAATAGATGCAGAAAAAGCGTTTGATAAAATCCATCACCCTTTCATGATAAGTCAGTGTTTACAGTGACTTTATAGAATATTACTACTGCATATAAAAGAAAACTGTATCAAGGTCAGTGCAGTAAGAAAATGTTTTTCATTTGAATGGAGAGTTGCTAAAATGGTCAATGAGAATCAAAAACAGTATAGCTGTTGAGTTTAAGTCAGGCTTTATGGAATGGAAGCATTGCATCAACTCTGAGCTCTTTTGTCTCCCTCTTGGCTATTGGGTGTTTCTCAATCCTTTAACACAAAGGGAGCTGGGCCTACAGGCCAATTACTGCAATACAGGCAGTTAGTAGTAAGTAGTATGTACTTTACTGAGGATGAACAAATGCTCCTTAATTGGTGAAAATCTATGTTTAAGTGGAAGTACCTTGTATAGGAAAACCCAGATATCTTAAGCTTGAGATGCTCAATGGACATCCAATTAGATATATCTGGTAGGCTACTGAAATTATGAATTTGAGATAAGGGGAGAGATCTCGGTTAGAGATATGAATTTGGATGTTGTCAGAATACAGGTAGTGATTAACACCATGGGACTTAAATGACATCTCTTAAGCAGTGACTGAGGATAGAGAAGAAGCCTTAGGACACAGCTGAAGCACTCTAATATTTAGAGGTTGAGAGGATAAAAGGAATATAGCAAAGGAAATTTAGAAATAGTAGTCCATGGGTAGGAGGAAAATAAAAGCTAAGTGTTGTCATGGAAGACAAGTGAATAATGGGTTTCGAGAAGGAAGAGTCATCGATTATGTCAAGAGCTGCTGAGAGATTAAACAAAATTAGGACTGAAAACTGATCTCTGCATTTGGATATGTAGAGGTCATTGGTGATGAACATTGGTGATGCTTATGAAGGTAATTTTGGTGGATTGTGGGAACAAATGCCAGATTAGAGTGATAGGAGAAGAAATAATATGGCAAGTATGGACAACTCTTTTAAGAGTATTTTTGAAAAGACTGCAGACAAATGGAATGGAAGTAAGGTGAGGGCTGAAAAAAGGGTTTTTTAAATATGGGAGATGTAACAGTATAGTGATGATCTAAAAGAGATCAACTCTGATGATGCAGGAGAGAAAGAAGGCAATTATAGAAACAAAGTCCCTGAACAGTTGAGAGGGATTATAGTAGTGGTTAGTTTTGTCCTGGATAGGTGTACTGGCAGTTTATTCACTGCAATAGGAGGAAGGAAGAATGACTGGACATAGATACAGAGAGCTCTTTAGATTTGCTGTTGGGCAGAGGGAAATTAAAGTATGCTTGGATTATTAAGCAGTTTAGAAAAATTATATGTATATATATATATATATTTGCTAACTCTAAACTGTGAGTAGAGAATAGAAATTCAAGTATGTGATCTTGAAATTAAAAGGTAATATAAATTTTTTTAAACAAGTAAAGAAAAAATAGTTCCAAAGAAGTTCATTATCTCAACAAAAGAAAAGGTAAAATAATTAACTGAAATATATGATGATATTAATAAGTCCCCAATCCATTTTTGAGACAAGTATAATTTTGCTACCAAACTAGATGAATACAGCACAAGGAAAGGCAAATTTCATGAAAGTAGGTGTAAACTTCTGAAATCAAATGTTAACAAATTGAATACAGCCAATAAAATAATCATAAAGAACAGCCAAGTAAGATTTATCCCATGAATAAGGGATAATTAAACATTACAAAATTTATCATGAATATACTATTAATATATTAAAAAACTGAAGGAGAAAATTATATAGCAATATAAATAGATTTTTTTCTCAAAAAACTGTTGATAGAATCCAATACCCAAATCATATTTTAAAACTCTTAGTAAACTAAGAATGGAAAGCAAATTTCTTAACTTTATATAGGGTAATCATCAGAAACTTCAGCAAACATTCATTTTAGAGTGAAACTTGAAAAGCATTGTCTTAACGCCAGGAATAAGAGCAGGATGACAAAGTCATTTCACTGTTCGACATTGTAATAGAAACTCCAGCTAACGCAATAAGATCTGGAGCAGGAAGGAGTGAATATATAAATAAAGAGGTTGAAGAAATATAAACATTGGGAAGAAAAGTATAAAACTGTCAATTTCTGCAGACAATATAATGATCAACCTAAGAAATACAAGAGAGTCACAGGTCAAACCTATTCACAATAGTAACGGAAAACACAAAGTACCTAGGAATAAACCTAACAGGAAAAGTATAAGACATTTATGGAAAAAAATGGAAAATTTTTCTGAAACATACAAAAGAATACTTTGATAAGTGGAAATGTAGCATATTTATAAAGATTCCTTATTGAAAGGATATCAATATTACCAGAATAATTTATGAATTCAATGCAATCCAATCAATATACCGTAAGAGTCTTTATTGAGTTTCTGACAGACTTTTTTGTAATTTGAAATGGACAAGTAAAGTCATAATCATTTTAATACAAATAAGGATATTTCTGTCTACATTAGTTAGCTATGAAGGAAGACAAGTTCTAAAACTAAAGCTGTTAATATCATATGGCATTGGCACAGGAATAAATTAATAAATGGAACGCAATAGAGCATCCTGAAGCAAAACCATGTATGTAAATAAGAAAATATAAAATATGATAAAAGTACCTCAAATTATGTTAGTGCCCAACCTTATAATACTCCCCCAAATATGAAAATATGAGAGAAAAATATAAGTAAATATGTGTATGATTTTGAGGTAGGAATGATTTTCTTCAACATAACACATGAAAAAAAGTCCTAAAGTTAAAAAACAATTCTGTATTTTTTAAGATAAAATAAACAAAGTCAAAAAATTAAAAGTAAATATTGCCATCTATATAATAGCCTAAGAATTAGTATCCTGAGCATATAAAGAACTTTTAAATGAATAGAAAAAGACAAACAACTGCCCCTCCAGAATGTGCAGTTCACAAAACAGGAAACATAAATGCAATGCATATAAGAGAAAAAAATCCCCAACCCCACTAGAAATCACTGAAATACATATTAAAACAACTTACCAAACTGGCAAAAATTAAATCTTTGCTACTAAGTATTGGTGAGGATGTGTGAAGTGAGTAATACCATTTGCTGCTGGTTGGAAGTGTAAATTGGTATATCTCATAAGGAAAAATAATTGTAGTATTTGCTTAAATATAAAATGGCATACACCTTACATCCAAGCAATTGTCAGTATCTTACCTAGAAAATTAAACATGCTCTAGAAAATATGTTCAAAGTTGCTGATAACAGATTATGATAAAGAAAAATTGGAAATGATCTAAATGTCTTCCAATAGGGGAATAAGGACTGTAAATCAGGTTCTCTCCACAATACATAATATTATACAGCAGTTAAAATGAATCATAGATTAATAAGTATGAATTCAAATATACCTTTTATAAGACATCGTGAAATCAAAGCAAGACACAGATAAATATAAAAAAAGCAAAACTATGTGTTCCTATGGGTGCATGTATAATATATTTTGGGAAGTGAAAAGAAAAAAATCCAGAAGGAACATACCAAAGGGATAATAGAATTTACTACTGGGGAGGAGATATTAGGTAAAAATTTGAAGATAGGCAAAATAATACCCCCCAAAATGTCCACATCCTAATACCTGGAACCTTTGAATATGTTAGGTTACATGGCAAAAAGGAATAAAGATTACAGATGGAATTAAGGTTGCTAATCAACTGACCTTAAACTAGGGAGATTCTGTATTATCTAGCGTGCTCAATGTAAATTGCAAGGGTCTTTGAAGTGAAAGAGGGAGGCAGAAGAAGGAGCATCATAGACATAATATGAGAAGGATTTGGCTCGATATTGCTGGCTTCGAAGATAGAGGAAGGAGGCCACAAATCAAGTAATACAGGCACCTCCTAAAAACTAGAAAAGCAAAAATAAAAAAATAGATTCTGTGCTAGAACTTCCAAAAGAAACGCAGCCAACACCTTAGTTTCCCAGACTTTTGATCTCTAGAACTGTAAGATAATAAATTTGTAATGTTTAAGCTACTAAGTTTGTGGTAATTTCATATAGCAGCAAAAGGGAACTAATACAAGTTGGGATAAAAAAAAGGTACTTTCATTATTTCGCCATGCTTATAATGCTTCAACTTTTAAATATAAAAAACTTATTTATGTGAAATTTTAAATTAGTAAGATAAAGGAAAAGGAAAAGTAGTTGCTATACGTCACTGGGTAGTACTCTCTTTGTTGTTATTATCATCATTTTATACTTATTTGTTTTGCCTGATCATTTAATGCGGTATGATGGAAATTGACACTAATCATCATAAAAGATTAATGTCAGCCAAACCAGTGAAGTTTCACTCTGATGACTTGTGCACTCTCCAGCCGGTCTCCAGACACTACAGCTCACCCATTCCCATTGGTACATACACCTTTTTAAGCTTCTCACCTCAATATCTACTGGACAGAATTGCATGAGGAATGAACTAGCATTGTATCTGTTAGTTTCTTTGCAGGCAAAATCAAGTTACCAGGAAAATATTTTTAAAAACCACGTACAGTCCGAGAACATGGAGACATTTTGGCTCATTTACCTTTTCTGAACACATTGATGTTAAGCAAGGAACAAAGACTATGCAAATGAAAACAAAGAGATGCAAATGCTTCAGTGAACACATAGTGTTAGTTTTTAGCATCAGCATGATCTATCCCCACTCTGAAGCTTTAACTTGAGTAGATGCTGTGCTTTGTGCAGCTATAACCTAATTCATTTGATAATTACAATTATCAAATCTGGGCTTTACTGACTATACAGTTAAAAAACAAAACAAAAAGCGGCATGGAAGGAAGACCTACCGGGAACCTTAGAATCTATCAATAAGCTCTTGAAGTAATTTAAAGTAATAAACAACTTCAATTGAAAAGGCAACACAATGTTTTCCATTTATATGTACATGTAAGACTTCTTTCTATTACCCTCGTTTTCAAAAAGGACTTGAGAAAGGTCACAAATATGCAGTTAGAAACCAGACAAGTTACTAAAATGTAGGAGAGTGGTAGATGCCACTATACCACTTGAGAGGAGTTAATAAGTTAAGTGGGGAGCACTATATTTACTCTGGATTTCCTGGCAGCTAAAATGAAAAGAGAAAACTCTAAAATATACAAGTGCAGCATTAGAAATGTTCATTTTTTTCATATCTTTTTATTATTTTACATAAGAAACCATAATAGTCATTTTTCAGAAATAAAATTTCATTGGCACTAATGTGAAGGACAAATTTGTGGCATATGTCTATAGATGAGAAATACTAAGTAAATTAATACACACTCTTGTCAATTAAGTGACCTATAAAATTAAAAGCATACTCAATTGTTATTCTATGAAATTATTTCTCTAGACTGTTGGGATAATAATGTTCAGCTATATTGCTTTCTGATGATTCAACTTTAATATATATAAAGTAGAAAACCTAGAAGAATAAAGAACAAGTTTTTCACTAAAAAGTTTCCTTAAAACATAAGATTCACAAATTGGTTTTGAAAATTCATGGCTAAATTCCCTTTTTAGTGACTTAAGTACCAATATTCTCTCTTGTGGACTAAATGGGGCTCCAGATATTTTAAAGAACAAGTATAAGGGACATGGAGTTGTCTATGGAAATTTATGGACATAACTTATGACAGATAAACTTCAACATGAGCATACTCTAACTTTAGAAGTAATTACAGTAAGCATTAATAATTTTCTTTTAAAAAATATGTTTTGAAACTTCCTAGTCAGCTATCTTAAGTATCTGACTAAAATCTCCCAGTTTTATGCTATCTATGGAAGAAACCATTTTGGAATAAGTAGTGGACATCCAATTTTCCTTTCCCAATAGTCGAGATATCTGTGCAGTTCTAAGCATGCTTATTTGGCCACTTCCAACCCATGTGACTCATGCTGGCCAATGAGCACCATTCATTTGCCTGGCCATAATAATTGATACAGATTGAGCATGTGACGCAAGTCAGTTCAATTAGAGTGAACCTCAAAATTTTGCATACATTTTTTGAACTGATGTGTTCTTTTCAAACCCCTTTTAAAGCTGTGGAGTGTGATTGTGATACTTCAAAATGTAATGTTGATTCTCACTATTATGAAAGAATCCAGTCTGAGGGTAAAACTAACACAGGAGGAAAACAGAGTCAAAAGAATTACAGAGAAATGGATCTGGAGACCTGATGACATCATGGACCTCTGGATCAAACCATTCCAACAAACCAAATTAGACTTTTGAGTTTCATGAGCCAGTATATTACCTTATTTAATAAGTTGTTTTAAGTTATATTTTTCATTATTTGCAAACAAAAGCATTCTGCTAGTTTAAACTTATTATCAAAGAACCCATTATCACCCCACCCATTAAAAAAAAAACAAAACCCTTTATGGCCTTTTAAAATTGAACTCCATTCTGATGGGCCCACGAGGATAAGTTAAGAGGAAAAAATATTTTCAAGTGGCTTCATAATGGGACCTGCTGGTTGGGGTCTTTTTGGATTGCCCATTTAGATGTGAGAAAATGTATGACAAAAATCAGTGATTTCACTTTTTTTTTTTTATTTTTTGAGACAGAGTCTTGTTCTGTTGCCTGGGCTAGAATGCCGTGGCATCAGCCTAGCTCACAGCAACCTCAGACTCTTGGGCTCAAGCGATCCTTCTGCCTTATCCTCCCAAGTAGCTGGGGCTACAGGCATGCGCCACCATGCCCGGCTAATTTATATATCTATATATCTATATCTATCTATCTATCTATCTATATATATATATATATATACACATATATTTAGTTGTCCAGATCATTTCTTTTCTATTTTTTAGTAGAGACGGGGGTCTCACTCTTGCTCAGGCTGGTCTCGAACTCCTGACCTTGAGCGATCCACCCGCCTCGGCTTCCCAGAGTGCTAGGATTACAGGCGTGAGCCACCGCACCCGGCCTGATTTCACTTTTAAATATAGTTAAAGTTTGCTTGCTTTGTTCTGACAATAGTTAACCAATAAATTGAATTTCTTATGAAGTTAGAATAATAGAACCATATTATCACCATAGAAAAGTTTGTTTACTTTTTTAACCATAGGAGTTGACATGATTCCTTTGCACCTCATAAATGAATGGAAGAATTACAATGCTTTAAGGATTAATGGCAGTATTACTAAGGAACTGCTTTTTCCCCATGCCAATTTCCCACTGAAATGAGTAATGGAATATACAAATTGTGCATCAACTTTGTAAAATAAAGGTGGAAGCTATCTATATGCCTAAAAGTTAGAAGAATTTCTATTACATACTAACAGAACTGTTGGAGAAGGCATGGAGATACATACAGGACTCTCCATTGAGAGGATGTGGTATGTTCAGGATAAAAGCTAAAGAAATCCTGAAAGATATCCTCCCATCCTTGACATCCCATAACTCAAAACTACAGTCTGAAGAGCTTTTTGAGCAACAACACTGAGATATTGGAGTGATACTTGGAGGCCCTGAATTTCCTGTGGATATTGATGACCAACCCAAACATAGTAGAGATATTCAAGGAATAAATCAATGATTATGAACAAAGATCATAAATAACATATTGGGCACTGAAAAAATTCAAACTTAAAGTTAAGACTAAATTCAAGAAATTTTTCCATCTCAGAGGAAAGGAGATAAAGACAAAAAGAGAAAAGACAAATGAAAGAACCAGGAAATCAACATGTAAATATCAACAATTATTGAAAAAGGGAACAGAACAGCAGGAATAGAAGCAATACCCAAATAATAATGAAAAATCTTCAATGTAATGGAATAAAATTATCTCTCCAGAAAAATTGTCATTTACAGTCCCCTGATGGTTATTAAGAAGCATTCCGGACTTGTTGGATAATGAATAAGAGAAAGCTAAAGTCTTCTGTTCAAGGAAAGGAATAAAGAAAGACATGGAGATTAGAAAATGTGGGAAGAAGGAAAGGATGGAGACAGTGAAAAAGGGAAAACAAGGCAGCTGAGAAGAGGGAGAGGAAAAGAGATCTCAAATGGGCTTTTGGGGAGTAAAATAATGTACTTTCCAATGTCATCATTGTCCTCCATCTTCCCATTAAAACTTTGGTAAAATTTATATTGTTTGCTGGTACTTTGGTGGTGTACTTGGTGTTAGGATATAATACATTGTGCTCATATGTGCAGGCCTTGAGGCAGGCCTCAAGGTTAACGTGAGGCAAGAAGGTAGGCTTCCCACGGTGACTGAGTCACATCGAGATTGCACATAAGAACGTTCTTGCTCTAAAAAAAGACTTGAGTCTAAAAATTCAAAATATACATCATGCTTGATATAAACTAACTGAAAAGAATAATATATTTAGGCAAATTCTACTGAAATTTTCAAACTTTTAAGAGAAAGAATCCTGTACGTTTTGGAAAAAAAACATACCAGATTATCCACAAAGGAAGACAATTTAGCCTGACCCAGACTACTCCACAACACTAAACAATAGAGTAACAATGGAGTAATATCTGTAGGGGTTTAAGGAGAGAAAAATGTGCCTTAAGAATAAAAGAACTATGGAAGGTTTTCTTGGCTAGAAAAGAACTTATACACTATAAAATCTCATGCAGGGAGTAATCACTATGAGTCTAGATGCTCTGAAAAGCTTACTGGGAGTTTGAGCCTCAAAAATAGGCTTCGACTAGAAGGCAAAGACACAGCCATTCCTAGGTATTTTGGGGAAGAAGTGATCTTAGAGATGATGACATGTTACGTAAGGAGGAGTGAACAAAAAGCTAAAAAAGAAACTTGAGTCTTGATTGTACATTAACTTATAAGAAAATGGGAACCATTTGAGGTTTATGATGAAGAAGCGACATGAAGGCATTAGTTTCTTGAGATTAAGTTGCAAAGAATAGACAGGAGTAAGTAGAAACGTGAGGCTCAGAGGACAATGCAAAGAGTTAAACCATGATAATGAAAGCCCAATATGGTGACACTGGGGACTTTAAAAAGAGGTACAGGTGGGAATCATTTTGACATAAGATCTTCTGGGGCTTAGTGTTTGCATATAGAATAAAATATGGGAGTAGAGGGAATGTACCAGTGCTAGGATACAGGGAACGGATAGGAAAGCTGGTGTGTTATTAGACTGCAAGTTCTGACTCAAGAGTCGAACTCAAGTTTGTGCACTTGTATTAAGATGCTTCAAAAACCCCAGGCTCAGTAAATTAATAACAAAAAAGCCAATACCAAACCCTTAAATTGTTCAGAGTAGTGATAGTCAACCATTTTGTAATAATTATATTTGAGAAAGGCAGAAACTGGGAGGAAAAATGACAATGTATTTATAGACAAATAGAAGGGGGTAAATCATAATCTTCAAAAGAAAAATGGGCAAATATTTAAGGGAGTACGTGCACATGAGGGTTACATAGCTAGAAATTACGTGAAAGAAGATGCAAGAACCCTAAGAACAAGGAATTTGTAGTAATATGGAGAAGCAGAGTCAGGACTGTGGGTTCATAGTCTGTGTAAAGGAATTTAACGAAGTTGTGATCAGAATTCTTCCTGAGTTACCAAGACTGGGCTTTCCCACAGAGGTTACCTGAAATCAGCTACTTTGATCGGGCTTTGACAAGGAGGAATTAAAGGTGTTTTGATACTGAAATGACCATCTCCATCTTTATGGAGAGGATTATGGGAGACCTGGACTATAAAAGGTGGTGATTCAGGAAGTCTACCATTTTAAATTTTGTTGACAGGTAAGAGAAAAAAATCTAAAGACAATTCTAAGATTTAAATGTAAATGACTAGGAGACTAAAGATACCATTAACATAAAATAGAAATTTCTGATTCGGTTAAGTTATAGGTTTCAATTGGAAGGATCTCAGTTTGTGATAAAAGCAGTGTTCACCTATGATTCCATGTTACTTTGAAATCAGGAGGTGCATCTAGGTGAACAGCTAACATAGCCAACACTTGGTTTTCACTTATTCCTTTGACAGTTTGGTAACACATACACTGAGCTCAAGGACTTTAAAAACAACTTTGCACCTCAGGAGAAACTTGCCAGGGGCAAAACTAGATTAAAGCCTGAGCCTCAGAGAGAAAAAAGAAGTGTCTTCTGCACTCAGTTGATGGCATGCTGTACAATGAATAATAACAACATCTATATGCAAAAATTAGCACTAGCAGTATCTTTTTCTAATATTGTAAACATATATCTCTACCGGGAGCCAAAATCACACTTAATACTGAGATATTAAAGCCAGTCTCATTAAAGTCCAGAACAAACAATGATGCTCTGGAAGTTCTGAAAAACACATTAAGAAATTGAAAGTAAGTACCAAGAGTATAATGAATTGCAGAAAATATGACTATATATCAAGAAAATCAACCAAAAAACTTGAAATAGGAAAGTTATGAAAAGTGGATGTGAATACAACAAAATATATATATTTGTTTGTACATATATACATTTTATATATATATATATAATTTTACAATAACCAGTAATAATCAGAGGATAATATAATAAGATTCTTCACATAATAATCAAAACAAAATAAAATAAAAACTACATAACATATAATACTTATTATATATTACATAAACTTATAAGGAACAACCTTAATGGGATATATGAGACCCATATGAAGAAGATTGTAAAACATAGTCAAACAAAATATGTTTTGTTTCTATGTGGTAAATTTAGATGTTATTGGCCATGATAGATACTATAGATATTATTGGCTATTTTATATATTATATAGAGAGGTATAAATTCTTAATTAATTAATTGGTTTAGTATAGTTTAATATAATTTGGTTTAACATAATTCAAGTCAAACTTTCAATATTAAAGATATAACTCTACTAAGTAAGCCAATAAAATATAAAATAAAAATCAGGCAAATTTTGGATTGTAGAAAATCTTTCTGAACCCATAAAAGACAAGACAAAATATAGGACTTTCATATCAAAAGTACCAAAAAAAAAAGTAATGGTAAAAAACAAACTGGAAAAAAGTCTTAAACATATATGACTGATAAAGAGCAACACATTCTTGTGATAGACTTTGCCAATTCCTATCCTGCATCTACTTTCTGTGTCTTCTTTGCTTCAAGAACTCATATTGTGTTGGGGGCAGCAATGTGCCAACTATTTTCTTTACTCTTATAGTTAAAGATATCCGTGTAACCAAATTTGGACAAAGAGAAATAAAAAAAATTTCCTGGATGGTGTTTCAAGAACAGCTATGTTTTTCTTATCAAAAGAAAGAATCTAAGTGGACATGTACTTTTTGCCATCCATTCTTCTTCCCTTCCTTCATGAAATCTGGATTTGATGGCTGGAGATGGAACAACCATCTTTGGATCATAAGAAAATAAAAGTTACTCACTAGTCCCTTGAATGCCTGCACCAGCACTTAAATTCCATTGCTGAACTCGTTACATGAGGAAAAAATACTCTTACTTGGTTAAGCCACACCATCTGGTTTCTGTTACATGCACTTAAGCTAAAAGAAAAACTTAATATTTTAAAAACTATAAATTTTATAGGAAAAAATGAATACCCTTATGGGAAAAAATGAATTAAACACACAGAATATAATTTCAAAGCTACAAAAGTACAACATGAAAAAGTATTAAAAATCATTAACTACAAAAACATTTTAAACAAGTTACCATTATTAAACGATTAAGATGCAAAGATTTAAAAACAAAGGGATGGTTGTAAAAACTATTACACACTGCTGGTGAAAGGATAAATTAGTAAAACCTTTCATAAGGCATTTCTTTAGTATGCCTCATTAGACCTTAAAATATGCATATTCTTTGGCTCGTAGACCCAAATGTAAAATATAAAACTATAAAACTTCCAGAAGAAAATGCAAGAGAAAAATCTGTGTGACCTTGAGTTAGGTGACGCATTATTAGATACAACATTAAAAGCATACTCCATAGAGAAAAAAATTGATATTGTACTTTATCCAAATTAAAAACTTTTGCACTATGAAAGACACTGTTAAGAGAATGAAAAGTCAAGCCACAGGACAGGAGAAAATATTTACAGACCACATATCCTATAAAGATATATCCAGAACATATAAAGAAATTTCATTCATTGTAGATAGGAATGGAACATGGTACAATCACTTTGAGAAAGAGTTTCTTTTACAGTTAAACATATACTTCTGATGACCCCAAAATCTCAAGTGCATTGAGAATGACCGAATTAGAACTACGTGCAATCAAATGGGTAACAAATATAGTGTTAAGAAAAAGAAGTCAGACACAAAATAGTACACATGGCATGATTTCATTTACGTATAGTTCTAAAACAGACAAAACTAGTCTATGGTGTTAGAAACGTACAGAGTGGTCATTTGAGGTGTAGGGGGTAATTTATAAGAAGACTTCTGGAATGCTGGTAATGTTTTGCTTCTTAATCTGGAAAATGGTTATATGAGTGTGTTTACTTTGTAAAAACACAAGCTGTGCATACATAATTTATAACCTTTTTTGTATGTATATTCTTCTTTAATAAAAAGTTCACCAAAAGAAAGGAGAGGGGATTGGTTAGATTGTCATACATGAATGCAATAAAATATTCTTTAATCATTAAAAATATTATACTGCTTTAGAAAAATATGCTTAATAAAAGTGAGGGAAGAAAAAAGTTACAAAAACTATTTTAATAAATAGTTTAAAAGTACATATGAAAAACAAAGATCTGGAAGACTATACACTGAGATATTTATTTTGGTTGGTTCATGGATGCTTTGTGTTCTTTGCACTAGTGTTCACTGTTCAATTCTTCCGTGATGAGCATATATTAATTGTGTATAAGAAAAAAGTTTTAAATTATATAAAAAGTAAAAATGGGGCTCTTGCACTACAAAACATCAAATATGACATAATAATTAAAGCGTGTAGGAGTAAATATGTAGATAAATGGAAGAAAACCCAGCAACAGACAGAACTTTTAATATTGTAAAGGGAGTGCTACAAGTATGTATGAAAGGAGGGGATATTTTCATAAACAGTGCCAGGAGAATATTTGGAAAAAATAAATTTATATCTACATCACATGTAAAGGAATAAATTCCTCAAAAATCTAGAGGTAGACGTTAAAAACAAGTAACAAATTAAAAATATAGAAAAATAGTGGTAAACATCATTCTCTGTGAAGAGACTTTCAAAAAGGGTTTTGGCTACATAAAATGAAAGGCTCTTCTAGTTCAAAAGAAGTCATCAGAAAGATTAAAATGCAAACAATAAATTGTGGAGAATGTTTGGTATGAATATGGCATAAAAAGGACATATATACGTGATATTTAAGAACTCTGAGAAACTTGTAAGAAATGCATAGAGATGCCAACAGGAAAATAGCATGAAAGTCATGAATCACAGAAAAGAAAATGTAAATGTCTAATAAACAGAGAAAAGATGACTGCATGAAGCCTCATTACAGAATATCCTTCCCCAAAACTAATACGATGAACAAAACTAAACAAAGAAAAAAATGGCATGGAAGAAATCTGTTTTTAGTAGCAGCAATCAAACAAGAAAAGAATTACAACCTAGTGGCAGACAAGCACTTCTGTTTCCAGCCAAGAAATAAGAAAGTTGCCTTCTTGCCTGAAACAATTAGAAACAGGACAAAATGTATGAAACAACAGTTTTCAAGACATCAGTCATCAAACAATGAAAGATTCTGATCTCTCAGAAGTGAGAAATAAATGGGATGAACCTCAAAACTGCTCCAGTTCATCGCTTTGAGAGAGTTCCTAGGCTACTATTTAGCAGAGGGGAAGCAAGGCAGACCCTATAGATTTCCACAACTGAGGATATGGAGCTGATATTCTGAAGAGATAAAATCAGCAAGAGTTCTTAAGGCATCGGGTACCATTAAGAAGATGACTACACAGAGCTTTCCAGATATCTTCAGAGGATCCACTCTGAGTCTTCAGCTTAGTGCTGATAAGTATGTGCTTGGGAACTACTTGAGGTTAGGGAGACAACTTAACAAAAAGATTAAGGGGAACAATCCCAAGAGCTAGTTCATACAGGGTTGGGAGTAGTTCCTGTTCCCAATAGTCAGAGTTAAAAATCCCTCAGGGTACTCAAAAGAGTTTTGCCTCAGTAGTGGGGAAATTATCACTAGACTAAACACTGCTCTGGTCCCACCTAATAAAGCTTAAATGCAAAGCCCAAAGGAATCCAATTTTTTCTGGTAATTTAACTGCATGCCAAATAAAGCACAACAATATGTGTAGGAATACAAAAATATGCAGCACTAAAAAAGGTAAAATTTATAATGTCTAGCTCTAGCATCCATTCAAAAATTATCAGGCATGCAAAAAAGTAAAAAAAATACAACCCATAATGAGAAGAAAAATAAATCAATCAAAACCAGCCTAGAAATACTAATATATGAGATAGCATTAGCAGACAAGGTATTTGATAATAAAAATGGTTATTATGACTGTGACTATATTCTATTAATATGTGTTCAATAGGCTAAAGAATGAATAAATTAATTAGCAACATTATTTATGTGTATATGCTTATGTACATACACATATATATAAATATATCACATCATTAATAATAGATTAGATGTTGCAAAAGAAAAGATTAGTGTACTTGAATACATAGCAAAAAAGTTATCCAAAATTAAACGTGGCAAGAAAAAAGGCTGAAAACAAAGGGAACAGAGAATCAATAAGGTGAGGGACAGATTAAAAAACATTTTAAAAAAATAATGCTTTAAACATTTTCAAAAGTGATGAAAACTATAAACTTAGAGATCCAAAAAATTCAGGGTACCCCAAATAAAAGAAATATGCAAGGAACTACACTAAGGCATATCATAATAAAATTGATTAAAATCACTGATAAGAGCAACCAGAGGAAAAAAAGACACATGACATACAGAGGGAAAAATGTAATGATGACATAATATTTCTCACCAGAAATATACAAGTCAGAAGAAAATGGAGCAACCCCTTTAAGGCTGTGGAAGAAAATAAATTGTCACCACAAACTTCTGTTTCCAGGGAGGTGGGGGGACAAAAACAACTTTCAAAAATGAAAGCGAAATAAAGGCTTTTTCAGATATACAAAAGCTGAAAGAATTCATCAGCAATAGACCAGCATTACAAAACATAGTTCTCTAAACTGAGGAAAATGATGCCAGAGGGAAATTTGGAATCTGCACAAAAGAATGAAGAGCACTGAAGATGGTAATTATGTGGATTAATAAGCAATACATTTTTCCTTATTATTTAGATCTCATTAAAAGTTAACCAATTGTTTAAAGAAAAAATAACAAAGCATTTTAGTATTTATAACACATGTACAAGTGAAATGTAAACAGCAATAACACAAAAGCATGGATGAGAAAGTAGTAAAGTTCTTATACTACACATGAAATGGTGTAATATTACTTAATGTTAGACTGTGATAAATTAAAGTTTTATATTATAGACTCTAAAGCAACCACTAAAATAAAGCAACAAAGAGTTATAGAAAATAAACTCAACAAAGGGGATAAAAAAATACTCAGTCTAAAAGAAGGCAGAAAAAAGAGGAAAGGAAGAATAAAGAACAAATGCAACAAATAAAAAACAATAGTAAGATAGTAGATTTAAACCCAACCATATTGACAATCACATTAAATGTAAATGGTCTAAACAGCCCAAATAAAAGTCAGAGAGTGTCAGACTGGATAAAAAAGCAAGATCTAACTGCTATAATACCTACAACAAACACACTTTAAATATAAGGCATGAATGTCTTTAGTAAAAGAATGGAAAAAGATATATCAGAAGAAAACTGGATTGGTAATATTAATATCAGAAGAAGTAGGTTTCAGAGCAAAGAATATTAACAGGTATAAAAAGCATCATTTAGTAATGATAAACAGGTCAATAAATCAAGAGGAAAACATTTATGCACCAAGAAGTACTTAAATCAAAACCTAATAGTATTGCAAGGAGAGAGAGAAAATCCAAAATTATAGTGAGAGATTTCAACCCTCTCCTTCAATAGATAGGACATGAAGGCAGAACACCAATAACAATGTTGAGGGCTTGAATAATGCTACCAATCAACTTAACCTAACTGACATTTATAGAAAATTTCACTCAATAACAGAATACACATTCTTTTTGAATGCACATGAAGACTTACTAAGATAGACCATATTTTAAGCCATAAAATAAATATTGATAAGTTTAAAAGGATTCAAGATATAAAAAGATTATTCTCTGACCACAATAGAATTAAATTAGAAACCAGTAACAAAAGATCTCTGGAAAATCCCCAAATATTTAGAAATTAAATAGCATATTTCTAAATCACCCATGGATCAAAGAAGTAATCTAAAGAAATTAGATTACATTTCACACTGAATGAAAATTAAAATATATCAAAATTATAGAATGCAACTGAAGAAGTAATTAAAGGAAAGTTCATAGCACTAAAACTGTATTTATGGAAAAGAAAAAAGTCTTAAATTAATGAACTCAGCTCTCATGTTAAGAATCTCATATAAATTAGAAAATGAAATGGGAAGTAGAAAAAATACTAATGACCAAAGAAGAAATCAACAAATAGGAAACCAGAAAAATAATAGAAAATCATTGAAACCAAAAGTGCGTTCTCTGAGGTCAATAAAATTGATAAACCTCTAGTTACATTAATTAGGGAAGAAAGTACAGGGACAACTGTCAATATCAAGAATGAGAAAAGATACATTAGTATATATTCTACAGACATTAAAAAGGGAAAAGGGCAATATTTTGAACATTAATCTAATAAATTCGATGATTGGATGAAATGATCAAATTTCTTGAAAGAAACAAAATACCGAATCTCACTCAAAAAGAAATAGATATGTTGAGCATTTTTTTTATATGTTTGCTGGCCATTATTCTGTCTTCTTTTGAAAAGTTTCTGTTCATGTTCTTTGCCCATTTATTGATGGGGTTGTTTGATTTTTTTCTTGTTGATTTTTTTGAGTTCTAGGTAGATTCTTGTTATCAGTCCTTTATCAGATGTGTAGAAAGCAAATATTTTCTCCCATTCTGTAGGTTGCCTATTCGCTCTGATGATAGTTACCTAGTAGCCTTATTTATATGAAAGAAACAGGATTCATAGTTAAAAATATTCTTAAAAAACTAAAATAGACTGGGCATGGTGGCTTATACCTATGATCCCAGCAATTTGAGAAGCTGAGGTGGAAGGATTACTTGAGTCCAGGAATTTGAGACCAGCCTGGGCAACAAAGCAAGACCCTGTCCCTATAAAAAATAAAAAATTTAGCTGAGTGTGTGCCTATAGTACTAGCTTCTTAGGAGGCTGATGTGAGAAGATCGCTTGAGTCCAGGAGCTCGAGGTTACGGTGAGCTATGATTGTGCAATCATGCCACTGCACTCCAGCCTGGATGACAGAGCAAGACCCTTACTCTAAAAGAAATAAAATAAAACAAGAAAACCCTTCATGCCTAAATGACTTCATTGTCAAATTCAATGAAACACTGAAAGAATAATACCAATCCTACACAAACTCTCCCAGAATTTGAAGAGAAGATAATATTTTTCAACTAATTTTATAGGGGCCAACATTATTCTGATACCCACAACCAAAGACATGGCAAGACAAGAAAACTATAGACTAATGCTCATGCTAAACATAGACACAAACATTCTTAACAAAACTTTAACAACCAAGTCCAACATAAAAAATGTATAAAAAGGACAAATATATAACACCCAATTTGTGTTTGTCTCAATAATGCAAGGAAAAAAAAAAAAAAAAAGAAAAGACTCCTGCTTTCTTACGTGTGTTTTAGTACAAACTGTACCCACTGCTTTCTTTCCCAAAGTTGTGCTAGCCTGTAAATTGGGCAAAGTCTAGCTGCTTTCTCTTAGAGAATACACGCATTTGTATCTGATTCTGCGTTAGGAATAAAGGTTTCATACTTATAAAAAAAAAAAAAAAACAATGCAAGGTAGGTTTAACATTCAAAAATCGATCCATGTAATTTACTATATTAATAGACTTAAAAGAATAAAATATGATAATAGAAGCAAAAGAGATGTAGAAAACTCTCAGTAAAGTAGAATAAAAAAGAACTTTTTTAACTTTAACAGATAAAGGGTAATTGTGTAAAACCACAGAAAATATCATTCCTAATGGTGAAAGGATGAATGTTTTCCATTTAAGAATGCTGTAACCGAACGCAAGTCCAGCTGCCCATCACTCGAAAAGCCAGAATCAAGAGTAAAGTGTGGTGATAGGAAAAGAAGGTTATTCGAGAGCCAGCACCCTGAGAAGGTGGCTGACTCATGTTGCAAAGACCATTTCGAATTTCTCAGCTTGGCTGAAGGGTTTCAAAGGGAAGGGAGTTCTGGGAAACTAAGTGCAGGAGCTGGCTACACGCAGGTCAGCATACCTTGTTTCCAAGGTACTCCTAAGTAGTGGCCATCTGGCCGTCCGGCTAGGGTCAGCTAGACTGCAACAGAATTGAAGGTTAACTGTTCAGCATTTTCCTCCATGGGTCAGTCCTGCAATCTTGGTTTCAGGGTTAGTGGTTCAAGGCCAGTTTCTAGGGATTTCTAAGCAAGCACACAATTAGGCATGGTAAAACAGAGTTATTAGCTTTAAGATGGAGTGACTATTACTTGTTGTGAGAGGAGTAAGGCAAAGATATTTACTTTCAGCACTTTCTACTGAACATTTTACTGGAGGTTCTAACTAGGACAACAAGGCACGAAAAATGAACAAAAAGGCTGGGCTCACACGTCATCCTAACACTCTGGGAGGCTGAGGTGGGAGAATCACTTGAGGTCAGGAGTTTGAGGTTGCAATAAGCTATGGTGACACCACTGCACTCCAACCTACACTCTAGCCAGGGCAACAGAGTGAGACTCTGTCTCAAAAAAATAAATAAACAAAAAATAAAAGACATCCAGATTGCAAATAAAGGAATAAAACTATCTGTGTAGAAAATTCCTTACAGTCTACCAAAAAAAAAAAAAATCACTAGAATTAATTAGTGAGTTCAGCAAAGTTCCAGGTATCAGACCAATTGACAATAATTAATTAATATGTATTTCTATGTACTAAAAACAAAATTAAAAATCAATACCAGTTACAACAGCACAAAATATATGCTATTTAAGGAAAAATCTGATGGAATATGTGCAAAACTTTTACACTGAAAACCACAAAACATCATTGAGAGAAATTAAAGAAAACCTAAAAAGTGGATAGATATACTATAATACATTTAGAAGCCATGATGTTGTTAACATGTCACGTTTTCCTAAATTGACCCATAGATTCAATGCAATTTCAGTGAAAATACCAAGAGGTAACAACTTCAAAAAAGAGAATAAAGTTGGGAAACTAAGACTACTTGATTTCAAGATTTATTATAAATTTACATATATTATTTGATATATACTAATATATGAAATAGGTAAATGGAACAAAACAGCAAATACTACAGAAATAGATCCATATACATATTGACATTTGACAGTTGATCTTCATCATATGTTCAAAGGCAGTTCAAGGGAGAAAGGATAATATTTTCAATACATAGTGATAGAACAATTGGATATCCATATTCAAAAAGAAAAGAAAAAGAACTTTAACCCATGCCTCACTTGAACACATAACATTCATGCTGAGACTTAAAGTATGAGAAAGAGCCAGTTATGCAAAGAGCTAGGAGAGAAGCATTCCAGGCAAAGAGAACAGCATATACAGAGGCCCTTAGCTAAGAAAGAGCTTGGAATATTTAACGAAATGAAAGAAGGTCATTGTGGCTGGAGCCTAAGGAATAAGAGAGACAGAGACAGAGGTAGAGAGACAGAGACAACACAGTGTGGCACTTGAATGTTACTACAAGTGCAGTGGGAAGATATTGATGATTTTCAGTTTGAGAAGTCAGGTGATTTATTGGTTTGCTTCATGTTTTCTTCTCCTACGAGATTGTTCCCATCAACGTACAACCATGTTCTTTCTCCTATTTGAAAAGGACAACAAACAAACCAAATAAAACAACAAAAGCCCGTTTTAAATTTTTATTAGAAAAAATTTCAAATGAATTCAAAAGAAAGGAGAACAACTTAATGAACACCCATGTGAGTACACCAGCTTCAACAATTATAAACTTCATGACTTATAATGCTTGTTTCATCTATTAATATATTTCTACCCACTCACCCGCTACATACAGGATTATTCTTAAGCCAATCCCTGGTATATATCATTTTGTCTATAACTACCTAAAGATAAGGCCTTTAAAAAAAAAATAATCACAACATAATTTCACCTCAAAACATAGACCATAATGTCCTAATATCATCAAATAGATAATCAGTGTTCAATTTTCCCAATTATCCCATAAATATTTCTTTCACAGTCTGTTGTTTGAATAAAATGAAGTCCATACTTGCATTGCCTTGTTATGTAACTTAAATAGGGTGACGTTATAATTTATTGTCCAAACTGGGACATATCTAAGAGTAAAAGTGAACATTATGAATAATTATGCCAGACAATAAGCATAAACCAGGATAATCACAGGCAAGCTGAAAGATATGATCACCATACTCCTGATCTGTTTTAATCTATATGATTCCCCTTCCCCTTTACTTCATCCTCTTTCCCCACCCCCATGGCAATGTATTCGTTGAAAAACAGTCACTTTGTTCTAATTTTCCACAGTCTGGATTTTGCTTATTGAATCCCATGTCGTTCCTTTCTTATATACATTTCCTAAAAACTGGTAGGTAGGTAGATCCAGAAGCCAAAGCTAAATCTCTCTCTCTTTTTTTTTTTATGGACACTTCAGAGGAAAGGTTGATATTCCTTTCTCTCTGAAACCCACCTAAAATCTTTCCTCTCAGCCCTCTAACAAAACTGCTCCTGTCAAGGGCCTCTAACACTGTTGCTAAACCCAATCTTCACCTTTTTTGACTTATCAACTAATGACTTGCTTCTGGTCTATGTCCTTTTTTGACTTGGTTTTTTAAACCTCACATCTTTTGCTTATTCTACAGCTTCACTGTTCTCTCCTTGGTCTGTTTTTCTGAGTTCTCTATTTTCTCTGGCTTCTTAATGTTATAATATCCCAGCATTCAATCCTTGATCCTTTTCTCTTTCTACATTTACTCTCCTGGCTTTAAATGCCATCTATATGCTGAAAACTTCCAGCTCAGTACTCTTCCAGAACTTCAGACTTGCATATCCCATTGCCTACTCAACATTTCCATGCTGATATTTAACGGGTATATCAAACTTAACATGGTCAAGACTAAAACTCCTGATCTTCCAAGTAAACCTATTCCTCTCCAATCTTTTCTGTCTCATAGCATGACAGCCTCATCTTTTCTGGCTGCTCAGTCCTAAAACTCCTCGGTCTTCTTTAATACCTCTCTTTCACATCCCACATCACACATCGAATCTGTCAGGAAATCTTGTTGGATCTACCTACAAAATATTTCCAGAATGTCACCACTTTACACTATGTCTCCCATTACCACCCTGGCCTAAGCCCCCATTATCTCTCACCCAGATTACTGCAATAGCCTCCTAAATGGTCTTCCCTCAGTACTCTTACCCCTATTCTCAAATGAGGAGACAAGGCGATTCTTTTAAAATGTAAGTTATATTATTTGACACCACCACCCAAACTATCCAATGGATCTTCCTTCCATTTAGAGTAAAAGCCAAAGTTCTCGAAATATCCCACAGTGCTCTACATTCTTTCTCATGCTAACTCTGACCACTTCTCCTACATTCCACCTCATTCACTCGGGTTTCCTTGCTGTCTCTGAAACACATCAGATACATTCTCAGTTTAAAGATATTTACTCCAGATGTTCTTTTTGTCTGAAACCTTCTCTTGGTTGTCCACTGGATAACTCTCTCATGAAAAAATCTCCTTCTCATTGAGACCTATATTGACCTATTTAATATTGGATGATCACTACCCCAGCACTCTCTAGCCCCCTTACCTTGCTTTATTTTTAATTTTTCCACAGCATTAATAATCATCTAGCCTATTATATAATTTACTTATTCATTATGTTGATTTCTTGTTGTACATCTTCCCCTGCTGGAACATATAAGCTCCTGAAAGGCAGGGATCTTTGTTTTGTTCCCTGATGACTTCCAGAAGCCTTAATCAACCTGGTCCATGGTAAGCCTATCAT
Organism: Propithecus coquereli; assembly: GCF_000956105.1. Lineage (NCBI taxonomy): Eukaryota > Metazoa > Chordata > Mammalia > Primates > Indriidae > Propithecus > Propithecus coquereli. The sequence continues at coordinate 594,626 of NW_012138302.1, read as the reverse complement.
GTACTAAATCAAATGTTTGTTGAATTAATACTGAATGAAAGATTAGTTTTACTACTATGTGAATACTGCATTTCAGTAGACCAAGTATTTAGGAGTATTGCAATGGTCTGGTCTCGGATGGTAGCAGTGTGATGGGAAGAAGTGGTGCACTTAAAATGTAGTTTGGACGTATTTATGAAGATAGATTAGATGCGGAAGTGTGAAGAGGGAGAAGAAAAAGAATCAAGAATACTCTTTATATTTCCTAGATGATCAACTGGGTGACTGGTTATACTATGGGATGTTTAAAAGGGAAGGAGAAAAAGATTAGGGTGGATCAAAAGTCCACATTGAATGGAAAATTTGAGATACGTGTGAGCTATCCAAGAGGTAATTTCAAGTAGGTAGCCATATAAGATGGTCAAATTAAAGTGCCTGGGTATGTTTCGAAATTTTGAAATTATCAATATAAGAATAGCATTTAAATCTATAGGAATGGGTAGATGAAAGAGTGGATATATTCTTATCATCTCTTGAAGAGGATCTTCCTCTGGTTCTTGGATTGGGGTAAAGAATACTGAAAAAGAGCAGTTAGGAAGATGGAAAAAAGCAGAAGGAAGTAGCATGGTAACAGCCAAGAGACAAAAATCTTTCAACAAGTTGTCAAATGTGTGCTGGTTTTGGTAAAAACAGACTTCATTCAAGGCATTGGTAGAAACAATCTCAGTGGAATGGTGGGGGTAGAAGCCAAATTATGTTCTAAAATATCATTATGTCTCCTCAGAATTTTACTACAGCAGGAAGTAAAATTCTTATAATCTTTCAATCAAATCAGGCCAAACCAATTACATACCTATTCACTCAAGAGTAAAAATCTGTAAGTGTTAGACAAAAACAAATAATGTGGATCAAAGTTGCCTTTTGACTCTAGAGCACAGGATAGGTATGATGGGCTAATAGCACCAAGTAGAACCTAAGGAGTGGAGAGAATATTGAAGGAACATCCCAGATAGAGAAAATAAATGGCTTGCACATCTATTCTAATCAATCATAGCACTCCTTCCTCGTGAGCTTGGATAGTGTTAGAGGCCTACAGTGCTCCAGGCAGCCCTTACAAATGCTCACACTTGCACAGGAATTGAACCCAGTTGCTATCCCTATCCCAAGTCCCATCTCAATCTTGCCTCCTTGTCTAATGCCTTCTACTTGACCTCTACAAGACCAGAAGCAGTCATTTAGCTCCTGCTTCAACAAGGGTAGGAAACCTTTATGTTCTTTAGGTTGAGTCAATAGCTGATTTTCACTACCTTCCACTCCTTAGAAGTTATTGGAACCCTAAGAGCCACCATAATCTTTTTTGTCCCCATATGTCAATCTTTCAGACAGTTGAAGACAGCTATTATGTTTCACTAGAACTTTTTTCTCTAATAGAAATAATTTAAGCATCTTTATCAAAGGTTACTAATATTACATAGTTTCTAGTCCTATATCACCTCGCTCACTTTTACCAGCACACCCATTTACTGGAAAAACATATACATCTCCACTACCACCTACACTACCATGCTTTACATGCTCAGACTGAACTAGAAAACTAGAATGCTGACTCGAAATAACAAAGAAAAGCATCTATTTCTAACTTGTGTTTAATCCCAGCTACCAGATGCTGTAAGTTTTCCCCCAAGGACAGTGGGGGAATGATAACATGTCTAAGGGGCTCCACGGGGATAAAGGGAGATCAGGCAAAGCAGGCGTACATTCCAGCTGTTGGAACCTCAGCAGTCTAACTACTGAGCAGAACAAATGATTCATTCCCAGGACGTTTCTCCCTTGGGCCATGTGGATTTTAGGATTGAAATATCTAGCAGAATAAAAATAGGTTCTGAATAAAATTACAGCATATTGAAGATGAATAAATTTGGCTCTAACAGCCTAATAAAACATACTGCATTATCCTTTAGCCAAATTTTACATAAAGGAAACATTTTTACCAACCCTCCTTAAGTATTTTAGAGGAAAAATTTTTATATGATTTTTCAAATTTCTTATGAGTTACTTTATTAGAGCAATATGGGGATGTGATCAAAACAAAAGCATTTTATTTTATCCCCAAATAGATTGCAAACTCCTTAAGAGCAAGGGCAGCTTTTTTCCCTTGTATTTTGTCCAGTGATTGGAGTATAAATGATACACAAATGATGTGCTTATTAACATAAAATAATTAATGAATAAATGAAAACATGTCACAAGCATAGGAAATGTCTTACACATTTGGTTAGTCTTCATTGTCTTTATTGCTGGGTCTGCAGAAACCACCCAAAATTTCAGTCTTCGAAAATTTCTTTCTCTCTCATGTATCCCACTGATACTCACAAGGAGCTTATCTGAATTATATTGAAAAGCATTGAGGACTTCCATTTGTACAAGACAAAATGAAGTCCTTATTTCTTTACCTGGTCTTCTCTTCCTTGGTTTTCCTTTCTTTTCTAGTAGTTTTTATGATCAGCAGCAGTTTCTCTTAAATAACATTCTATTACCCAGAAATCTCAACTGTAACCATCTCTCTGTAGGACTTCTTAAATGTTTTAGTTAGTTTAGGTTGAGAGTTTCACAGCATTGCTTTTTTCATTTTCTCTTTATTCAGTAGTTAACTCCATTGTTTAAGTTTCCAGTAAGTCTTGTCACTTCCAGTAATAAGTAAGAATGGCGTCACATTGCCTTAACTCCCATACCTTAAGAGATGCAGGTCTGCAGGTCACATACAAAGCTTTAAATGCATAAAGCTCCTTGCACAAGAAGTTGTCAAAATAACATTGGCACTAGTTAAGTAATTTGAAAAATTAAATTAAAATACTTCCTAAGGATGAGTTTAGGAAATCTTGGCTTTAACTTTTCTGAGAGAAATGCTTATTAAAATGAAAAATCCTTTTGCTATACAGGCTCTTCTCTGGTTACATACGAAGAGTAAAATTATTTTTTCTATATCTGTGAAAAATGATGTTGGTATTTTAATAGGGATTGCATTGAATCTGAAGATCACTTTGGGTAGTATAGACATTTTAACAAAGTTGATTCTACTGACCCACGGGCATGGTATGGTTTTCCAGCTGTTTACGTTCTCTACTATTTCCTTCCTCAGTGTTTCCTATTTCTCCCTGTAGAGGTCTTTTACCTCCTTCATTAAATATATTCCTAGGTACTTTATTTTCTTTGTTGCTATTGTGAAGGGTATTGAGTCTTTGATTTGGTTCTTGGTTTGACTGTTATTGGGGTATATGAATGCCTCTACTTATCTCCAGTGAGAATGGCCCTTATCAAAAAGTCCCAAAACAATAAATGTTGGCGTGGATGCAGAGAGGTAGGAACACTCATACATGGCTGGTGGGACTGCAAACTAGTGCAACCTCTGTGGAAAGCAATATGGAGATACCTCAAGAGATACAAGTAGATCTAACATTTGATCCAGCAATCCCATTACTGGGCATCTACCCGAAAGAACAAAAGACACCCTATAAAAAAGACGTCTGCACTTGAATGTTTATGGCAGCACAATTCACTATTGCAAGGATGTGGAAACAACCCAAGTGCCCATCAATACATGAGTGGATTAATAAAATGTGGTATATGTATACCATGGAGTACTATTCAGCTATAAGAAACAATGGTGATATAGGACCTCTTGTATTTTCCTGGGTAGAACTGGAACCCATTCTACAAAGTGAAGTATCCCAAGAATGGAAAAATAAGCACCACATGTACTCACCAGCAAATTGGTTTTAACTGATCAACACCTAAGTGCACATATAGGAATAACATTCATCGGACGTCGGGCAGATGGGAGGGGGAGGAGGGGATGGGTATATACATACATAATGAGCACCATCTAGGGGGTGGACATGCTTGAAGCTCTGACTGGTGCTGGGGGGAAGGGGGGCCAAGGGCAATATACATAACCTAAACATTTGTACCCCCATAATATGCTGAAATAAAAAAAAATGAAAAATCCTTAGGATAAAGGCATTTTCAAACCATGGGCAAGAAACTAGCTGTGTTATATTCTTAAGGATACAGGCATACAGAGCAAAAGATGCTCCTACTTTTTGAGATAGAGTTTGAACTTTACCTACAGGAATTGCTACATCCCTTCACCTTTGGCCAGAAGTTTCTCCTTGTAAAATCACCCATATTATTATGTTCTTTCATGCTACAAAGAGAAAAATACTTTGCCAGTTGGATATTTCTTCAGTTTGATGTCAGTCACTCCAGTTTTATTATTAATAGTATTTTTGATGATAATCCTTATAACACTATATATGTGTGCATGTGTGTGAGTATGGATATATCTATTTGCATACACCCTTGTGAGATGTGAGCTGCTTCTTGATTTTTGATGAACTAAAAGGGGATCACCCCTTTTCCTTAAAAGTAAGCCAAAGAGAATGTTAACATTTTAATGCTACAAAGTTCCCCAGAGATCATATAGTTCAACATCTTCATTTTACAGATGAAGTAACCGAAGCCCAGAGGTTAAATGACTAGGCAACTATTATAGAGTGCAATTTAAATGGCTTTGTAAGGCTCAGAGCAGCTCATTCATTGGCCTGCAATGACCCTAGTCCTTGTCCACCTGATCTAAAATTCCCATCAGTCTCACAATGCCTGGCACTTAAAGCACTTATATCAATTAATCAATAGGGATTAGGTAAGTGGAATAATTATTTTTTATTGGCATTGTTAAAATTGGGACCGGAATGAAGAAAAATTATGAATTAAGCACAATTTGTCTCAACCTCTTGCTTTTTTCTTTTTCTACCTTGGAGGCCTTTTTAGCTTCTGAAGTCTGCCACTAGCGCCACTCCTACTAGAGTTTTTAATTCTCAGAAGTGACCTAGATCTTTCTACATTAATTCACTGACTAGCCAGACTTATTTAACTCATATTCTATTCATCTATGTAACCAAGCCCCACTATGGTAAACTACAGTCTGGAGGCTACTACCACCTTCCCCAGTCTTTCATAATATTCACTTATGTATAACATGCTGGCATTTCAAATATAAGTAGGGTATGATATAATGTTCCCCACATTTCTTAGCTATAATTCTTATAACTGTTTCCTTTGTTTTACAACTGGACCTAGGTGTCTCCAACCAGAAGCTATCAACATCTTTTTCTCCTTGACATTCTCCTGTGTTGATGACAAGGCTTCAACTAAGAAGCATTTGTTCTTGTGAACTTTTTCTCTAGCTACTAATCTAATGGTCTCTATTTTATAGTACTAATACAGTGATCTCCCTTATCCACAGTTTTGCTCTCCATGGTTTCAGTTTCCCCTTGTCCAAAAATATTAAGATATTTTGAGAGAGAGAGAGATAGAAAGAGACCACATTCACTTAACTTTTATGACAGTATGTTGTTATAATTGTTCTATTTTTTATGAGTTATTTTTGTTAATCTCTTACTGTGCCTAATTTATAAATTAAACTTTACTGTAGATATGTATGTATGAGAAAAAATATAGTATATATAGGATTCAGTACTATCCACAGTTTCACACATCCACTGGGGGTATTGGAATGTATCCCCAATGGATAAAGAGGAACTATTCATGTCATTCATCCTTCCTGATATTATGTTTTGTTTTGCTTTGTTTTTTAAGGTCAGCTGAGGTTTCTTGATCTTCATAATGTAGACAATTACTCTTACCTTGTAACAGCGACAATAATAATTGTAACAAATACTTCCTGAATACTTCCTATGTTAGTTTGATAAACAAATACTTTACATGCTTTGTCTCATGTAATCATTTCAACAAGACTTTGTTGTATATGCTATCAATATCTCTTGATTTGTTGATGTATAAACTGCTGGATGTGTGATCTTGGGCAAATTATTTACCTTTCTGGATTTCTCTAAAGTAAGAATGATAATAATACCTACCTCATTGAGAATTCAATAAAATAATCCACATAAGATGTTTATCATGGTGCCTAAATTATATCAAGTGCTCTATAAATGTTAGCATTTATTGAGTATCTTGTCTTATGGCATACAGCTAGTAAGTGGTGGAGCCAGGAATCAAAGCTAGGCAGTCAGCCTCCAGAGACACTCTGCTGTCTCTAAAATGGTACTTATAAAGCACTTACAAATGATGATTAGTATAGAATATGATTAGCCTAGATTCTGAAGCATGAAAACAGCTTTCTGCTTACAGTTCGCTTTTCCCAAATGAACTTTAAGTTTGATCCCTTAAATGTTATTTTTAATTTTGCTATCTCCTTTAACAAATGTAAAATTCTGCAACAGCAGTTTTACATTCATTTATCTAAAACATTCATTATAAGTGTTGACATAAAAATGTTATCAAAGGCAAACCTAAGTCCAAGACAAAATTTACAAGGATGTTTGTTCAGAAACTTGCAGCAAGGAAACTTATCTTCTGTTTTAGCAGAAGTTCAAAAGCTTTAGAAAGGAGACAAAGTTTTATAGAGGAAATACTGAGACAATCTCTTTTTGGCAAGTGTTCTATTAAGGTGGGATTTTTAAAAGGAGAGGGGACTTTCTAATTGGTCTTCAGATAAATTGGCAGTTCTTGGTTGGCTGTAAAAAGGCAAGCAGCAGTTTGGAGATGTTTCCAAATGAGGATGGAGTGTTTGATGTGTGGAACAGAGGATTTTCTAGGCCGGCCACTTCCAGGAACAAGTGAATTTGGTGGTGGCTGTTATGGTGAGTCGTTTCTCAGTATTCCCAAGTGATCCTCAGCAAAACCTGTGAGAAAGGCAGGGCAGCCATTATCATTCCCTTCATTGCTGGTGAAGAAACAGTAGCTGAGAAAAGAAGATTTCTTAAGGCCACACAGCTATTAAAGTGAAGAACCTGGACCAAAATCTAGATTTTTCTCATTCCCTGTTCATTGTTCTTTCTACCACGCCACATTGATTTTATACCTCTTTGCCAATTTAGACATGTTTTGATTGAAAGACAACTAGTAATCCTTTATTTAATATGACCAAAAAGTATTTTAACCATGTACTAGAGAAATGGTTTGGAAGTCATTTTAACCCCACTGACCATTACAAGGGAGTTTACTTTCAGAATATGAAAGCTGCGTGCCCCGCCATTTAAAGAGTTTCTCCTGTTGACCTCTGGAAGAAAGACTGGCTGATGTGAATGATCTTTGGCCTCCCCTAAATATCTCTTACAACCGTGTACAAACTGCAAGCATTATCCATTTTATACATAAATGTATTTCATGTATAAGATGTATTTTTCTTAACTTTAACTTTTTCTCAGGCTTATTCTGCATTTCCCATTTCTTCTTTGATAGTGAAAGCTATTGAGTGAGAAGAAATCTTTCTTGTAACTGGTGAAGTCATCAGTTAAGCATACAGGGATTTTTTCCCTCTATATACAATCTTTTCTCCATTTTTGTAAAGGCTAGCCTTAAGCAATTTCTCCTCGCTCAAAAATAGCATGACATACTGGAAAGCGCTGAGTGGATTGAGGTCATTTAGGTGCCTGAGCAACAGAGCAAGCACCAGGCAACTTGTATAACTTGTTTTAGTGACTACCTTAAAAACACGTTTGCAGAGTTTATATTCTAAAACCTTTGGGAAGTGTCAATTAGCCTTAGTAAGTATAGAAGAAAATGCAGTGCTCGGATCACCATAATCTCTATTACTTCCTCTTCTTTCTCTCCCCTACCCCTAGCCTCACCAATGTGAAGATTACTGATACTAGCAAGTGAATTAAAAGAATTAAAGTAAGCATTCCCAAGAAAATCATATCCATTTTCATTACAAAAATTAGCGGTAATTACTATAATCCATCTTTGGCAATCCAAATACATTTTCTGGAAATTGCAAAGAAAATGCAGATTGAGATTTAAATAAAAAAATCTTACAGAGGAAAGCCAGTGTAACCTCTGAGGGTTATTTTTAACTCAATTGCTTAATTTTTAGAAAGGAATATGGTTTATAATTTGCTATTAGCATACATCAAAGAAAAATAAGAAGGGAATTTCAAAGTAGCAAGATTGTAAAGGTAAACTAGAGCTTTTCTGTGATTAGTGTGAATAGTCTGGGGAAGGGAGAAGAGAAAGGACCAATGAGCTGCCAGTTCCTGGGGCAGTGCTTAGTTGGCTGCCAAGGGAAACAAGGCAAGCACAGAGCCCGAGACATCCCAAAGAGGGAACATGGCTGCTAGAAAGTGCTTTGATTTCAAGCCAAGATTTTTGTGGGTTCATGGAAGCAAAGTGAAGGGTTAGTGATAAAGGTAATGGATTATACCTTAGGCATTTATCTATCTGTATACTATTTTTCTAAATTATCATTATTAAAATAGTGGTGGTTTAACATTATTTGAGCTCGCCTGCTCAGAGGCTTTTATTTAATATAAAATGAAGGTACATAGAAAAATGATGAAATCATGGAAGCACAAAAAGAGTACTATGACTTAGAAATCCTAGAGAACGGATCTAGAACTTAAGCCTTTCTTTTTGGAATTAACAGCAGTAGCAGCTATTATCACCTGATGACAGTATATCTAGGTAGCAGAATAATCTCTTTGAAAAATGATATTAACTTTTTAAATATGGCATCTAAAAGTGGAGACATGAAATGATGTCTAATAAATTGCCAAGACATTTTTTTGCCTGAGGTGAATGATGATGTCTAAGGTCTCCCTTCATTGATTTTCCCCACAAAATTAGTTAAATCTGAGAGCATCATTATAATAACCTAGCCTAAAGTTCCAAGTGTGTTTACTTGACTTAGGTGAGAATTACAAAGTTATCTGAGGGTCAATTTCTAGAGCAGTTAATTGAATCCTTAAACAACTGCCTAATTTAATTATTATGAAAATTCAATTAACAAGGCTGTGAAATGAATGACTTGATGATTTCATCCATTTTGCAACTATACTGAATAGGCCGTGTGCCTTACATATTTATTGCTCAGTGATTGGCCATTCAGACAAGGAAGAGAATAAAGAATATTGGACTCACCTGTGAAGACTGAGCTATAACATTAACCATAAGGGCTTCCACTAGTGACAAAAAAATAAATAAATAAATAAAATAGAGATCTTAGGGTTTTCTCTTTCTTCTTTATTACTTTTCCCGTCCCATAAAACTTCCAAATCACAAATTAGGACTGAGCTACTGGAGATCTAAAATCAGGTCAGAATTTTTGGCTTCCCAGTAATTTTTGCCTATCCTTTCCAATAGTAAATTCAACACCAAACACAAAGAAAACTACACATACTGAAGTCCTGTTGTGTCAGGAATTTTTATTTAGAGCATTAATTTCACTTTCACAATCTTCCAGCATGGAAAGCATTATATCCATTTTACATTATCTAGAAAAGGAACTTCGGGCTCAGAGAAGTTAAGGAATCAGTCAAAAGGTGCATATTAAGTGACAGAGGAAAGACTCTCCTCCCCCACTCCTTTCCCCAGTAGTTATAAAATTTATTTTTCAAAATGGAAACATCTTATTTTTTCTGATGACCTGTGATCATTGTAAAACTCAAAATCATACAAAGAAAGTTAAAGATCCCCTCTCCAATTTATATACATACAGATATGCACCACCCCCAACACTGCCATACAGTAATCTTGGCAGCTTGATCTTTCCCTGTGAGGAAGCGTCTTTGACTGTTATATTAATATTAAACAGCTTACTAAAACTATGAAGAACAAATAAATACTGAAAGCTTTTCAAATACTGTAGTTGAAAACAGTTCTCATGTCCCAGTGTATTAGTCAGGATTCTCCAGATAAATAGAACCAAATAGGACTCTCTCTACCCTCCCTCTCCCCTATATATATTCACACATATATATGGAAATAAAAAATATATATAGAAAGAGGGAGACATTATACTATGGGAATTGGATCACATGATTATGGAGGCTAAGAAGCTCTCTAATCTGATCTCTGCAATCTGGAGAACCAGGAAAGCTAATGGTGTAATTGAAGGCCTGAGAACCAAGATTGCTGAAGTCAAGGGCGAAGAAGATGGATGTCTCAGCTTAAATAGAGAGAAAACTTGCCCTTCCTCTGCCTTTTTGTTCTTTTTTGGATCCTTATTGGATTGGACGATGCTGGCCTACATTGCTGAGGGTGCTCTTCTTTGCTCAGTCTACTGATTCAAATGCTAATATTTCTGAAAACACCCTCACAGACACACCTCAAAAATAGTGTTTTACCAGCTATCTAAGCATCCCTTAGCCTAGTCAAATTGACATATAAAAATAACCATCACACCCACCTTAGAATTTTTTTCTTTGGACTTATCATACCTACTTTCTTCAATTGTCTCTCATATGACAAGATCTATATTTTCTCCTGGATGATATCTTAGAATTGAACATAGCATTCCAGCTGTAGATTGATCAGCCTAATTAACATAATAATATTGAACTTTCTTAATTTGGACACTCGGTTTTAAAGCACTTTCTTAAGCATATCACCTGGAACCTAACTTTGCATTTATTTTATAGAACATCTTTATCTAATTGTTGTCTGCTATCATTGTCTCCCAATGAGTCTGCAGCCAATTGAAACCCCTAAGTGTTAATATTTCTGCTAGATTTTCTTTCTATATTTAAACACCTGTTGATTTGTGTATCCTCTACATTAATTCCTATTATGTTCCTATTTTTTGCCTATAATCCAAACCTGTCAAAAAATGTCTTCAATTAGTTTTATCATCCAGTATATTAGCAATCCCTTCCAGGTTATGTCACCTCAAATTGTACACATTCACCTCTTATGTCTTCGAGTTACTAAGAAAAACATCAAGCAGGGCAGACCTAAGGTCATAGCCCTGCAGTTTGTCATTCAAAACACCCTTCCAACTTGATATCAATCTATTAATCAACTGCCTTTGTGTCATGAAATGCTGCCACAGATAAAAATATACTCATTGGTATTTTGAATTAGTCTAAATTCCTCCATGTTCTTTACACAAGTATTACAACATTAAAAATTATGAAGTTTACATACTGGTTGCATGCAACATGATAGATGGAACAGCACATTTTGATTCATAGTTATGCATTTATTATAGCGTACATTAGAAAATATATCGCTGACATATCACAAACCTGTGGCTTTATAGATATTTTTATGTAGCCTGAGGCTAAGCTTAAATAAAAACAGTGAATTAATTAAAAAAAGTTTTAAGAACACAAAAGTACAGATAGTGTGTGAATATGGCAAAATAATATGAAAGTATTACGCAAATGATTAAAATTAGAGAAAGCCTGGTATACAGTTTACAGTTTTCAATACACAAATACATTATCTAACCTACATAAAACTACAATAGGGAGTATATAAGAGATAGTGTCAAATGCCTTACAGAATACATAGCCACTATTCTCAGTAAGTTTAAAGAAAAATAAGGAAAGAGTTTCACATAATTGTATTTTTCCTAACTAAACATTTATAGGTTTCTTTTCTTT
>NW_012138302.1:497046-581829 GCF_000956105.1 Propithecus coquereli | reverse complement strand
TGGATTCTCAGTCCTGTTCCAGAGGTCAATGTCTCTATTTTTGTGCCAGTACCAAGCTGTTTTAGTTACTATAGCCTGGTAGTACAACTTAAAGTCTGGTAAACTGATACCTCCCAGTTTGTTCTTTTTACTTAAGATTGCTTTGGCTATACGAGGTCTTTTCTGATTTCATACAAAGCGTAGAATTAATTTTTCCAAATCTGTGAAGAATGATAATGGGATTTTGATAGGGATTGCATTAATTCTGTAGATCACTAATATCCAACATCTCCATCTAATCCTTTATGGAAGTAGGCAAGTTTCAAATATAACAGTAGAAATGTAATTTTCAGTATTATTTTCCTACAGTGCTCACAAAGCATCTGTTTAATAATCTGCTTCACGATTGTATATGGCCTCAAGTTTTTGAACCTAAACATATTCTTACACCCATAGTGAAAATTGGGACATTGCTATCTTCAGTCTTTTGACACTTCATCCACCCCAAATTCCTCCAAGATACCTGGTAATAGCTCCTAAATCACAAGTAGAATTTTTTTGCCACACTAGCATGCATGTATTTGACCCAGAGGACTTGAATTAACTTAGACCATCTGCATGCTGTCATCAGTCACTCAATAAACATTTTGAACATTCACTGAGTACTGAGCAATACATTTAAAATTGTTGTCCCTGAGGAACTCAGAGTTTATATACAGGGGAGACAGATCTATAAATAAATGCATGTTTATTTACAACATGTCAAGTGCTATAATAGGAATATTGACAGAATATCATGTGAATACAGAGGAGAAACTATGAACCTGTGTATGGCTTTACAAAAGTGGAGCTATGTGAGTTGGGTTTTGAATTCTGCAGGCCGAGAAAGGCAATCACACCAAAGGATTAGTATGTTCAATGATCACTGAGATATTTGGCAAAATTAGAACTCAAAAAGCATGAAGAGAATAGACAGGGATGAGATGAAAGGAAAGCCCAAAGTGTGCCATGAAGAGCCTTGCATACCATAGTAGGATGTCTAGACTTAATTCTATAAATTATAGAGAATTAAAAAAATGTTTTTAAGTAGGGAAATGACAAGATTTATTTTTAGGGAAATAATTTGTGGAAGTTGTCTTCTTTATTGGATTGGAGGTTGAGGGGAGAAAATGCATGCCAAGCAGCAGGAGGAATTTTAAGGAGACTGAAAAGATAAGATCAGGCAAACAATAATGAAGGCCAGAATCAATTCTTTATCAACATGTTCTTCTTCTTCCAATTTAATAATTATTTTTGATAGAGGAGGCAAAAACAAAATAGGGTACTAATTCTACTTTTATCCTTCACCTGTTAATGGTAGAATTTTCCCCAAGAGAGAACTGTAATCTTCTTGTTTTTCTACTTATTCTAAAAATATTTTTAAAAATTAATAAAAAGCTAGTGTTTTGTTAGCATCTCCCATAAGCTTCAGATTATTCTAGACTTTTATCCTTCCTTCCCCAATTATTACAGATTTCTGTTATCTTTTCTAATTGAATTTGGTTACATAAGTGTGTCAAAACTTGCTAGATGCCCCCTCAATATGTGTCTGATTCATTTTCATTTACTAACAGAACCTCCAAATAGGTAGAAACACAAGTATCTAGAATAAAGTTTGTGTTTCCCAGGCTTCATTATAGCTAGCCTGCCATCTGATTAAATTTGTCCAAGGAAAGTAAGAGGAATTAGTATGCGTAACTTAAGAGTATCTTTTTGACATGGAGGCACGCCCTTATTGCCTTCCTTCTATTGATGGTTGAAATATAGGAATAATGGCTAGAACTGGAGCAGCTATATTAGATTATGAGTTGACCTCAAGAATGATGTCTATTTGCAGCAAAGCTACAAGGAAGGCTGGGTCCACAAGAACCTATAAGAGCACCTACACTGTATCAGTCCTAAACTACTCACCTTCAGACTTTAACAGGAAAGAGAAATGAATTTCTATGCTATTTAAACTACTGTAACTTTAGGTTCTTAGCAACAAAACCTAATCAATCCTGTTGTGGTATTCCGTCTTTAAATTTTAATTTCTTCCTCCTTCTCTTTAAAGATCATAAATTTCAAATAGAAAAATAAATAAAAACATCACGGGGCCAGGCACGGTGGCTCACACCTGTAATCCTAGCTCTCTGGGAGGCCGAGGCGGGCGGATTGTTTGAGCTCAGGAGTTCGAAACCAGCCTGAGCAAGAGCGACACCCCGTCTCTACTAAAAATAGAAAGAAATTAATTGGACAACTAAAAATACATAGAAAAAATTAGCCGGGCATGGTGGCGCATGCCTGTAGTCCCAGCTACTCGGGAGGCTGAGGCAGGAGGATCCCTTGAGCCCAGGAGTTTGAGGTTGCTGTGAGCTAGGCTGACGCCATGGCACTCTAGCCCGGGCAACACAGTAAGACTCTGTCTCAAAAACAAACAAACAAACAAACAAAAAAAAAACATCACGGGCACCCCTCCTAGAGCGTCACCCAACTCTTGTTTTACCATGTAGGTTTATTTGGTGCTCTCTTTTTCTCACCCATTGTAGTATTCACAAATTACAAAGTCAACACATCATTTGATGGCCAGTCATTAGTATTGAGCCACTATTTATTTTAAAGTCACAAGTAGAAGAAGTCTACCTGTGTTTTCTAAAAACTCTTAGAAGTCTTCATTTTTAGAGAGATAGTTCTAAATTGAGACTGCCCAGATTCAAATCTGGTTCTACCATTAATTTTCTCTGGATGTTGAGCAAATTACTTAACCATTCGGAGCCTCACTTTCTCCATCTATAAAACTGGGATTATAGTTATTCTGAAGATAAAATGAGTCAATTCAATGTGAAACACTTAGTACAATGCTTTTTATAATGTAAAAAACTAAGCCCAAAGTTAGCAGAAGGAAGCAAATGACAAAGATCAGAGCAGAAATAAATAGAGACTAGAAAAAATCAACAAAACTAAGAGTTGTTTTTTTCAAAAAGCTAAACAAAATTGACAACGCTTAGCAAGACTAACTAGGTAAAGAGAAGAAAAGATTCAAATAAATAGGATTAGAGATGAAATAAGAGACTACAATTAATACCACAGAAAAGTAAAGGATCATAAGAAAGTACTATAAACAATTATACACAGACAAATCGAATAGTCTAGAAGAAATGGATAAATTTCCAGACACATTCAACCTATCAAGATTGAATCATGAAGGAACTGAAAATCTGAAGAGACCAGTAACAGCAAGGAGATTGAATAAGTAATAAAAAAGTCTTCCATCAAAGAAAAGAACAGGGCAAGATGGCTTCACTGCTGAATTCTACCAAATATTTAAATAATAATTAATACCAATTCTTCTCAAACTCTTTCAAAAATTTGAAGTGGAGGAAGTACTTCCAAATGCTGGTACCCTGATACCAAAGCCAGACAAGGACACTACAAGAAAAGAAAATTACAGGCCAATATTCCCGATGAACATAGATGCAAAAATTCTCGACAAAATGTTAGCAAAACATATTCAGCAACACATTTAAAGAATCACTTACCGTGGTCAAGTGGGATTTATCCCTGGGATGCAAGGATGTTTCAACATATGCAAATCAGTTAAGTATGATACACTACATTAACAAAATGAAGCATAAAAATTATATGATCATCTCGTTAGATAAGAAAAGGTATTTGACAAAATTCAACACCCTTTCATGATTAAACTCTCAAAAGATTAATAAGATAATAGGTCTTTGTAAGATGTTATGAGGGTTATAGGGAGATTTTATAGGTAAAATACCTAAAAAAGACCAGGTATATAATGGTGTTCACTAAATGATAGCGATAAAGGAGGATTCCTTTATCACAAGGAAAGAAGGAAGGAAGGGAGGGAGAGAAAGAAAGAAGGAAGGGAGAGAGGGAGTAAGGGAGAGGCAAGCAAACCTCGGCTTAATATGATACACACAAGCATACATGTGAATGCACACAAATCACACACATGATTTTGAAGATTGCAAGTACAGGAGGAAGGTGATGACAGCAGTTCTTTAAAAAATGTAGTCTGACAGTGTTATAAAGAAAGGATTACAGTAGACACCAGAGTGTAGGAAGCCTGCAAAAAATTTATCACAACTTTCAATAACCAAACTACATAAATCAGTAAATTACATGTCCTGCGGAAAGACTTAGAGAGCTTCAAAACCTACTCAGTCTATCTGGATTTTCCTCCAGACTTCAAAAAACATTTATTAAGTAACTATTTGCTGCAGAACTAATAAAGGGGGTCATGATCCTTCCTTCCCAGGAACATATGAGCTAAATGGATGGATATATTAAACAAATCAATAAAGTGAAAAAACTCTGCATATTCATATTAGATTTTAGTAAAGAAATAATGGCTGTGGATTCTTAAAACTCAAGATGTCCATTGTCAGCACTGCTCAGATGCCAGGAGAATGCGAGGGCCACTTCAGATAAGGTGGTCAGCAAAGGCCTCTCTGAGAAGGTAACATTCAAGTGGAATCAGATGAAGCAGCTAGCCAAATGAATATTTAGAGGAAGAGCATTCCAGGCATAAGAAAAAATCCATGCCTGGTGTGTTCAAGGAAAAGCAAGGAGCAGAGTGAGCACAGGGAAAGAAATAGCAGAAAATGGGGGAGAAATAGGGAGGGGCAGATCAAGGGGGACTATAGGCCATGATAATAGCCTTGAATTTTATTCTGAGTGAAATGAGGTACCATTGGAGAATTCTGAGCAAAGGAGAAAGCTAATGTAACTTGAGTTTTTAAAAGGATTAGACAGATTGCTGTTTTAAGGGATTACTTGTGTTGGAACTTTCATGAGGGAAAGGACAGAAGAAGAGGGAGCATTTGGCAAGGGGATTTACAGAAGCAAAGAGCACATTGGCTCTGTTCTCTTCTCCCAGTGGAAAAACTCCTAGAGAACCACTTTTGAAGACTGGGAGAACATTAGAGAAGGGGAAATAAACATCTCACTTCTGAAGGTGGAACCATAAAACCCAAAGGGCTGTCTTGGTGTGACCACCAGGACTGAAACTCAGAGAGAGAAATTCTTGAAAGGACCTGGTATGTGGCCCTGGCAGTTGAGGGCATTTGAGAATTGGAAAATGGGTGCTTGCCTTTCACCTGAAGATTATGAAGGTGGCTGGAGCTGCCCATGATGTCAGCAAAGAAAGGAGGAGGCAAAGAGGAACAGCCTACACTTCCCCATTGCTGAGGTAACAACATGAATTTCTGTGGGCCATCAGGAAGCCACAGAAAGTAACACGGTTATACCCCACATAATCCATTTTCCTGCCTGGAATAAAGAAACCATGAGAAAGAGGGAGAAGGTACACCTCCAGGGGCAGGAACTGAGTTGGGTCATGTGAGGTCAACCTGGAGACACTGGTTGTACAATGTTTTCTTTATTAGGAGTCTTACAGCCAAATTACATGTAAGCTTTTTTTACTTTTTTCCTATATTCTCCCTTCTCTCACCATTTACCCTAGAAAAAATAGAAAAAAATAGGAAAAAATAAAGAGATAATCTAGTAAAAATAACAAGTTCTGCTCTACCTTCCTTTACTCCACGAACCCTACCTTGCTATACTGCTCCATAAACATGCTGAAAACATTCATACCCAGAGGACTGCCTGTCATTAGGGGGCCATTGCTACTCATTTCTCATTATACCCTAACTTGCATTATAAGGACTCAGGGTAGTTTGCACAATATTTATAGACAACATCATAGCCAATTATGGAAATGAGTTTTTTCTAAATAAAACATAGAGAAAGAAGGTCATTCCTGTCTTCCATCTGAATGCTACTGTCTTTATTTGATCTTGACAGAAATTCATCTGCAGCTGCTTACATAGAATATAACAAAGATCTCTTTAAACCTGTGGGGAGACTAAAAATGAGGCTTTAGAGCTGTAACTACTTAGTACCTAATGCATAAAGAATCACATAAATAAATGATAGGGAAATATGATAGAGAATAAATAAATGATAGAGAATATTGACATTTATAGTATAGATTTATATAGATGACATTTATAGTATAGATTTATATAGATGACCTGAATGGATATAGACTCATTCTTTCAACAAGTACTTATTGATAGTTACTATGTGGTAGGCACTTGGTGTTCAGTAGATTTCTTACAGTCCAGTGGGGGAGCTAGATATTTTAAAAGTAAACACATAAATTATTACATAATTCTAAACTGAGATAATACTATGAAGCAAAAGGATAAGATGCAGTGAAGAAGAACTCCTTACATTTGAGGGTTAGGGGAAACTTCTCTGAGTAAGTGGCATTTAAACTGATGGCAGAAGGATAAGAAGAAATCAACAGGGGAAGAATTGGAGCAAAGGCTCTGAAGTGGAAAAGAGTTTGGTGTTTGCCACAAATTTAGGCTATAGTAGCCCAAACAGCATGGTGCTGGTATAAAAGTAGAGACATAGACCAATGGAACAGAGTGGAGAACCCAGAAACAAAACCATATAGCTACGACCAACTGATCTCCAACAAAGCAGACAAAAACATACACTGGGGAAAGGATGCCTTTGCAATAACTGGTGCTGGGAGAATTCAATAACCATGTGCAGAAGAATGAAACAGGACCCCTTATCTCTTGCCATACACAAAAATTAATTCAAGATGGATTAAAGGCTTAAATGTAAGGCATGAAACCATAAAAATATAGAAGAAAACCTAGGAAAAACTCTTCTAGACATTGGCCTGGGCAAAGAATTTATGAATATGATTCCAAAGGCAGATATGGCAACAACAAAAATAAATGAATGGAACTTAATTAAATTAAAAAGCTTCTGCACAGTAAAGGAAATAATCAACAGAGTAAACAGGCAACCTACAGAATAGGAAAAAATAGTTGCAAACTATATATCTGACAAAGAACTAACATCTAGAATCTACAAAGAACTCAAATAAATCAGCGAGATAAAAACAAACAACCCCACCAAAAAGTGGGAAAAAGACATGAACAGAAGTTTTTCAAAAGAATATAGACAAATGGCCAAAAAACATATGAAAAAATGTTCAACATCCCTAATCATCAGGGAAATGCAAATTAAACCCACAATGAGATACTTTACCCTTGTCAGAATGGCCATTACTAAAAAGTCAAAAAACAATAGATGCTAGCGTGGATGCAGAGAGAAGGGAACACTTATACACTGTTGGTGGGACTGCAAACTAGTATAACCTCTATGGAAAACAGTATGGAGATTCTTCAAAGAACTAAAAGTAGATCTACCATTCAATCTAGCAATCCCAGTACTGGGTATCTACCCAAAGGAAATGCAGTCATTTTATAAAAAAGATACCTGCACTCAAATGTTTATTGCAGCACAATTCACAATTGCAAAGATGTGGAATCAACCTTAGTGTCCATCAACTGATAAGTGGATAAAGAAAATGTGGTATCTATATACCATGGGATATTCCTCAACCATAAAAAGCAATGAAATAATGTTTTTTGCAGCAACTTGGATGGAACTGGAGATCATTATCCTAAGTGAAGTATCTTAAGGAATGGAAAACCAAAGACCACATATTCTTACTAATAATTGGCAACTGAACGATGGGCACACACAGGCACAAAGAGATGTAAAAGGACATTGGTAACCAAGAAGAGGGGAGTGTGGCAGGGAAGTGAGAGATAAAAACTTATCTATTGGGTACAATAAACACTATTCTGGTGAGAGGCACACTACAGGTCCTAACTTCAGTATTACACAGTGTATTTATGTAACACAAACATTTGTACCCCCTGAATATTTCGAAATTAAAAACAAGAAATTTAATGATAGCCAGTATGACTGGAGCGCAGAGTGTAAAGTGGAGAATAGTGTAAGATAAAGTCAGTCAGAAGGTAGAGCATGTGCCTTATAGGCATTCAGGGCCTTGTAGACTTTGCAAAGATGTTTGGGTTTTATTCCAAGTGTAATGAGAAAACTGAAGGTTTTAAACTTCAACAGTCCATGTTTTAAAAGATCATCTTGGATGCAGGCTGTATTGGAGAATGAATGGAATAGAAGACAAAGTAGAGACTGGTAAGGAGACTATTGTAGAAGATCAAAAATGATGTTTTGAGTTTGATGGTAGCAGTAAAGGTGAGTAAAACTAAGCCATTTCCCCTCTGATTCCACATGCTTGAGAGGGACAAGCTCATCTACTGACAGTTTCAACTACCACTTCTATGCATATGATTCCCAAATCTCTGTAGATAATTCTTTTCTTAAAATCCCACACTTCCTGAATTCTTTCCTCCACATATCCAACTGCTTAATGGACACTGCCTTTCACATAGCACAAATTCAAATGGAACTCTTCATCTTCCCCTCAAAACTTGGTGCCTTTGTGACTTCTCATCATTCTTCCCATCACTTGAAATCAAAACTTTGGCATCATATTTGATGCTTCACTTTTTGTCCAGCTCCCATGTTCAGGATAGTGAAGTACTACAAATATGTGCTCTAGAGTCAGAACACTTAGGCCAGTGGATTGGAACAGCGTTACAGAACATTGGCCTGGTATACGGTTGCCATTGCTATGCTCTGGATTGCGTATTATATCTTCGGAATTCCCTTTTAATGTCAACACCTGCATGCCCTGGAATGTGCAAGAGTCCTAGCTAATTACAGCAGCAGTTTCAGGCACAATTCTACCCAAATCACATCAACATAGCAACATTTACTTGGAGGACGGATGTATTAGTAGTCTGATAATCCTCGGTTGTGTTGAGAGGGAAAATATTTATTCTTAATTGACTACAGTTTTCTCAGTGATTAGCATGCAGACTACCACAGTCCTTACATTGCAAAGCACAGTCATACTGAACAGTGAGGTATGGTAGCCCTGGAGGAAGACAAACCTATGGGTTTTGGTTTTTCAAGAAAATCTAAAAATCAACTCAGCTAGAGATAGAGCTGAAGTTTCAGAAAGTACTGACAGCGACTTGGTAGTTATGAGAAAGTGAGAAAGGATGAGATCCACAAGGGAGAGCAGTTTGAGTGAGAAGAGCCAATGGTGAAAGATGATACACATACATGACGGAGCGCGGGAAGAAATAGAACTCACAAAGGATTCAGAGAAGCAGAGGTCAGAAAGAGTGCTAATAGTCTTCCCTTTGCCCCTCCACATCCTCTCTCCACCTGCTCTCTGGCAGGGGCAGGGGTGTGTGTATGCACCTATATGGAAAACATTTACAAGCTGTCTTGTCCTCTTGCTTCCAGTCGGATACAGTCAATGGTGAGTGCACCAGCAAAGGTATGAGAGGGAAGAGAAGGAGGTTGGGGTATTTATTCCTCCGGCTTCCCCTTGCAGGGTTTTCATGGCCTAGACTGTGACCCGAACTAAAGGCCACAGCTCCTGTTAGCAACAGGCCTTTCTTATTACACCCAGATTACTGTATTATCTTTTATATTTTCCCCACATCCTGCCCCTGCACCTTTATAAATTGTTGCCTTATTAAACTCTACTCAAATTATCCAATTTTCATGTGCCATCTATTTCTTCCCAGAAATCTTACCGAGAGAAGGTAAAGAACTAGAATTATAAACCATGAGAATAATTATGACAAGAAGGAAGATCAGTGAGTCACACACTTAGAGAACTAGCTGTTCTTGTGTTGTGTGTGGAATGAAGAGGTCTCCAGTGGACGCCCTTACCCTCATCTCAGTTTCTTTTCAAGGGCTGGTTAAGTAGTGTTTACATCTATTTCAGCTGAGTCCAAGGAAACAAGTAAGTGCCTAACTGCAAGGTTCATTTAATCTCCATTGTCTCAGGAAAGCATCCTACTAATGTCTACAATAATTGAGAGATGAGGAGCTGAGTGAAAGAGTGGCAAAGAACCACCAAGGGAGCCAACCTTATTTTATTATTTTGAAAGACAGGAGATTTTCAAGCTCAGCAAGCTTCCCATTCTGCAGTGAACCTAATTAATGTAAACAGAATTTTAAAATGAACCAAACCCAATTAGGCAGCAGGAGCTAACATTTCTCTTCAATTATTACATGAAGTCACGTCTCACAGTCACATGCTGAACACCTTCTCCCTTTATTTAATTTGTCTTCCCATCCACTGCCCTGTCCCAGAGAGCCCAAGAACAGACCATTGGACAATCTGGGCAGCCCAAACCTGCCTGCTCTATTCCTCTTGTCCTTTACACAAACAGATGCTATACCACATAACCGACTCAAAACGTGGAGCTCAGGGACAGTAGAGGTAGCAATTAAAGAAAGGGGGAGAGAGAGAGAGAGAGAGAGACAAACATTTTTCTAATGCTAATTTTGTAGCCAGAGTTGGTATTCCCTTGCACCTTATAAACTTATGGTACAGCTTCCCAGACCACTCTACCATCTAAAAATGCTACTATTTTCATAACAAAAGAGACAGATTACATCCCTGCCAATAATGTCATGTCTACCTTAAGGAAAGTTGAGGGGGTTGACGGTTGTGAGTGGGGGTAGGGGAAATCAGATTATCTTTTCTGTGCAAATGAAATATGTCTTCATTATCATATAAATGCTGCTAAGGAAAATGTATGGTAAAACTACAGTACAACCCAAACACATATATCACAGTGCATGTTAGTCTAAAGTTTTAAGAAACTTTAGGTTGGAGTGAGAAATTTTAAGGAAAAAAGCTTTTTAAGCATAAAATATTACATCCGAGGAATACAATTAAAGACTGCAAAACCTATATTTGTTTGTTAGATTATTCAAATACAATCATAGTGTATGTATAATAGTATTAACATATCTCTTTCAGAATTAGACAGATTTTGTTTTTGTTTTCAGAATTAGACAGATTTTGTAATAAAAATTTTGACACGAAAGAACTGAAATTTAAAATAAACTAAATTTTATTTTATAAATGAATATAGAACTTTTCACCTCTTAAGTACTTTTTCTTTTTATCTTATTTCATTTATAAAGCTCTATTATGTACTTAGCTACAAGTTCTAAAAGTAGAGTCTGCATTCATCACCCAACAAAAACAGAATGACATAATTAAAAGTTGACCAGGATAAAACTTTAATTAACTACTTGGAAATTAAGATTTATGATTCTAAATAACCTTTAGATCAAAGAATAAATTAAGACTGAAAGTTTTAAGTTCATCTATGAAAAGATGAACCCTTCATACCATTTATTCATTTAGCCAGTGAACATTTACTGAGCATCTACCTGCAAGAGCCAACAAAGCAATTTTTCAGGTCCTTGGGGCTGGGAAGACAAATTGACAGAGTCCTTCTCCCAAGGTGAGGCAATCACAGGCTTCATAGAAATATATGCTAAGGACTGTGGGAATCCCAAAAAAAGAATTGTTAATTCCAACTGATCAGAATATCAGAATAAAAAAAAAAAGTGGCAATTGAGTAAATGAGTTCTTTGGCAATGTGCTGGCTTCGATTAGGCAGGGAAAGTGAAGGGAGAGGACATCCTAGGCTGTAGGAAGGCACAAAGAGGCAGGAACACAGAATGGGTGAAACAAGGAGTTCAGCTGAACCTGTCAAACGCTGAGCCTGTAATGGCAACATGAAAGTAAGTTGTAGGTGGCCTTGGGTGATGAAGCTTTAATGTGCAAAGCACCTAGAGATGTTGTTAAAAAGAAGATTCTGATTCAGCAGGTCTGGAGCAGGACCTGAGATTCTGCATTTCTGACAAGCTCCCAGGTGATGCCAATAATGCCGAGCAGGTGGCTAATTTGAGCAGTGAGGGGATGAACAATGTAAGTGGGGATCATGAAGATTTGGTGTCCTTGGAGAAAGCCAATGTAATGTGGCCATTAAAATAGAGGCTTTGGAGACAAGCAGACTGGATTTAAATTACAGTTCCTTTATTTACTAGCTATGTGTCGTTAGGTAACTTACTTTTGAAGCCTTGGTTTTCTCATCTATAAGATGAGGAAATAGTTATTATCTCAAATATTGTTACGATTACATGAGATAATGATTATAAATTACTTAGGATAGTGCACAGCACATAGTAAAAACTAAGTATCTAATGGCATTACTTACTGGGCCCCATAACATGAGAAAGCTCCTTTTTCTCCTCTGCTGCCCTCCGTGAGCAGGAACTCACTGACTTTTCTGAACACTGCACCGTTATGTCCTGGTACTTCCGCACTGCATGGTCACTGCCTCCTGCCTCCGGAAATGGACAGACAGTAGAAAGTGCAAAACCAGGGGTAGGTATATAGTTAGAAAGTTAAAAAATGTTAACAACTTCTAATGATCAGCAGAAGAGCATATTAGAAGACCATAAAATATTGACGAGATTAAGAAGTTATGGTGCAATTTTAGACCATGTCAATAAGTAATGAATCAGTGAAATGCCTATTATTGTTCTGCTTAAAATGAAGATGATAGGGAAAAAAGTGAATACTTTCAGTAATTCCCTAGGAGGAAATATGTTCAGTGGATCTCAAAGAGGTAGATTTGAAGGAATAGACAAATAGGTTTTCAAGTTCGTAATGAAAACATAAGAGAAATGCCATTTACAGGACAATAACTTAAAAGAAGTAAAATTACCAAAGAAATCAATATAACAGAATTAGAATTTAAGAGAAGCTTCATATTTCTTGTCAAAATGCATTGGTTTTGGTGAAAAGAACTAGCCAAATTCAGAAACTTCCAGTTATTTTAAAGAAATACTGATCCCTGATGATGACTCATTTTCTCTGTTTCCTTTATCAAATTAATTCTTAGATAGACAATGCCAACTAGATAGAAGAATTTTATATGCCTTCGCTTGTTACTGTACCCAAAGGTAAAAATTCTATCATTATGGGGTTTACCACAGTTTGGTACGTATGGGTCACAATTTTTTGATGATGGGCTAGATAAACCCTGCCCCTAAGTTGTTTTCAAGTAAAAAACAAGACCAAAGAAAGACTGATATTTGTGTGATTGTGTGAATTCAAGAAAAGTATTTGTGTCTGACCTTGTTTTAGACTAGTGGGAGACTGTAGAAGAAATTGGAAGTAAAGTTCTTACAAAAGAAAAGCATGCCAATGCTGTAAATGATTCCATTCAAAAGACACTTACTGGGCATTTTCCAGGTGCCAGTTCCCTCACGGTACTTGTAGAAACTTGGCCAAAGCTGATGGAATGGTTGGGGGGTGCAGTGGGATGGTAGAGAATTAGTTCATGGAGAAAAACAAAATAAATCTTCATTGTTCTATGTTGGTGACATAAAAATATATGGATCAATAACACAGTATTTGTTTAGTATTAGCATTAGCAAAAGAACTTTTTGTAGCAAGGAAACACTTCATTGACAAAGTTGGAGATTCTATTCCCAATAGGCTAGAGACTCCGCAGAGAAAAGTAACCAGAAAGTGCAACTCTGGGCTCAAATTCTAATATTTTCCTCAGCTGAAGTTCACAGCTGATCTTCTCTTCAAACATTGTATCAGTTCCTATCCACAGGGATGCGGTTGCTCCGGCCAAATAACACCCTCAACATCCACTAGCCCCATTTTCTTTGCTTCCCTCCCTTCCTCTCCTGAAGTATGTTCCCCGGACACAAATTTTATTACTGGTGATACATGAGTCTGCCAGAGTAATCTTTCCCAACATCTAATTGTACTCTCACCAGAGAAATTATCCATTAACCTTTACTGCTACAACTACTACTACTGTCATTACTACTAATAAAGTGGAAGAAGAGTAGGGAGGAGAAAAAGGAAGAGGAGTAGGAGAAGGAAGAGAATAATTTATTGAGCATTTATCATGTTCCTGAGATCACACAATTTGGAAGTACAGGAGCAGGATGTAAGCAGGCAGTCTAATGCCAAATCCCACATATTTACTCCTTCTCTTACTGCTCTCTAGCAGCAACTGACGATCTTTGATGATGCCCAAGTCAAATAGTTTGTATGTGAAGGAGCCAGGCTTCAGTCTCTGGTCCCCCAATTCGAAAGCTCCCCTACTTAGCCACTGCCAATCCCAGCTTTCTGCATCTTGTCTCCAGGAAATTGGATGTTTAAGCAACCAATAGAATAATGTGAGCATCTCTCTGTCTCACTTCGTTAACAAAATCAGAAAGAAGGAACTCAGTCATTAATAGTAACCATATAACTAGGATGCTTACTGACTCCTCCAAAGTCCTTCCTTTCCTCAGAAGATTTGGTTTAGGGAGCTCATTAATCCTCCCATCGTAAGAACTGAGTCAGCCAAGCTGCACTTCATCTTGGAAGAATTAGATCAGTGGATCTCGGTCAACATTAGTAAGTCAATAGCTGTAGAGTCTTCAATTTAAAAAGACAAATGTCTGAATTTTCTTTTATCCTCAAAACATTGTAGACTATACTGCCCAATTGCTGAAAATTCTCAATTAAAATGTGGCAAGTGGGAAAACTAAATGCAGGGCCTCTGATTTGATAATCCTCCCCCAGATGTATCAAGATTGCTTATAACAGAACAGATTTTGGAGGGTGAATTCTGTCATTCCCAAAGCTTAAAAACCTCCTTTATCAAAAAGCTTGACAATTTAATTTTGGTAGAAGTAAAGGTGGCCAGGCCATAGGTATCTTGGTTTATGCCAGATTCTGAATATCTTGCTATCTACAACAAGAAGTTATTATTTCTGATCTTGATCCAGCTCTGTGATAAGACACACCTAGAATTTCTTAACATGTGTATTCTCCCTTTCAAGGTTTAATTCCATAGTCGTTTGATACCTACACAATCAATGAACCCCTTGGAAGCTCAGAAACCACAGTTAAGTAAAGGCCAGATCTGGAAAGATTCTACAAAATCTCCATTCATACCCGATCAGAATTAGGAAGATTACTTCCCTATGATCTCTATACCTCTCTCTCTACTACTTTAAATTTGTAATTTAATACTACTAAATAGCAAGAAATTAAGAAGGTTTAAAACAGATAGCATTCTCAAATTCCTTCAAGAGACAAGCATAGGGCTGTAAATGCGGGAAGGGGTAGATTAGGAAGTGATGCTGCTTGTGGTGAGCTACTGAGTACGTGACTGACCTAAAAGAACATTCAGGTTTAAAGTTTTAAAACACTGTGCCAGCCAAACACATACATCTACAGGATCACTTGTTTGTAATGGCTGTTAATTTCTAACCAAGCACTGTTGATCATTTAGCAACTAGAACTTTCTTTATTATCAGTAACTATTTATAGTTATGGATACTATTCATAGTTAATTATATAACTATATGTTTATTTATAGTTAACTATTTATAGTTATTTCATTATAGATCTTACAGTTGAAAGTTATTATTTCCCCTTCTGTGGTTGTTCAAACAGTTGGATCAATTGCTGAAGACACTGAAAGAGAGGGTAGAACCTCTTTCACTGCCTTCTGGAGGAGTTATCTATACATTGTACAGAAAGAAATGTGCTCTGACTGTCCTGTGAAACCACAGGTCTTTGTATACTATGGCTGGATTTGACCAAGATTGCTGGGAAACCAAGACAAGCAAACAAGACTACATTATACACAGTACTTGGAGGAAGCTACACAAAAATGCTCATGTTTCAGTCCAATTGTAAAGAGCTTATTTCTTAAAAAATGTGGACTACTAAAAGTTTTGGTAGAAGGCCCTATACAATAAATGTAGATAGCATTCAACATTGCAGGATTTTGAGCAAAGTAGAGGTGAGATGTGTTTCCACAGATAACATAGTGGTTTCTCTTAATTTTATAACCTTGTTATATTTACTCTATGATTTTTAGACCCAGAATCAGTAGTAAAATTTAGGTGACCTTGCCAATGTATTCTGTAATGGAACTCATGAGAGTCAAAAGTTTTAATAATATTAATTATGGCTATGACTATGACTAGGCTATAATTTGAAATCAGTATGACATCATTATCAATCAAAAATTGTTCTTGAAACAAAATCCATCTTTGGCAGGACTTTTTAAAAAATCTGGCTGCAATGTTAAGATACTATTGGCATACATTTTTCTGTAGATTTGTAATTTGTATTTATTTTGTAAGCTGTCTATTGATATCTTTGCAAGTGTCTCTTGTTTTTAACTAATTAGCTTTAGAACAGTAATGGTAATTTGTTTTTAAATCAAGCCATATGGAAAGATACAACAAAAAATAAAAATCCTCCTTTCCCTCCCCTAACCACTCCAGATATCTCTTTCCAAAAATTTTCTATGAAGATACAAGCTTATATATGTGCATTATATATTTTAAATAAATTTAAATATATGTGAGTCCTGCAACTTGCTCTTTATCATTTATCACTATGTTTTTGAGAGCTTTTTTCCAAATGGGCACCCCATAATTTACCAACATTTTATTAATGAATATTTAGCTTATTTCCTTTTTTGGCATTATAATTTATGGCACATATGATTTGATTTAGTGCTGAGTCTCAATGAAAGTAGAGTAGAAGAAATTTCACAGATGTTAAGTACATCAGTGTTCTATCACCTGTGCATTACCAAATTATTCAAATAGTTATATTGCAGCTCTCATAACTCTAAGAGCAGGCATAGCCAAGCTATAGTGTAATGAAGAAAATATAAATATGACCATCAAAACAATATCACAGTAGTTGACTATACTTGTTAAATTTATTCTGTTAATACATTACCCCACATAATCGGAATAGAATTTAGCATACCTTGATTATTTTACAGAGCAAGAAGAGTATTATATATGCATTTTGCCAGTATGACAGGCATACCTAAACCCCCATGGAAACTCTGGGTTACCTTTTAGACAAAAGAATTCAAAATCCTTCGTTAACGGGGATAAAGACAATTGCTTCAGCAATTAAGTTACTTGATATTGGCAGCCTTTTAAACAAAAGAACACAAATCTTCATTATTCAGTATATAATGACCAATGTTATTGTCTTTACATTCAAGTAATAACTGATTTTTTAATTATATTTTCTGCATCAAAATTCTGTAGACCAAAAATTTCACCAAGATATAATAATGTCTCAAATATTTTTCTTTGTCTGTTTAGACCTAGCAACATTTTAAGCATCAATAGCTCTCACCATTCAGCTGTTTTTATGTGAATAAATTATAATTTGATATTTCCATAATATAATTTGTTTTCTATGACTAGTCAGCTAGAGATACGAGATTCCATGGACTAAAAAGAATTTATTGACATTTCTTAATCCAATCCAATTATTTCAAATGAAAATGTCATGATGAAAAATGTGCAGAAAAATATAAAAGAAAATTTCAAGAAAACTATTAGAATCAAATTGTTAGTTACTATTATAATTACTACTGTGAGGTAAGTCATCAGAAAGCAAACTGAAAAAAATTGTTAAATCATCTGCACATTTGAAGCAATTGTTTATTTTTAAATATAAAGAAATAAATGCAAATTATTCTGAAATATGTTCTTTATTAATTTTTTGACATCTTGTATCATTGTATGGGTGTGTATGTGTGTGTATAATTTATTTTCTAAATTTCACACATACAGCAGCATGTTTTCTCTTCAAATTAAAACTAATGAAAAATTATTTCAGGAAGAAGAACAAATTCAAATGAGGGCACTACTCAGCATCACTTAAGTGGCTAAAATAGAATAAAAACTGCAAAAAAATCAATCATTTTACTAATATCGAGTCATGATGAAAATGATTGTAAGTTTGCCTGACATTTTTGAAATCATCTATAATGACAGGAAATTATCTTTAATTATATTGTCGTAATTAAGTTTCAAAGTTTATACAGTCATTTTGTTCTATCAAAAAGGATGTCATTTAGTTAACAATAAAGATAGTACCTATGAATAGCACAATGAACTATTTTTATAAGAAAGAGAAGAGGAGGCACATTATATTTTGCATTGAGGTTTTTGTTTGGGGGAGGCGTTTTTGTTTTGTTTTTCTTTTTTTTTTTATTTCAGCATATTATGGGAGTACAAATGTTTAGGTTACGTATGTTGCCCTTGCCTCCCCCCACCCAAGTCCGAGCTTCAAGTGTGTCCATCCCCCGGATTGTTTTGTTTTTCACTTCTTAGTGAAGGTACTGTACAAAAGACTCCCTCACTAGAATATGGTAATGCTTTTCATTACGACACAACTGATTAACCACTTTTATTTCCAATAAGTTTAAACCCTATTTGATTAACAACTAATCTCAAACTTCAAAAAAACCATTACTTTGATTACCTCATCGAATATGTTTTCCTTCAGATAGACTCAACATATAGTCTATTCTGTTTATTAAAATGGCAGTCCTGAATCTTACTCATATGACAATCTGTCAATATCCTGGATATCCCCAGAACCTTACACCAACTTTCTCCTACACTAATTTTAGGCCTGAGTTTCTGCCATGGACTGAATGTTTGTATCTCCCCAAAATTCAAAAATTAAAATCCTAACCCCAATGTGATGGTACCAGGAGGTGGGGCCTTTGGGAGGTAATTAGACCATGTGAATATACAAAGAAAAGATGGTCACCTGCAAACCAGGAAGCAAGCTCTCTCCAGATACCACACCTGCTGGCACCTTGATCTTGGACTTCTCAGTTTTTAGAACCGTGAGAGATAAACTTCTTTTGTTTAAGCTACCCAGTCTGTAGTATTTTGTTATAGCAGCCCAGACTGAGACAGTCTCTCCCAATCTAATCTACAGTTATCAGTAAGAAGACCACACGTCCCCCTTTGTCTGGGACAATACTGGTTTATCCCTAATGTTGCTGCATAATCGATAGTCTTTTCCCCACTTTCACTTTCAAAACAGTGTCAGTTTAGAAAATCAATTGTATGATTCCCCTTGTATAGAGAACATGAGAGCTTCAGGTATAGTCATTCTAATAGTTGCCATTGTCACACTTTGTGCCTAATTGAGAAACTTACCAAGAAATATTTAGGGCTGTCTATTGAACCCACATCAGTTTTTAGTTAATTATTAATAGCAGGAATCACATATAAGCACTATTTAAACTTTACTCCTCCATGTCTGTAAAACAAAACAAAAAAAAGAAAAATAAATAAATAAATAAACTTTACTCCTATGGATAAAGATCTCAGGTTTCTAACGTTCCTTAAATGTCTTTATCAAAAAACATCCTGGAAAACAATCTTCCTGAAAAGAATTAAAAAAAAGAAACCTGACACTCAGAGAAAACACTAAGTGATTAAGTGGAGACACAGGGAGAAGCTATCTACAAGCCAATGAACAAAACCCTGGAAGAAATCAACCCTAC
Organism: Propithecus coquereli; assembly: GCF_000956105.1. NCBI lineage: Eukaryota > Metazoa > Chordata > Mammalia > Primates > Indriidae > Propithecus > Propithecus coquereli. The sequence continues at coordinate 562,639 of NW_012138302.1, read as the reverse complement.
TCCCGGTGTTGATCTTGGACTTCCAGCCTCCAGAATTGTGAGAAAATAAATTTGTTTAAGTCATCCAGTCTGTGATACTTTGTTATGGCATCTCTAGCAAACTAATACACTTTTCAAACATTTTCATTCTGTGATTATTTTTCTTTGGATCTTTTCAATGTTATGCGTGTTTCTCTACCCTAGAAAGACAAACATACAGAACACAGATGCAGACCCACACCTACTATACATTCTACCCATCTTTTCCTTCTGCCCATCTTAGCTTCATTGGCTGGGATTCCTGTAACAAAAGAGAAAACAAAAGAAAAGCATGTACATTTATTTAAGTTTTACAGGACATGGGAGCCTTCATAAGGAAATAAAGACCTGAAGAAGGGGATAAACTTGAGTGTTTTTACACGAGGTTTAATGAAGAGTGAGAAGTCCTGGAGAAATATAATAGAACAAAAAGAAGAACATGAGCTAAAAGTCATAAACAAAGAAAAATAACAACAACAAAACTTTCCTTTAGAACTTACACCTAAATAAAGTAACACATTTTTTTGAGAAACTAGAAGTCTTTGTGCAACAATATGTTAGAATATCAACAACTTCATGTAGCTTCCTTCATTTAGCAAATATTGAGTTAATATGTGTCAGTTACTCTGCTGAGCACTCCTTTGGCCTGGTGGTGAGGAGAAACTAGTGAGAGCAAGAAATTAGAAATAAAATGCAGAAACTTCGTATGTATATATTTTATATATATTAAATATAATATAAATTCCATTAAAATGACATCGGAGACCAAAGTAGACAAGGGATACCAATGAAATTTTGAAAGAGGGAAAGCCAGGCCAGAAATGACTAAATGACTACAGGAAGTTGAAATCCCAGTGCTTGCAGGGCAGGATGACAAGAAAAAAGCCAATTTTTCCCACAGAAATCCAAAACAGAGGCAACAGGAAGTTACTAGACAACATGTTTTAGTAAAATGAGGACTCAGATACAGAAAGAGGAAGAAATGGCAAACTTAGAAAACTGGGGACCTAAAATAGGAGAGCGACAAAAGAAAATCTCAGGGCGACAGCTCACACCAGACTCAAAGAATACTTTGAGGTGGCTACAGGGGAACAGAGAGCTTCAGGAGAGAGCTCAGCAGGGCTAAAAAAGAAAAGGAACTGACTGTGTTTGGAATTGTGTTCGAACATTTGGAAAAATTATTCATAGACTTCACACACCCGATGAAGCATTTACAAAAATTAGTAAAGAGCATGGAAAATATTAAAAATTATCATTAAAATGACTACAAAATTGTGGCCAAGGGGCAACCAAACTGAAAGCTATTACATGGCTTTAAAAAAAAGTTGAAAGAAAGAGCTTTGATTAAAAAATAATACAAACTCTACTCACAATATAAAAATTTAAGTTGGACCCAATCAAGTGGTTTAAAAAAAATATTAGCTGCAGCCGACATTAAGTTAGATTTCTCTACCTAAACCAGATAAAACATGAAAAAAGTTACTACAAACTGGGTAGTTGCAAGACTAAACACCAGATGAGAGAGTAGACTTCTAGGCCCCCATGGACAGTGACTGTAAGAATGATCCCAGGGTGTCCATTTATAATTTGGGTAGAATCACATTGGAAGTTTACAGTCCTCACGTCCTCAGGCTCAGCCTAGAATGTCTGACCTCTAAGCAAATACATTGAATTATCAAGTTTTTCAGACTTTTAACTTAGCTAAGTAACTTTACAAGTCTGGGGACCGTCAGCATTAAGTACAGAAGACATGGAGCACGACAAACTTTTAGTATTAATGTATTTTGTATTCACTTTAAGATAACCTGCATGTTTGTTATTTAAAATGTTTACAATATCTAAGAAAATCTGCCATGTTAAGTCTCATGATTTTAAGCTCTTGAGTGTAGAAGAATTTTACAAGTAAATAAACAAACAATACTGGAAGGTTTAAGATAATATGTTTCACTGCAGACAGGGGGATGAAGAGAAGTTGATTAAGCAGCACCAAAATATGGTTATATAGGAGGAAAAAGTTCTAAGTATTCGATAATACTAGAAATTATAGTAGGGAAATTATAGTCAACAGTAGTTTATTGTATATTTCAACATAGCTAGAAGGGAAGAATTGTAATGTTCCCAACACAAAGAAAAGATCACTGAGGTGATGAACATCCAATATCCCTGATTTGATCATTACACTGTATACAGGCATTAAAATATCACATGTACCCCAAAAATATGTATAACTATTATCTACCAATTAAATATATGTGTGTGTGTGTGTGTGTGTGTGTATATATATATATATTTCTGTATATTTACAGGCATACCTGGAATATATTGTGGGTTCAGTTCCAGACCACCACAATAAAGCACATATCTCAATAAAGCAAATCACACAAATGCTTTGGATTCCCAGTTGTATTATATAAGTTACCTTTACACTATAGTCTATTTAGTGTGCAATAGTATTATGTCTAAAAACCAATATGCTTACCTTGATTAAAAAATACTTTTTGCTAAAAAAAAAAAAAAGCTAACTATCATCAGCCTTCAGAGAGATATAATTTTGCTGATGGAAGATCTTACCTCAATGTTAATGGCTGCTGACTGATCAGGGTGGTGATTGCTGAAGGTTGGAGTGGCTGTAGAAATTTCCTAAAATAAGACAACAATGACATTTTCCTACATTGATTGACTCTTCCTTTCATGAAAGATTTCTTAGTAGCATGCAGTGCTATTTGATAGCACTTTACCCACACTGAAACTTCTTTCTAAATTGGAGTCAATCCTCTCACTCTCTGCCACTGCTTTATCAACTAAGATGACGTAATATTTTAAATCTTTTGTTGTCATTTAAACAATGTTCACAGCCTCTTCACCAGGAGTAGATTCCATCTCAAGAAACTGCTTTCTTTGCTCATCCACAAGAAGCGAACTCCTCATCAGTTCAAATTTGATCATGAAATTGCAGCAATTCAGTGACATTGTCAGGCTCCACTTCTAGTTCTAGTTCTCTTATCAATTTTAGTGTAGTTACTCCCTCCACTGAAATCCTAAATCCCTTGATGTCATTCATGAGAGCTGGAATTAATTTCTTCCAAATTCCTGTTAATGTTGACATTTTGACCTACTCCCATGAATCACAAATGTTTTTAACGGCATCTAGAATGGTAAATTCTTTCTGGAATGTTTTCAATTTATTTTATACAGATCCATCAGAGGAATCACTATCTATGGCAGCTATAGCCTTATAAAATGTAGTTCTGAAATAAGAAGACTTGAAAGTTAAAATTACTCCTTGATCTGTGGGCTACAGAATGGATGTTGTGTTAACAGGCATGAAAACAATATTCATCTCCCTGTGCATCTCCATCAGAGCTTTTGGGTAACTAGGTGCATTGTCAATGAACAGTAATATTTTGAAAGGAATCTTTTTTCCTGAGCAGAGGGTTTCAACGGTGGGCTTAAAATATTCAGCAAACCATACCATAAACAGATGTGTTGTCATCCAGGATTTTTTGTTTTGTTCCATTTATGGAGGTGCATAGGCAGAATAGATTTATAATTTTGAAGGGCTCTAGGATTTTCAGGATAGTAAATGATCATTAGCTTCAACTAAAAGTCACCAGCTGCATTAATCCCTAACAAGAGAGTCAGCCTGTCCTTTGAAGCTTTGAAGCCAAGCATTGACTTCTCCTCTCTAGCTATGAAAGTCGTAGATGGCATCTACTTCCAACAGAAGGCTGTTTCATCTACCATTGAAAATCTGTTATTTAGAGTAGCCACCTTTAGCAATGATCTTATCTAGATCTTCTGGATAACCTGCTCCAACTTCTACATTAGCACTTGCTGCTTCATCTTGTACTCTTATGCTATGGGGTCGCTTCTTTCCTTAAACTTCATGAACCAGTCTCTGCCAACTTCGAGCTTTTCTTTTGCAGCTTTCTCACCTCTCTCAGCTTTCATAGAATGGAAGGGAGAGTTAGGGCCTTTGTCTAGATTATGCTTTGGCTTAAGGGGATGTTGTGGCTGGCTTGATCTTCTATCTAGACAGCTAAAACTTTCTCCATATAAGCTTTCTTAACATTCATGTGTTTATTGGAGTAGTACTTTTTTAATTTCCTTCAAGAACTTTTCCTTTGCATAAACAACTTGGCTAGCTGTTTGGCACAAGAGGTCGCTCCTTTTGGCCTATCTCAGCTTTCAACATGCCATCCTCAATAAACTTCATGATTTCTAGCTTTTGATTTAAAGTGAGAGATATGCAGTTCTTTCTTTCTCTTGAAGACTTAGAGGCTCTTATAGGGTTATTAATTGGCTGAATTTCAATATTGCTGTGTCTCAGGGAATAGGGAGGCCCAAGGAGAGGGAGAGAGACAGGGGAACAGCTGATCAGTGGAACAGTCAGAACACATATAGCATTTATTATGTGCACCATCTTATGTGGGTGTGGTTTGTGATGCCCTAATACAATTAGAAAAGTAACATCAAAGACCACTGGTCACAGATCACCATAACAGATATAATAATAATGAAAAATTTTGAAATATTGTGAGAATTACTAAAATGTGACATAAAAACATAAAGCAAGCATATGCTTTGAAAAATGGTATCAATAAGCTTGCTCAATGAAGGGTTACCACAAACCTTCAATTTGTAAAAAATGCAGTATCTGTGAAGTACAATAAAGCTAAACACAACAAAATAAGGTATGCTTTTATAAGTTTAATTTATTGGGTTTATATTAGTTGTTAAGTGCTCAGAAAGTTTTATTCATTAGGGTTATAAATCTGCCCTCTTGGACATCTGAAGGGCTAAAGTATCAAATATTTTAAATTTATGAATGAAGTTTTGATATTTAAAGCAATTTAACAAACTGTATATTAATGAAACAATTGTTTAGAGGAATTTAGTCTGTTCAAACTGAACTAAATGAATTCTAATACAAGAATCAGTAAAAGAAAATGTTAATGTTATTAAAAATATACTTAACTTTAAAATATAATAATAAGGTATATAAGTTGAACTTAAAGGCTTAAAGAAAACTAGGTTTTATGATATATATCTTTAATAAATCAGTTTAAAACTCAAAAGTCGTAAGAAATTTTTTCCACATCCAAAGTCACTTAGATTCATAAAAATTCACATTAACACTAAACGAATAAAAAGATAATTATTAACTCTAGGATTGCAAAAGTTTTAAGACAAAATAAACATAGTAATAGTGTACTGCTTGGTTCAGCAGTTTTTAACATGTACCTAGATTTAGCAATGTAAACACCAACCATTAATTTGACCAAAATGGTAAAATCATATTGTTGGAATAATAATAAATACTCAACTATTTTTACATGATATCAGTAGATATTTTCTAAAATTGCTAGACCAAGAAATAGAAATGTAAGTGTATATTTTTAGAAATATGGAGGTAAATACCAAGTGAAATTTCTCTAAGACTTAAAAATGCTTTCTTCTGAAGTGGAGAACTAGGGTGGGTCAGGGAACCTTTCAGTACAACTTTTTTTTTTAACTATGTGCATATATCACGTGGATAAAAAATTAATTTCAAAATAATCAAAGTATTGTGCAATTAATATTAGTAGGACACTTTTGACTATAAATATACTGTATATATTTCTACCTACTCAAATATATATTTATATAAATATATTTGTGTTATATATAAATATATAATTTTATACTATACAAATGATATACATAGTTTTATTTTAAAATTAGTAATTTTTTAAATTATGCTTACTACTTTATAGTTATACTTCTCTGATCCTCACTTTCCTGTCTTTGTGAGTAATATCTCCCTAACATAATTGTGGAGAAAATTAGAGGTATTTATAAGAAAAGATTTTAAATCAAAAGTAAAATGCTACATAAGTATAGATGTTTATTCTACTATATAGCCATAGTACCCAAAAAAATGAAGATCCCACAGAGCCAGCAAAATTGTTTAAGTATTTTCAGAACTAAAAAAAACAAATTAGGGATTAGAATGATTTTGCCTGAAAAATAAAGAGAATAAAGTAACAGTTAAGGTGTATATACAGATGAAGGATTTTTATGTGCAATGTATTAAGAGTTTTAAGTGTCCCTCTCCTCCAACTTCCCTGTATTTGATCCTGACCCCATTCATTCAAAGGTACACATGAGAATGGTTTAGGATTAGGGATTTTCAGGGTTCAGGTTTTTACCTCCAGAAAGTTAATAGGATTGAAAGGCAAGATTTTTTTAATTGTAAGATCTGGGCTCTTACAGGAAAGCAAAGTGGTTTATGAGCTTCAAACGACTAACAGCCTGGCAGTCTTAGCTTATAGAGTTCATACAATATACCACAAAATATGGTATAATGATGACATAGAAGCATAGTTTTACTACACATGTGAACACATTTTTAAAAATTCCTTTGAACCAGAAAGAAAGGAATCTGCAAAGAGAGAGAGAAAAACAGAGGACCTGGGTTCAGATATGAAGCCCCAGGAATTTGGGTGATAGGAAAATAGAAACCCTTAACAACTATGGGGAATCACAAAGCAAAAGAACTAGTAGTATCTCACTTCCCAGAGCACAGTGAGAGGAGATTGCAAAACTTTTAGAGAAGTCACACATGCAGCCTAAGGTAGAGTGGAACACCCATGTAAAAGGCTTTGAAGACACCCCACAGGCCATGTCTGTATAAGAGAGCACCCCATTCCTCTAGAAATGGGTGGCACAAGAGGTCTGAGGAGAATCAGTGAATCAGATTGAACCACATAATTTTGATAAGAGGATAGTATCAGGCAACATGGCGAGGGCCATGCAAGCTGGAAATTATGGTAGACCCTGGACAGCAGATGTAGGGGGAGGGAGAAAACTATCTGAGCAGGAAAGAGAACAACTGCCAGCAAAGCCAATGAAGGGCAATGTCAGCATGACACAGGAGAGCACCACCTACTCCACCCATCCTGCCCTGGGCTGAACTTAAATCCCTCATGGGAGAAGGAAAGAGAAAGGGGAGAAAGAAGAGCCTTAACTGATGAAATATTTATCCAAAATAAAAGAAAGAGAAAGAGAGAGAGACAAAATTTGCTACTGTCTATGTTGACCTGTAAGTAACCAAATTAAATTCTCCAACAGTATCAGGAATGGAGGCACAAGATCTAAGTTCAGTTATACAGAAATAAACTCCCATATTTGTACATCCAAATTCACAGCCATGAAATTTGTACCCACTACAATAGCATGATGATATGTCTCTTCATCTCCACTGAGATCATACAAGAGGAGAAAATTCTATAGTGATTTCCAAATTATTTGATATTTTCATTACTCTTTTCTCCTCTACTCTAATACAAAACCTTGTGAGTTGCCTGTATTGGAAATTGCTTTGCTATTTTATTCCGTGAAGGATGTTCACATAGAGTCATAATATGTCACAGATATTTTTAGACAGTGTTTCCCTAAGGACATGGAATATACACATACTACTGGAAATAGGCAAAACAGTTTCAGGTTGCATGTAAGTGTACATATTTTATCTTAATATATGTCGAAAAATATTACTTGCACAACAAATTTTTATTTCATGGACATTATTGCTTAAGACAAGACAAGGCTAAAGTAAGTATTTAAGTTTGGTGATTTAACTCAACCTAAAGAAAAATTGTAAGTAAATAATAAAGTGTAAATATTGTAAAAATAGAGAAGGTGGTATACGCAAGGCTGATGTTTGTAAAGTACTGTACTAAGGTAATGGATTGATTATACACTTTGAAAAAGGAGAAGGTACGGCTCAGCGGACGAGAACGGAGCCAGGACTTAGGAGACCCAGGATTACTGTGCAGCTCCGCAACTGTGTGGCTGTAAAGTCTGTGCTGGTCAATCCTTCTGGTCCTCAGTTTATTCATTTATAAACCAAGAAGACGAATTTAGGTGATCCTTAAGCTTCTTATCCTATAATTCTATTACTTGGGTAATAGTCTTTAAAGCATTTTTATAGATATCAATCTTATTTCAGTGTTACCACACTCAACAAGTATTTAATGGGCATCGTCTATGTGCTAAGCAGTGTCTTAGGAGCTTAAGATGCCTCAGTGAATGAAACAGATGAAGATTCTTCCCTTCATGAAGTTTACATTTGGTTCACATCCTGTGAGGTAAATATTATTTCCATTTTACATGGGAAGAATTTTAAGGCCAGAGATATAGGCAATTGCCCCAGATAAGTTAGTAGGAAGCAGCATTAGGATTCAGACTCAGGGCTTCTCATTCACAGATTGTGCTCTTTCTACGTTACACACATTGTGAAAGACATAATGCAACAGGGAAACAACTTGGAGAAAAATAGAAGCTGCTGCTAACTGAGACGGCCATCAGATAATGTTGTCATATGCTCTTATTTAGGGTCTTTGACGATGCTGATCATTTTTTTCTAAAGAAATGAAAACTCCAATGCCACTAAATAAGGAATAGGTCTTATGAAACAGATGGCCTCTAGCAGATGGTAGATTGCTCCTTTTCTTCTTGGTACCTCTTGTTGAAAGAATGTGATATGCATTATAGTTAGGTATGTTTGACTTCTTGGGTCTTAACTAGCAGATATTTCTGGAACAGATGCTTCTTCCTTATCCTGAGCTCAACAGATTCACAAGTACAATCTGTAGCATTTCCTTTTCTGTCACTCTTCTCATACCACGTCCAGTTTTATAGATTCTAGTTAGAATATTTTACTTTGAAATATGACCTAAAAATATGTCAGGAATTTTAGGACAACTAACTCAAAGAAATTATTGGAAACCCCCAATTGCTCCAAATAAGATGTTTGACAATCATAACCTTTAGTAAGTCACATTACATTAAATACATCTTCCAAGCAACAGAATTTATTAGGCAACAACAATGTGCAGGCCACTGGGGCTAGATTCTTCGGGAGATATAAGGATGATAAAATGTGGCCTTGGTCTTTAAGAATTTTACAGTATAGGAGATGCTTAAATGATTGCTCAAATAATGATAATGCAAGGTAGAATGTGGTAACTGTCATAAAGGTGGCTCAAAGAAAGAGTTTGGATGCTCAGAGAAAGGATAACTCATTTTCTCTTAGCTGGGTTGGGAGGGGTGGAGGCATGGGAGAGTCAGGGTGAAAGCACTTGTTAAGGTCAGATGTTTCAGGATGATAACGATTTCTACAGCTAGAAATAATAGGGAGGCCTTTCCAGATAGCATGCACTTCAATGTGGAGGTGGAAATATTTACAGGGCAGTTATTAACTTCAAATAGAACATATGAGATATCTGAAACAAATGGATTGTGGAAATCAAGTCAAGCTATCTGAGTTTAAATCAGATCACAATAGGGAATTATTAAAGAATTTTGTGTAAAAAGATGACATAATCCATGCTTTGTTTTAGCAAGATTAGTTTCTCAGGAGTTGGGTTGGATTAGAGCAGAGAAAAACAGAAGGCAGTGAGACAAATTAGGAGGTTCCTGTCATAGTATAGAGAAAAGAGAATGAAGGTCTGAAATAGACCTGGCACTCTAATTAAAGGAAGACAGAAATGAATGGGAAAGATGTTGGGGAGGTTTGCACTGTTATTTCCCCATTAAGAGGAGAAAAGTCTATAATTCTGTAACAATTGCAAACTGAGACTTGATCAATGTTGCAAGGGATATTAAGTAACAAATCATTAAATTCTCAGAGTTGACTAACTTTCTTTCCCCCAACTTCATATTTAATAAATTGCTGGAAAAATTTTATATATATTTTATATGTATGTACTTTTTTATACATATCCAATTTGAGAGCCTCGGTGAAAACCTAAAGCAGAATTCAAGATTATCTTTCTTTAAAATATTTCATATTATATAATATAGGGTGCCCTCTGATTCTTCACTGTGATTACATATGAGCATGCAATGTCATACAAAGCAAATATTATTAAATATTAATAGATTTTCCTCTAATTGATCTTTCATTCAATAGAATTAATACAAATATATTAAAAAATAAAGTGAGGGTGGGCATGGTGGCTCACACCTATAATCCCAGCACTTTGGGAAGCCAAGGTGGGAGGATAGCTTGAGGGCAGGAGTTCAAGACCAGCCTGGGAAATATGGTAAGACCTTGTCTCTACATTTTTTTTTTTAATTAGCCAGGTGTGGTGGTGTGCACCTGTAGTCCTAGCTACATGGGAGGATCGCTTGAGCCCAGGAGTGAGAAGCTGCAGTGAGTTATGATCATGCAACCATACTCCAGACTGGGCAGCAGAGTGAGACCCTGATTTTAAAAAAACTAATTAATTTTAAAAAAATAACTAAACTGAATTTCTTATATTATGTGTCATCCAAGGGCTTTTTTGAAAAGAAATTTCTATCTTTTAGAACTAAATCACTAAGTAAAGGCAAATACATAAGTAAATATTGTGCATGAAATGATATGAGTGAAATTCAACATGTAAAGAATGCTTTCTTCTGAGTTCTGACACAACACCATAGAATGGACCAGAGTTCATTTCCCCTGGGAGACATGGAAAGAGGGGCAGTGGTTGGCAGTGACTTAAAGCCTATGAAAGGGTTAGATCAGGCCCGTATGCTGCTAAATCATGGTCCAGTCCATCCCCAAAATTTCAGTCCACCACAGACAAGGGGCCATTTTTGCAACTCTAAATATCAACCACCAGAAATAAGATTACATCATACCCTAGGTTCTAACCAAAGATAATCATTCACTCTTCTTGGGACCTGCCCCTTGAATTCCCCATAAATCCTTATCACATCTTCAATGATGCAAGTAATCTTTCCTACCGCTAAGTCTCCATGGGACTTAGAACTGAACTACATTTTTAGATTTATTATTTTCTAACTTTTAAATATTATTTTAGGTACAAGTCTCCTCTATAAAGCTGTAAATTCCCTGAGGCAGAGTCAGAGTCCGGTTTTCACAGCCTCAAGGTATCTAGCACCAGGCTCTTTCTACAGAAATCACACAGAAAGAACTGGGGAACAAACATCCCAGGCCCACTTTGCAGATTGCACTCTCTTGGTAGTGACAAAAAAAAAAAAATGTAAGAAAAAATAATCAGAAGATTCTTAAAAACTGATCAACCTTTTTACGTAAAATTGGATGAAATCTCCTGGATCTCAATACCAATGACCAGTCACTAAACCTAGCTCAGGCTGGATCAATTCTTCTCAAGTAGGTTAAGAACAGTGGTTTTTCCCATGTTTTACTCCTCCCCTCCCCCTCATCTTTTCCCCTCCCCTAAGTCCTCATTATAATTTTTGAAACCAATACCATAATATAGTCCAAGTATTTTCTTTTTTACAAACTAAAGTTTTCTTTTTTGATGATCTTGTTGTTTTCCCTTTTTAGCTTGTCTTTCCCTGCCTTTATCACAATAACCTTTCCCTTTTACAAAGATCTCTGCCCTCATGGGAAGCAATAACTCTATTTTAAACTATAAGCGGAAAATAATGCTGTTATATTGCATTGTAGATCTTCTGCTCAAATTACTGTTTTTTAGGAATTGAACATACACTGAGACTCTTTCTGTCTCTTCACAGTGGCTGTTGTTTTGATCCTGGCAAAGTGCTACAGGCTTTCATCTTACCCATTTTAAATCTGTTTGGGAAACACTTTATACCTAGTGTCTTGAGTCTAGTTTAATTGCACTGAAATTGCCAGACTGGGTGGGTGATCAATGGGCTGCCACTATTTAGTTTCCTATGGACTCTGATCCAAGGACTTTAATTTGCTTGCCAGTTCCTCACTGACTCTTGCCTTTGGCCACAATGGGGATTAATAACAAAGGGGAACATCCTAAGCCTTCTTTATATGACAAATGTAGCGTGCAATGATGACATTCTAAAAACTAAAAATGAGAAATTTTTCTTAAAAATATGTCTGGCTAAGGCCAAGGGGTCACCCAATCCAGACTTGTTTTTCCTCTCAGCTCATTTTATCACTAAGAAAATATTTAAGATATAGGACATGTCCTTGTAAGTTTGAATTACTTGTAGTTTCCATTTTTCAACTCAAGTTGAAAAGTTGTTGAGACGTTATCCAGTTCCATTGGACCACGAACTGATGGTTCAAATGATCTTTAATATTCATACATGACATTGTAATTGCTACGGGACCTTTCTTTACATTGCTCAAATATTTCAATTATATATTCATTTGTTCTCAAAACTTTCCCATAAAAAGCATCACAGTTAAGTATGTTTCTCATTTAAAGTTGAAGAAATTAAGAAACAAAGCATTAAATAACTCACAACAATACCTACTATAGGTAAGAAACAGTAGTGATGAACCCTAAGGCAGGGCTGTTTGCACTTGCTGACCTACCATTTGTTTTACTTAATACCTTAAGATGGTTTCACCTTCTTTTGTGGCTCAGACTTTTGACTATGCCGAACAGTATAGTAGTACATACTACGTGTAGTAATTAATAACATGGCGTCTGGCACTAGACTACCTAGGTTCAAATCCTAGTCCTGCTATTTAGTGTCTCTGAGAGTTGAGGCAACTTACTTATGTCTCCATGCCTCAGTTTCTCACTTTCTCTTCTGTCAAATTAAAATAACAACCTATCTACTTGTAAGTGTATTGTGAAGAGTTAATATATGTCAAAGAACAAAATTTCAACAAATTAAGTTTAAAGATCTAATTGGCTTCTATTAGCGATGTATGAATCGGGCAGCATCCCAGCTATAAAAATAAAAAGGCACTCAGATGAGCTGAGCAGAGGAAATGGGCTTTACAGGTAGAAAAAGGCTGAAAAAGGCAGGAACAGGAAACAAAAAGTGAGTTGATCATGATGAAGTTACGTTCTCTATAGGTTAATACAGAGGTCTCAGGTAGATTTATCATGCCAGCTAAGGAACTGGGCCCCTTCTGACTGACTGCCGTGCATCTCCTGTTTCATGAATAATTGGCCTGTTTTAAAGTTCAGTTTGATTATCTGGCACCTAGCACAAGTAACTCCATTGGCCTGGTCTGTTGGGGCCTAGTGCAGGAGTTCAGTCCAAAACAGTGGCCCCACATAAGTTTAATTTAACATACATATAAGGTCCATATATGAGGTATATAAGGTCTTTAAACAGTACCTGATGCATAATATGCTTATTTTTCTAATACAGCTAGTTTTATCATGAGGCATATCATTTAAATATCAGTAATATCATAGGTTAAATGATTTCATAACTTTCTGATTTTTACTGAATTTCTGGTCAGTTGTCAGAAATTGGATTTCCTATTATTAGGGAGATAAATACTGGAGGACTCAGGTCTTTGATCATCTCAGCCATGCCTAAGTAACCTAGGTATCATCTGAGTTCACACTACCTTTGAGTTGTAAATAAAACTAGAAAGACTATTCCTTATCCAAGTGCTATGTGACGTCCAATGACTTCTGCTAATTCTCACTGACAACTATGGCTCCAGATCTCTAATTAGTGTGTCTCAGTTGCTATAGCTATTTTTTTCTTTCTGTTCTATACCAACACAAATATAGGACTCAGCCCAATTTCCCTGATCACTCCTTCTCCAAACCACTTGCTACAGTTTGAATATTTGATCCCCTCCCCCCCAAAAAAACTCGTATTGAAATTTAGTCACTATTATGGCAGAATTGAGAGGTGAGGCCTTTAAAAGATGATTGGATCAAGAGGGCCAATTCACGGATTAATGGATTAATGGATTAGTGGGATAATGGGTTATCATGGGAATGGGACTGGAGGCTTTATAAGAAAAGGAAGAGAGACCTGAGATAGCACGCTCAGCCTCCCTGCCATGCGATGCCCTGCACCACCTGGGGACTCCACATAGAATCCCCACCAGCAAGAAGGCTATCCCTAGATGTGGCCCCTCAACCTTAGATTTTCCAGCCTCCGTAACTGTAAGAATAAATTCCTTTTCTTTATAAATTACTCAGTTTCAGTTATTCTGCTATAAGCAACACAAAATGGACCACTTAACCAAGGTATGTTTATGTAGCAGCCTTGAATGGAGGTTTGGACTCATAGTGATTGGTTAGATATTCTGTTCACACTTTATCCTTAGTGAACCATATTCTCTGGGGGTTTACACAGAGCAACACAAACAATGTCAACATGAATATTAGTCATGTGTCTTCTTGAATTTGTATTATTGGCCTCACCAAAGCTGGATTTTTACACTTCCTTCAAAGTCTGCAAGACTCCTGCCATGTGGTTTGGCAGCCTCCCCCAACAATACAAATTCCTTTATCTACCTCCACTCCTTTCCCCTCTTTTTGCTCACCTACAACCTGAAATCCCATTCATTTCTTATTCAGAATGACATATCTTGGGAAATCACCTTCCCCTTGACGAAGAAGTTTATCAAGGTGTTTTTCTAAGCAAGGCAGTTCCCTTCACAATAGGAATTCTGATGTCAGTTAACAAAATATTATTTTCTGTTACATTTATATAATGAGTTTTTAACACTACAAAAATTCAGATTCAAATATATACATAATTTACCCTATTTCACAAATATTTATTGAGCTTTCAATAGAGATTTTCAGGAAATTCAGAGGTCTCAATCATGGTCTCAATCATGGATCCTGCCCTGAAGAAAATAAACTCTTTTTAAGCAGTACAAATACAAGATCAAATGGCTAAATAATGTCCATCGAGATGAAGTGCCATGAGAGTTTAGATTTAGACAGTCTCTATTTAAAAGGCCCAAAGGGTGGGCACAGCAACTCCTAGCTCTTTGGGAGGTCAATGAGGGAGGAGCGTTTGAGGCCAGGAGTTCAAGACTAGCCTGAGCAACATAGCAAAACCTTGTCTCTACAAAAAATAGAAAAATTAGCTGGGCATGGTAGTGCATGCCTTTAGTCCCAGCTATTTGGGAGGCTGATGCAGGAGGATCACTTGAGCCCAGGAGTTTGAGGTTGCAGTAAGCTATGATGATGCCACTGCACTCTACCCTAGGCAATAGAGTGAGACACTGTCTCAAAAAAAAAAAAAAAAAAAATGTAGGGGAAGCCCTAGGAAAATGTTTTCAAGAATTGCTAATTCCATGTTAAATTTTGAAATGGCTGGTTGTAAGTTAGTGAAAACAGACAGACTATTTAGCAATACAAGGGAGAGCACTAAGGGTCATGTGTCTTTCAGGGACTTCACAAATTATTATAACTTTGAGCTTTATACTCATAGTAATTAATAACAGATAATTTATAAAGAAGTAAGATTTTTACCATATATAAATTTCAGGAAATTCCTAGGCCACACTAAACATGTATATAAGGCAAAATAATGATGACTGTTCAGGCAAAATATAGATATCAAGGAAAAAGGCAAATATACATGCAAGGAAATTGTTAACACATAAAATGAGAAAAAGTATTAAACATAAAAATGTATGATTAAGTTTTATATTTGATTAGGTAACTTGATTTTTCATTATTTGGCAGAAAAATGATAAAAATGAAATGACTCTGCTAAATTAAGAGGACACCAATAGGGAAAAACGACTCTCTCTATAATCAGGTTTAAGTAGAGAACAATGGTCTGTGATTACAGGGCAGAAAAAATGGAGCCATGTGAAGCACTACTAAAGCAAATTAGGTCATTAATCTTCTGACTATTGAAACAAACAACATATCTAAGCAAGTTATCTGTCTAATGTGGTATCACTAATGGTGATGGTTCTAGGCAGATGTCAGAAAAAAGACTTTTAGATATTGAATTCATTTTTTTCTCATGTTATCAGCTGTTGGCTTTTAGGATCTCATTTTAGATGCAGAATATTTCAGATAGCAGGGTTTTAGAGGCAAATTTTTCACTAAGAACAGACATCTCTTCTACTATAACAACTCTATCAAGTTGCTAATTAGCATAAATGTTTTCAACATTAAATTAGTGTTTATTAAGTGCCCACTCTGGAATAGCACTGTGCTAGGGGTTGGTTGGACTTTAGGGAACCAGATGGTCCCTGCCCTTCTAAAGCTCATTGTTTAGCAAAGAGGAGCCTACTTTCTTACTAAGCAGCCTTAGTAAGATGACTCTAAATACTGTATTAAATTTTTTTCATTTATTAAACTAAAATTTGCCTCCTTAAAACTTTTATCCAAGTTATGCCTTCTGGAATCATGCAGAATAAATTGAAACTGTCTTAAACCTTATCCTACAGGCAAAGAAGCTTTTGAAAGATTACTTCATCAAAGTCACTAAAAAAAAAAGTTAATAGGACATAGCCAAATATAGGATCCTGCAGCCTACCCTTAGCAAATTCATTCTTAGTTGACATCATTTTCCACAAACTGAAGAAAATTTATGCAAAAAATGTTCACTGGTGTTAAAAAGTACTGAAATATGTAACAGTAAAAGAAAGGTTAAGAAAGACGGCACATGCACACAAAAAAGAATAACTACGTGAGGCGATAGATATGTTAATTTGCTTGATTATAATAATCACTTCACTATGTATATCAGAACATGTTATATATCTTAAATATATACATAGATACAATAATAAAAAAGATGACACATTTGCTTCATGCAATATTATGCAAATATTTAATTTTATTTAACTAATGTTTACAGAAGAACATATAATAATATGTCTCTATAGAGACAGACTAATGACATATTGAACACATAAGTTTATCTCCATTCCCTCCCAAAATCCCACTACAAAGCCAGTAATTTTTAGAGTCATAAAACTAAAAGGACAAAGAATATGCAAAAGAAGGCCACAGACAAAAGATGATAAAAATAAAATTTTGGATTTGAAAAGTAATCAATTTAACAGAACAAAATAAAATGTGCCCGAGGGAGCCAAAATGTTAGTTGATTACACTTTATAATCCCAGAAAGGCTCAGAAACTGGATATAGTAATAATGGTGGAATAATGGTGGAATACATGGATGTTCTCATGTACGTGGGACCTAAGCTGTGGGTACACACAGCAGCACAGAGTGAAGTAATAGACATTGGAAACTCCAAAGTTGGGAGGGTGAGGGGGCGTAAGGAATGAAAAATTACCCATTGGGTACAATGTACAGTATTTGGGTGATGTGTTCACTAAAAGCCCAGACCTCACCACTACACAATATATCCAAGTAACGAAACTGTACTTGTCCCCCCTAAAAGTATTGAAATTTTAAGAATGTTTAAAAGAAAAAATTTTTTAAAAATAAGGGTAGATGGAGGTGAGACTGAAAACAGAAGGATTAGTTGGAATCTATACATATATATGTATACTTACGTACATACTTACTTCTATTTACATTTAAAAAGGTGGAAGGATAAATGAAAATATAAACAAGTAGAGAAGTGCCTTCAAAATTCTGAAGAGAAATATTTCCCACCTAGATTTCTATGCCTAGAAACTGTGAATAAGAGTGAAGGTAAAATACGGACATTTTCAGATGTATAAAGTCTCAGAATTTTATTTCCATGAAGTATTTCTCAGGAAGCTACAGGATATGTTACACCAAAACAAGAGAATAAACCTAGAAACAGGAAAACATGAAACCCAGGGAAAAAGGGGATCCAGTATGAGAAAAAGGTGACGATAATCCCTAGGGTGACTACGAAGGGAAGGAGTCCCAGGAAGCCAGTTGAGCAGCAGGCTCAGAGAGAAACTCATCCACATGGAGGCTGAGGTCAGAGGGCTCCAGATATGTGTCCCAGATACATCACAAGAAAACAATGAAACCGAGGGATTGGTTTATGTGTTCGAATGAGTTGATAAGCAATTTACTTAATGATGAGTACGTCAAAAACTAAGCAAATAAAAAAGATCTCCACAGAAAACAAAGTTTTATAAGAAAGAAAATATGATCATAGTAGACTGAGGAGCTGGGCTGGAAACAATATTTATGTAATCATTATAATAACATAGACACTCAATACTTATTTAACAAAAAGTTGTGATATAATATGGGAGAAAACAAAGTGGGTGTGGATATGTGTATAACTGGGGTAGCGTAAGCAGTGGGGTGGGGAACAGTTCATAGTAAAAATCTGTTATTTATAAATTCACAAGTAAATTCCAAAAGAAACAGCTTAAATAGTCAAAAGTAGTTACTTCTGGGATTGGAAGTGATAGGACAAGGGAATGCTAATTTTCATTATAAGCCTTGAAAAACTATTTGATAAAACCTTTTTAAAACAAATGATATTTATACTTTTTGATTTCATAAAAATTATATAAAAGACCCCAAAAATAAGGACAAGAAATAGGCACGCATGTCAATAAAGTTTATATTTAGATTATTTGTTCTGTTAGTATTTTCTGGGTGATTCAAACTGTCTTTGATGAACATATACTACTAATATAATAAAAAATTAAATAAAAAGAAATCAAATTGGGCATAACTTGTTCTTCGAATCCCTGATGCCTCCTCATATTTAACACATTTTTTTCTATATACACAAATCAGTAGAGTACTTCAATATCTCTTCCAGAATTCTTCTAGAAACTGTTCCTAAATTTATTATTCTATTCCTAGGAAATATATTCTCCCACCCATCCCACATCCAAAACACACATACCTCTACCTTTGGCAATTGAAACAAGTTATTACCCATCTCTGTGTTCTGTTCATCCTCATTCTGCGCGGTCCTTCAAAGATTACAATCAGCCTGTGACCATATCCACAAGTCCTTTCAGTACCCTGGAATTGTTTAATTAAGACTGAGCATCTGAACTCAAAACAGTTCAGCACTCTCTTACTTATCTTTTCATAGTAGTCTGAAGTTTATTATTTTCCACTCTGAAGATTCACCTTTTTTCATTGGAAGTAAAAATTAGAAAAATATTTATGTATTTTCACTATGATTAAATATTTAAATTTCTGCAAGGCTTGAATTTTTTATCTTCTAATTTAGTTGAGATTATTAGCAAAAGTCTGTTTATGAAGAGGGGAAATTTTGTTTTTAAAGTTTGTTTATCTAAGACCTTAAAATATCAAATATACCTTTATACTGTCTTCCATATGCACCCCTTTATCTCTCCTACCACCACCTCCTGAGCTTAGATGGTTATCAATGGCTCCTCTGGATCACTGAAATGGCTGTTAAACTGGTCTCCTGGGTGCCAAGATTTCCCTCTCCAATTATCTGGATTTGAAACCCTGCTCCAAATGGCTTTATATTTTCCACCTTCTGTGCCTTCCTTATGATGCTCAAATTGTTCTGATGCTTGGAAACCTCTTCCTCACTCCAGTAATCTGTTAGTCAAATACTGGATTTTTTTTCATTGTCCATCTCAAATTCCAACACCATGAAACCTATCCAACTCTTACCACTTGGCATTATTCTCACTCTTTAGCTATCTTTCCTCTAAAACATTTTCCGTGCCTCTATTATCATTTCTGTATCAACCCGTTTCAAGTTACATATCATTTTGGGGTCACCCAAAACATCTAGTATGGTGCTTTACTCACGGTAGTGGCATAAATATTGAATTAAATCTTAGCTCAAATGGCACAATACCAAATACCAAAAGTACTACCTTCAAGAAGGCTGCTGACCTTGCAGCTATAGTAACTCATCTTTTCACAAAAATTTCTTTTGTTTTTAAATACATTTACCTTATAGCCATTTGGCAATTGTTTAAATTTCAAGATCCTACTTGTTTAGAGAGAATATTAGTTCATATGGGCACATTTATCTTATTTTCTATGGTTCATTTTTGCTTCATATTGGAAACCTATTTTTCTGATATCCAGATGAAAGAAAATTAATCTGTCCATTGAGGTGAATAATGCCTTAGATAAAGGACAAGACAGTGCCTGGATAACTGTAAAATTCCATTGTTGCACTCCATTTCCTCATAGAACATTAAAGGGAAATGAATAAAAATTAGCTCAAAAGGGCTCTCTTTGTCACATTTTTTGGCATTTAATAAAAACATGTAAAATGGAGAGCAAGCCATACTTTGAATTTCAGGTTATTTTTGCCAAACTGACCAGAGCTCTATTACTAAAGTATTGATGAACAAAAAACAAGGTCTAGAACCAAGATTGCTAATAATAATCCCATAAACCAAATTTTTAAAGCTGAGCCTCCTTAACGTTCCAGTGGAAAGGGCCTGTTTTCATTTTATGAATTGCTACAAAGATGCAACCTTTAAAGGTAGATTTAAACTCTTAAAATTTTTGCTCATACATTTTTTAACAAATAAAATTTTAATAACAAGTTTCCTGTAAGAGCTTGATTAAACTTAAAGTGTAGCTAAATTGTATTCTTTCCATGTCCTCAAATAACAAACTGTAATATTTATAGTATTGGGATTGGTATAATATATATTCAGAGCATACTTAACATATTAGTTAATACATTCTTTATCAATCAGAGTTCTCCAGAGAAGTGGAACTAAGAGGATATATATATATATATGTGTGTGTTTCATATCCATATATCTATATAGCTCACATATAGAACTGTTATATATGGCCTGTTGATAGAGGAGGGAGAGATAGATAGAAGGGAAATTTATTTTAAGGAATTGGCTCACATGATTATGGGGGCTGGAAGTCTGAAATCCAAAGGGCAGTGTGGCCACCTCAGGCAAGAGTTGAAGTCTTAGTCAAAGTCTGAAATCTGCAGGGCAGGCTGGCAGGCTGCAAACACAGCAGGATTTCTACATTACTATCTTGAGGCAGAATTCCTTCTTCTCCAGGAAACCTTAGTTTTTCCTCTAAAGACCTTTAACTGCTTCACTTAAAGTCAACTGATTGTGAATGTCAATCACATCTACAAAATACCTTCACAGAAGCGTCTAGTGTTTGACCAAACAACTGGGCACTGTAGCCTAGCCAAGTTGACATATAAAATTAACTATCACACATTTAGTCAGCAAATATTTATTGAGCACCTCCCAAGGGCCTGGTACTACTTCAGACACAGACCTCATCCTCAAGGCCATCCTGTTATCATGTGGAAGACAAACAAGTGAGTCAACAACTACATGCCAGTGTGAAAAGCGCTATGCTAAGGTGCTAAGGAGGCCAGATAAAAGGGGTCAAATTCAGCCACAGTGGTTACAAACACCATTTGGAGAAAGGTAATGACTGGACCAAAATTTGAAGGATGAGTAAGAGCTACTGAGCTAGAAGGAGAAAGAGGGATAAAGTCAAATGCAAAAATGATCTGCATGACAAAAAGACACAGGTGCATTCGGTTTGTCTGGAGCAAAGGATGAAGGTGCTGCCAAGGCAGAAAATTGAGCTGAATAAGGTATCAGATGCCAGAACACAAAGAGCTTTATTTGCCAAGCCACAGCATCTGAACCAAATCCTGAAGCCTATGAGAATTCATCTAAAAGGAGTTATAAAATCAAACTGGTATGTCAAAAAGATAACCTTGACTGCCAGGCTAAGACTGCAGAACTGGGAGAATGAGGGCAACTCAAAGCAGAAACCAGTTTGGAGAGTGACAGAAGATAGTCGAAAAATTGCGAAGACCCATAGCAGTGGAGTGAAAAGAAGCGGATAGAGAAGAAGACTTTAGGAAGTGGAATCAATAGGATGTAGTGACTAACTGATGTGGACTGAGGGAGAGAGAAGCGTATTTGGTGACTCTGGGTTTTGGATAAATAAGAGCATGATGGTGTCGTATCATAAATCTTGGTTAAAGAGATTAAGCATGATGAAAAAGGAAGAATAAGGTGAAAGGAATTAAAAAATGAAGAAAACCCCAACAGCTACTTTGACATCTTTCTACATCAATAACAGATGGTAAAAATGATTTCATAGATTTCTCCCTAATCTTCTAAATTTCCTTATATATGGCTAAACCAAGCTCTGTATAGAACACAACAGGTTGTCTAATAACAAAAGTAAATCTTGAGGGTAAATTTAGTACTTAAGAATTTACTTGCAAAAGAATTTACTCTGCCTATTTTTGCCACCTTAAAAAATCTTCAAAACGCTCCAAAATTATGAATGGATTAGGTGATAAGTAGGGCAATAGATAGCTTCCTGCCCATAACTTGAAAACAAACATTTCCTCTGATGATTAATAAAAACAATGCATAATAAAATATCAGAAATATGTATGAATTTAAAGAAAAAGAACAATAAACTGTTCACAAATTGAATTAATGTGTTCATTCAGATACATTAGAATTAGAATCAAAGCCAAAATAAGGAAGTGCTGCAGAAATAGACATAAGTCGGGGCCACCTAAGCGTTACGCAGGGAGAAGGTGCCTAGTGAACATGAACATCTGGTCTTCCTGGCATCTATATTCCTACTACTGAGATGCATAAATCAAGCTATTAAAATCTGATGCAATTAAAAATTCAAATTAAAACTCCTTTTTCCTTGATAGCAGACCCTTTACTAAGTCACATGCTTAAAATTTGGCTTCTGGAATACACATCAAATTTTAGTCCCATACCCATCTTTTCTTCTGACCAGAACTCCACATTCCTGAAGCCCTCCCTCTCCCTCAAGTAACTGCCCCTTCCCTTAGTCTAGCCACGTAATTCCTATAGCACCTGCCACGTTCTTAAAAACTCAGCCCCTAGTTATGGTAGAAAACAATAGAAGACAGAGCAAATGTATGAAGAGAAAGAGTCCTGATGATATCATTTTAGCCCTTGGGCCAAACTATGTTTGAAAGCCAGCCAGACTTCCTCAACTTTTTAGTTACATGAGATATTACATTCCCTATTTTGCTTATGCCAGTTTGAGTTTCATTTTCTGGAGTTTACAATCTAGAGTCCTAACTGATACAATGCATCATTACATAATGTATAGGGATTCACCATCTCTAAGCTATCCGCAAGCTTGAAGCTCTTTACACAATGAATTGTTTCTGTTTAAAAAAAAAAAAAATCAACTGAAACACCAAAAACACAATACCAACATAGGACTTCAGTTAAGAAAGCAATGAAGTCTAACCATCAAGTCTATTAAAGTCTACAAATAGCCAAGTGAAAAAAAACACATTCCTCTCAAATTATGGTCTTTTTTAAAACTGTGAAGTAGGACTAGAGAAAGCTTTTATCTGTTTCATTTGCCAAGTTAGAGGAAATTGAGATGAGTTTAATTTTTTTAATTTTAATTCATGTGGTGGCTACTGCAGTTTAGTTTGTACCAAATATGTCTATGAGAAATCCTTGAAGTTAACTATCAGCATATGATCCTGTAATTAAAGATGGTAATTCAAAATCTCAGCATGGAATCCTGGAGAGTGGCTGGGAGATCATGAGTATACCCTCAAAATGCCTCTCAGGCAATTATAAAAGCAAACGTTTCTGAAAGTCAAGAAAATCACATCCCTCTCCCTCTCAGGACATTCCTTTTTTTCTTTGTTTTACTTTAAGAAAACGAGTCCAATGTCTCATTATTGAGTTCCTAAGGCATTCATAAATGACAGAGTAGATGCTCTGCAGAAGTGGAATGAAATAAACCAAATGAAATTTAGCTTAATTATGCATTAAAATGTGTTTATGAATGCACAGTTCAAAAACAAATTATGCATGGAATTGAGTTATGTTACTGCTTTGATGTCAAAACCAAAATGTCTCATAGAGTGTACATGTAAAGAGTTGTTAGTAAATATAGAAAAAGAAGACAAGCTTGATTATTTTTGACAATAATTTTATTTTAAAATTTTCATGATTTTTATAAAAAGTTTCATCTGATGGCAATTATCTGTTTTCTCCTTTCCTAGGACTCACTTAAATCTATGACTACATAAATTTGATTGTGTGAGGTCACACATCATGATTTTAAATCAAAATTCTGTAAACTTTGGGGAACAGAAAGTCTTTACATACCCCTACACGATCCCACATAGAATAAAAAATAATATAAATAATGAGATCATCTTAAAATTGTATACCATGTACAATCCACCTCCTTAGGATAGAGACAGAAAGAATTTAGAGATGTCTCTAGTAGAAACAATGTGCCTATATAAACTTTATTAGTTAAGGTGTCAGGGGATGTGACATTTGGACCATGTTATAACAGATCATCAAGCAAAAATGACAGTTAAGTGCATTCACCACAGAGGGATCATAATGGTACTCCAATCTCTCCCACCAGTTAAGTATCCGTCTTCTGCACAGCAGCCATAGACTGCAATTTGAATTTACGCCTTAGGAAAATGGCCATCTATTACACGACATCAACTTTTCAGGATGCTCACAAATGGTTGAGACTGGGAATGATTGGCAAGGTTGATAATACTGATAACCTCCCTCAAACCCTTATACGACACTCCGGTCTCAAATGACATGAGTATTCAATAGCTCGTCTCAGTTGACTGGTCTTTGTTCTCCTTCAATGCCATGAAGAAAAGGGAAAAAAATGATAATTCTACTTCTGAGTAAAGTGTACTCTCTCTCTTACACATGTATGTGATATATATATATATGTACATTTCACAGGTAATATTTGACAATAAACAGTGCCAAAATTAGTGGATTAATTTGCTATATTGTTGGGGAAATTTGACCAATGCCCATCAGGATAGCTCCCTCCTGAGGTAGGAATTCCTCTTTTATTTTATCATTTCATTTTTCCTAATTGGCCTTGTACATAAAAATGCTTTTGCCTCAATGACAGCAAGAGGGATCTTGAGTTTTTAGTCATCATTTAAAGAGGCAGCAGTGAAAGACAGATTATCAGTTGACTGCTTCTTTCCAAATAAATGTTATGTGGAGATCTTGCTGTTACGGAGTTGGAAGGACCAGAGCGACACCCACCTCTCCTCCTCTCAATTCCTGGAGAAGCCACTGAGGAATTACAGGGCTTCTGGAAGCTACTAGAAATCACTGATGAAAGCACAGTAGATGAGAGAACAAAAGACCTGGGTCAGAGATTTGTACGTTTGTACAAATGCAGCCCCACAGGCCAAATCTTCCCTGCCTGTTTGTTTTGTTTGACTCACGCCATTTTTTATTTTGTTTCTATTTGTCATCAGCATTTTATTTTATTTTATTTATTTTTAAGAGTAAGGATCTTGTTCCGTCGTCCAGGCTGGGGTGCAGTGGTGCAATCATAGCTCACTGCCGCCTCAAAGTCTTGGGCTCAAGCGATCCTCCCACCTCAGCCTCCTGAGTAGCTGGGACTACAGGTGCATGCCACCATCCCTGGATAATTTTTTTAAATTTTTTAGAGACAGCATCTCACTCTATTGCCCAAGCTGGTCCTGAACTCCTGGCCTCAAGTGATCCTCAAGCAGCTGGGGTTACAGGCCCAAGCCACCACATCCAGCTTGTTATCAGCATTTTAAAATTAAAATATTTTGCATGTAATTCTGGATTCCCAGCTTTTATTTAAAAAACAGATAATCTGGCTACACTGAGTCCCCCTTTTCATATGCAAATAATCAGTTCGAGCTGTGTAGTAGTGACCCCCCTATGGTATTTACCACGTTCCCCATGACCCTTGTTTATGTTATGTTTTATAACCCTAAATTATGTTTCGTACTTGGCCCTTGTAGTGGTTGACTTTGTGACCATTGACCAAACTTCTAATAAAAGTTATGTTACCAAGAAGCTGACGGATCTCAAGCAAGTCATTAAATTTCTTTTGGACTAAATGTCTTCACTTGACATTGCAGGAAGTGAGGGCTCAGGGCACTTGACATCCTCACCTCAAAGTCCTTCTTACTCTAATATTTATTCTAAAATTTGGAAAACTTTATGGTTAGAAATGGACTGCCTGCTGTAATCTCCACTATCAGTGAAATCTTATCTCGACTATCATAAACTAAATTTTAAAATAGTTTTATTAGTGCATTTAGTCACAAGAAAGGAATTCACTAATTTAAGGATACTGACAAGAAATGTACATCAATCTTAAAGCCCTCAGAATGGCTTGTCTTATGTCAGCCTTGACTTGGAAAATTTTGACTGAGTGAGAAGACTGTTGATTCCACTTAAATTACACCTGGCATTGCCCATTGTCTATTTAAAGCCTAAAAAGGAAAGGTGGAGATATATTCATTTCTTTAATTAAATCTTCCACACAACCGATTTAGGAAGCGATATTCCCAGGAGTCACTCACTTTCTTTTCCATATTACTCTACATTGTCTAATTTAGATTTGTTTTCAATATACTGTTTCAAAATAGTCACTGAAAAAGCACTGAGTAATTTTCTTGCTAGTATCTGCTACTTCAGACCATGTTCTCAAAGGTATGTTATGTATTTGCTGGATCAGACCAGAACAAGTGTATTCACAACAAATATCTTCTAGGATAGTGAAGAAAACAAGGTAAGATTTTCCAAGAAAAAAAATACTAAATAACCGAACTGATAAGTATATTAATTGTTCTATCTTAACTTGTCATTACAGAAGCTCCTTTTTATCTCTCCAAGCGAGAAAGGTTTAAGGCCTTTTGTGTCATTTGTGAACTAGCGGCATCAGCTTTTCCTGGGAGATTATTAGAAAAGCAGAATCTCAGACTACCCTGGAGCTGCTGCTTTAAAACCCACAGTTTAACGAGACTTCCAGGTGATTTATATGTAGATTACAATTAGAGAACGCTAAGGCTTGAATGTGTCCTCCAAAACTCACGTGTTGGAAGCTTAATCCCCAATGCAACATTGTTGGGAGACAGGATCTGATGAAAAGTGATTGGGTCTTGAGGACTCTGCCCTGATAGGTGGATTAACGCCATTATCACTGGAGTGGATTAGCTATCAGTGGAGTGAGATAGTTATTGCAAGAGGGGGTTCCCAATAAGAGGACAAGTTCAGCCCCGCCCCCTTTTTTTTTGATACAGAATCTCACTCTGTTGCCGGGGCTAGAGTGAGTGTCCTGGAGTCAGCCTAGCTCACAGCAACCTCAGACTCCTGGGCTCAAGCAATCCTTCTGCCTCAGCCTCCTGAGTAGCTGGGACTACAGGCATGCACCACCATGCCTGGCTAATTTTTTCTATATGTTTTTAGTTGTCCGATTAATTTCTTTCTATTTTTAGTAGAGATGGGGTCTCTCTCTTGCTCAGGCTAGTCTTGAACCCCTGAGCTCAAACAATCCACTGGCCTTGGCCTCCCAGAGTGCTAGGATTACAGGTGTGAGCCACCGTGCCTGGCCAGCCCCCTTTTCTATCTCATGCTCTTTCTTTGCCTTACGTCACGGGATGACACCACAAGAAAGCCCTTGACAGATGCCAGCCCCTCAACTTCCCTACCTCCAGAACTGTGAACCAAAAAATTTCTGTTCATTATCAACTACACAGTGTATGATATTATGTTATTGCAGCACCAAATAGACTAAGACAGGAAAGTACTGGTTTGAGGCACAACGGAATATTAATTGGTAGGCCTGAGTTCTAATCCTGATTCTGGCACGTAATAGCCATACTAAATTTTACCTCAGTTTCTTCACCATAAAGTGACACTAAACAATAACCTCCAGGAATCTTCTGTGATTTTATTTACTTATTACATCTGAAGGCCATGGCACAGAATAAGTCCTCAATAAACATTTATCAAATCTATCTACAAAAAATACTTAGACCATTCAGTAACCTCTATAAAACTTTTGAGTCCACTTTGAAGTTCAAACTCAAATGCATTTTTACAAATCAATTTTTTTTACCATGAGCTGAATCTGCTCATTTTGATTAAGATGTGAAATTAGTTTCTTTGATGTTTCTTCCTAAATTCTCAAATGGATATTAAAAAATAAATGGATCCCTTCTTTCCTCTGTCTCTTCTTCTAACTCATCTTTCCTCCAAACACGAACAAAGGAGAGAGCCCTAAAGAGAAAAAATAGAATGAGCACTGCAATGATTTTTCGGGACCTGCAAATGAGTGTCAGTAAATTAAACTCCTTCAAAGCTCCACATTCAGCCCCAAAGAGACCATGCCATTAAATGGTTAAATAACAAGACAGGAACGCAAAGCAAGCTTACTCATAGCACATATGCAATGTCTGTGTAAAACCCTTGATCTGATCAAAGAACAATGGCAGCAAGATAACCAGGGAGCAGAAGCTTGCCAAACTAAATAAGGAAAATCAAGACAAAGAGCAGGGAGAAATGTAACGAAGACACCATAAAGCTATCTTGGAGCTACATGGCTAAAGTATGGGTTCTAGGAGATCAACAACCCCAAGGAGCACCTGATGTGAGACCCTTTGACTAACCTGGGACCCTGGGTCTTAAGGTATGGACCAAAGTTTGTAACTTTGTACAAATATAATAGTCAATTATATTTGTAATGTGAAAGAAATTACTCTTCCAATTTTGGTTAACAATAGGTTTTTCTATCAGTATATAAATAATTGATCTTACCAACAAAATTAGGATTTTTAAAATTCATTTTATAAAATAAAGTTTAATTCAAATGACTCTCTAGTTACTGCTTGCTTGTGGATCTCAAGTATGGCCACTTTAGTGCTTTTTGCAAGTGCCGCGGTTTAACAGTCCTTGCCTCCAAAGGCTTCTGTCCTTTCTGGTGTCTCTTAAATATTCCAAAGTGGATGGTGAATATCTCAGATAAAATATACACATATTTCTGCCTCTCTGCTGTCCTTAGGCTCTGCCTGTTTACATTCCTCTTGGCTAGTTCTGCTTAGGATCGAACCTACATGGTGGTAATGGCCTTTGACATCCACTGGAGTTTCTGTCTCCTCAACTTCTGGTGTCTGGGATGGCATCCTCCCCACCTCCAAGTTCCTGTCATAAATACCACCTGCACCTCAACTCTGTTCTAATCACCAATCCACTGGTGTTAACTCAACTTTGACCTCTAGTCCTCACCTATGTGACTGGTAGAGAAAAGATTTCTTCTTTTTCATCCCTTCCATGAGAAGGCAGAAGGAATCCCACAGCAGAAATATTTCAGCTTATGGTAATAAAGTGCTTTCAACTTTAGCACAACTCTCTCTTTCCCAGGGTCATAAGTGGCCACAGGAGTCTAAGCAGGGTAAATTTTAAAAGCCTCATATTTATATCCTGCTCATATTTGTATCCTGTTCTCTCTTCCCATTGTGACAGATTGCTTCATTTATTGTGATAATTCTTTTCTCTTAGGAGCCCTTTTGTCTGTTATTTTGCTCTTATTTCCTTTAAGGACCTCTATGAAGCCACTTTCTATCCTTCACAAATGTCAGTAAGTGCTTGTCTCAAAATCTGAGATCAATTTCAATGTCATCTGGTAAAAACGTGAAGGTAGGATGTGAGCCCAGTAATCAGACTACAAAGTTCACACTGACCATTAAATCTACTTGCAAGTTAATACACTAAATAAAAATGCAGTCATTTGTCTTTAACATTCAATAGGATACATTTTAAAAATGAAAGAATCCTAAAGATCATAAGGCCAACTACTTCATTTTAGAGATAAAGAAATGGAGACCCATCGGTCTCCATTTGAAGTAAAGTGACTTCAAAAGTTGCCAGGCTTGAGTTCAAACTGAAACTTCCTGATCCTCAGCTTGTTTCTCTTTCCTTCACATCCATTACCTTATAAAGATAGCCTGTGGTGTGATTTTGCCACAATGACCCATTTATTTAGTCAGTAAATATTATTGAGCATCTATTGTGTGCCAGATGATGTGAAAGAAAATGATCTACCAGGAGTGGAAATCTTAGTTCAAGCCTCATGTCTTCCAAACCTGATGTGTGTCCTTATACAAGTGGTATAACCTAAATCTCAACATTCTCAGACCAAAATGAGGGGTTACAATTAAATCATCTGCAAGGTCTTTTTCAGTTCTCAGCTTCTGTAATTCAATTAGGCAGCTATATATATATACATATATATATATATATATATATATATATGTTTAAAAAAATTCATGAATGAAGATTTAAGGTTTCATAGATACTTCACCTGAAACCAAATGGAAGAGATGTTCACTTGGCAGCTTTAGGTCATTGGATAACATCTGATGAATAATTTCTTTTGTAAAAGAAGATACTACGATAGATTACTACCTATTACTATGTCCAAACAAATCAAACTACTAATAATTTTAAAAAACAAGGATATGCATGCCTTGTGTATTCAATAGTACGTTTTTAGAATCTGGAAAAATAAAATGATTTTGCCCATGCTTTGCTACAGAAAAAAAAAAGCTGTTTGATAAAACTAAACATTTAGAATTAAGCCCCCAAATGCATTTTATGTAGAATCTCTAACAGACATCATGAATTAAATTTGACACTCCATTGAATTGGAGAGATCCAACAGATAATCTCTAAGGCCAATCTAGATGTTAGATCTCATACAAGTAGAATTGAAGGGAGGGATAGATTTTCATGAATTTTTTAATATTAATATTTCAAGAAATGGCAGATGCTTAGGTTTTTAAAATAAGCTTAAATATGTTTAAAATCAATTCCTACAGATAAACAGAATGGCTGGCAATCTTTTTATTATGGTGAAATAAAAGACTATGTTTAACCCTGGTTTTCTCTCATAAATCTACAATTGTGAGTCACTATTAACTAGACCCTTTCTTGTTACAAATGAGAAAAGCATTTTCTAAGGAGCTGGGTGTTTTTCAGACCTTCACACAGGAGAGCCAGAGCTCAGATCTCACATTCAATTCCATTCCACCTCACTGCAATCTCCTTCTAATTGTTTTTTAACTGAACTGAAATATAACTGAAGTACAATAAACTACCTATTTAAACTATTCAATCTGATCAGTTTTGACATATGTACATACCCATAAAACCATCACCACAATGAAAATATTTAAGAACACTTTCCATCATCCCAAAATGTTCCCTCAAGATGCTTTGTGTTCTATCCCTTCCTCCACCTCATCCCCAGGAGACCACTGATTTTTTTCAGTCACTACAGAGTGGTTTGCATCTTCTAGAATACTGTATCAACAAAATCACAAGTATATGGTACTCTTTTTGGCCTCAGTTCTCTCATTCAGCATAATAATTTTGAGATTAATCCATATTTTTGCGTGTATTAATGTTCATTCCTTTTTATTGCTCAGTAGTATTGCCTTGTACAGATATATCACATATTGTTTATTCATTTACCCACTGATGAGCATTTAGGTTATTTCTAGTTCAGGCTATTTCAAGTAAAGGTGCTATAAACATTTATTTACAAGTTTTTGTGTGAATACATGTTTTTGCTCTCCTAGGAAAATAGCTAGGAGCAGATTGGGTAGGCCGTACAGTAGGTATATGTTTAACTTGAAAAAATACCTACCAGTTTACCAAAGTGGTTGGACCATTTTATATTCCTAATGGCATAAGAATTCTAGTTGCATGCTGCACTAACTTGCCAAAACTTGGTATGGTCAGTTTTTTTCCTAATTTTGTTATTGTTTTTTGTTTAATTTTAACCATTCTAAGGATATGTCATTCCAGTTGTTATTGTATTATTTTAAATCCTTGGATTTTCATGATACAACTTGTATTATTCTGCAAATTGGGAGAAAAGAATGACACAGAATTATGTAATATGTGACTGAAGAGCAGGATAAGGGTATTTTTTTCATAAGTTATTATTAGCACAATGATAAATACTTTTATAGCTGTACTTATCACCAATTAAAAATTGACTTAAGATGCATCCTACTTAAACATTCTTATTCTTTCTTTAAGTATATTTTAAGTTTCTTTTTCTTTAACCCTTTCAACTCCTCTTTTCCTAAAAAGAGTACAGAAAATAGGGTCAAGTGGTTTGAAAAGGCAACTGTCCAGAGGTCAAAAGTAGACTATAAACAGTAATAATCAAGAGATAAAAAGAGATATTCCTTACATACAAAATTGGCCAAGGTTTTTGAAACAATAATGTCTAGGGTCGGTAAGGGTGTGCATGATACACTCATGGACAGTTTGGCCTTAACAGTGCTTGTATTATTTGACATAGTAATATCACTCCCAGAAATGCTAAAACTCTAAATAATTAGAGATGTGGACAAGTATTTACCTTCAAGAATTTCAGCATTTTTTGTAATACTAGGAAATTGGAAATAACCTAATTATCCACAAATAGAGGAATAGCTAAACCAATTATGATCACATACATGTGATATTACAATGCCAATAAAAATTATGAATTTGAAGAATAGTTAACCACATGATTAAGTGCTACTCAAATAATGTTTAGAGAATGAAATAAAATGATTACTACAATTTTATAAAGGAAACTAGTGCACATTAAAAAATAAGAAGGAAAGATATTAAAAGGTTAATGGTGATACCTATTTGTGAAGAGTTTACACTTAAGTTAGCAGATATATTGAGTTAGCTACATTACTTTTACTATTTAGTTATATGCAAATAATATACAATATACAAGTAATATACTGAAGCACACAGACTTGATAAACTAATTATCTCTGCACAGGAAGTATCCTTTGAACTGAATCTGGAAGAATAACTAGTTTTCCAGATGGAGAACTAGTAGGAAGACATTCTTGGAGAAAGAAATAACACATGCAAAGCCACTGAGTTGTCTGTATTCCCAATATCTAGTTCAAGGGCTAAATATTCAATTAATGCTTGTTGACTACACTAATGAATGAGTTATAAAGAAACATTCTTTCTCTTTGAATGCTCTTTGTCTTCTATATTCAGCCACTAAAGGTCTACTATTATAACACAATAGTTCATTTCTGTCTTTGTTTAGGGTGCTATAACAAAATACCTTAGACCGAGTCATTTATAAATAATAGAAATTTATTTCTCACAGTTCTAGAGGTTAAGTCCAAGATTGAGGTGTCAGCAAATTCAGTGTCTGGTGACGGCTCACCGTCTGCTTCATAGATGGCGCCTCTTACTGCATATTCATATGGTGAAAAGGCCAGGAGCATGTCCTTCAACCTCTGTTATAAGGCCACTGCTATAATTCGTATGTGTCCCCCAAAGTTCATGTATTAGAAACTCTACCCCCAACGCAACAGTGTGGGATGCAGGGCCTAACGGGAGGTGATTAGGCCATGAGAGCTCTGCTCTCATGAATGCATTAATGCCATTTTCATGGGAGTAGGTTAGTTATCATGGGAGCGTGTTCATTGTAAAAGCGGGATTTTTGCCCCCTTCTCTCTCTCTTGCCCATGTGATGCTTTACACCATGTTATGATGCAGAAGAAGGCCCCTTCAAGATGTTAGCCCCTGGATCCTGGACTTCCCTGCCTCAAGAACCATGAGAAATGAATCTCTGCTCTTTATAAATTTCCCAGTTTCAAGTATTCTGTTCTAGCAGCACAAAACAGACTAAGATTGGCAATCATGAGTTAATCACCTCCCAAAAGGCCCCACCTCTTACTTAACACTATAGCAGCGGGTATCAGGTTCCAACATATGAATTTGGGGGAGACACCAACATTCAGATCACAGCAGGTAAAAATTTCTGAATTAAATAATTTTATATCAGTTGCATTTTAGGATTTTGCTTCAGAAATCATCTTGGAACTCCTTAATCTCATCAGTAATTGATCTCCAGATCATTAATGTAGGATGAGTTAATTCTGAAAGACCCCCTCAGAGAGCCCATGAACACTGCTTGAGAGTTATTAACTCTCATTTCTTGCTCTATATTTTAAGAAACAGCTGACAGTTAGGCCAAAAGTCCTTTTATCTATTCACCAGTATATAAATCAAAAGAATGACTGTAATTGATTTTGGACATCTTTTCTTTAAAAAAAGAAAAAAATATATTTTACCATGAGGAATCTTTGATATAATTTGGGTTCCTTTTTAAAAGATTTGTTTGCTGTTGTTTATTCTTCTTCTTGAAATAATCAAGTGATATATTGGCAATGTTGATCACAAAATTGATATTAAAAAGTCTATACAGTTACTTAATTCCTGAGTCATTACTTAACTTTTTAACATCCATAAAGATAGAAGTCCATTATCCTTTGTCAGCAATTAGGAAATGGAAGGTTTGGATAGAAGTTTGTTAATATTTTTCTAATCTAATGAAATTTGACAAGAAAATTGTCTACTGAAAGGAAAAGCAGAAAGACGCAATCTCGACCAAGGCAAGATTTGAACCATAGATGAAAATTTAATTTCAAAGATTTATTATTTAAATAATAGCAACCAAAAACTTCCTTTTCTGGCTATTTTACTTACTACATACTCTAAATCAGCACTCTGTATTGAGTCAAGCAAAACGTTGCAGATAAGGCAAAGGGCTTCCTGCAGGGTGGGGGAGCTAACAGAAGATTCCCACCTACAGCTGGATCCCCAAAGAGCTACCCTCTGAAGCCGTCTAAGAGTGGATGGAAATAAAGAGGCATTTGTGTTAGTGTTTGGGATGGTTCTGGCACCAAAAAGTACCTTTTAGTTGTGAATGTCCAACCTCTGTCCAAAAGAGCAGAGATGGTCTTAATGCTTTAATAATACATTTACACCAAGGGAATACCAGATGGCGTCACTCCACGCCGTAGGAAGGGAGCTTTCTCAGTAAAGATGCTGTGGAGAAAACTCAGTGACCCCATGCATATGCACGGTTAGCCATACAGACTCAGAGGACTCTCCACTATTGAAATCAGTGCCTTCAAATATTCAATCTGCAATTTAGTTGAAGAAAAAGAAATCTTTCGTATTAAATCAATATGGCTCATTTAAATTTTGTCGGTTTTGTAGTTTTTTCTGTATGTGATTTGTAGGGGTTTTTTTGTCTTATTGTTACATAAAACTTGTAATCTAAAAGATCTTATATCGGGGTGGGGAACCTACGGCCTTAAGGCCGCATGTGGCCTTCTAGGTCCTTAAGTGCAGCTTTTTGATGGATTTCAGTTAACAGAACAAATCCCTTTATTTTTATTAATATATTTTTGTTCATCTTTTATATTTTTATTTTATTTTTTAAATTAATGTACTTTAAATATCAAAGAAGTTTCAATGAAATAATCCTCCCAGATTAACTGGTACAATTAGAACATGAGTAAGTCATATGGGCTAAACTGACAGTTGCTACGCTCATGATTTGGTTCTAACTTCCCTCACCTAACTGGCACCCCTACCACTCAAGGCTGGTTGACAAGAGTTTATGGAGGTTGAGTATACCTGTCTGTTATCAGCTTTTGACAGTGGTGCACTGTGTTCTGTTTGAAGTGGAATTTGTGAATAGTTTCACAGTTCAATAGTATTTTTTAATTCTGTCTGCTTAATAGCGCATCATGTCAAAGAAGACCAAGAGAATGATAAAGGACAAAACAGATTCTTTTAATGAGGATTTGGCATTGCAATATTATCTTGTTTCTGCTAAAGATAAGATGATTTGCTTGTTTTGTGATTCTGCAATGTCAGCCTTAAAGAAATTCAATGCTCATCAGCATTATGACACTCAAAAGGACCATAAATATTTTAAATTGGAGGGAGAGGCATGAAAGGTTTTCTTGCAGAAATTAAAAGATTAAAAGCAAAGGCAAAGACAATTCCTTCAAGCAGCAAGAAGATCTGGAAATAATGCCACAGAAGCAACTTTTAAAGTAGCTTATATATTTGGGAAAAAAGGGAAGCCGTTCAGTTATGTAGAAATTGTGAAAGAATGCATTGTCGAAGTTGTAGGATGCTTAGACCCTGATAACATTTCAAAGTACAAACAACTGCTTCTTTCAAGGAGAACCATAACTGATTGGCAGCATAAATTAGCCTTCAACTTAACAGAATAACTTCATGAAATACTTCAAAAGGAAAGTATATATTGTTCAATCACTTTGTATGAATCAACTGATACTACTGATTTGGCACAGGTTTTATACTTCACTCAGGTTATAACAGAAGATTTTCTTTGCTACAAAGAGTTACTTGCTTTGGGCACTGTTGTGAACAGAACCCAGGGAATAGATATCTTCAACAACTTTCAAGATAAATTGCCATGAAGTTGGACTGAATTTGGTAAATTTAGTGTATGTACAGATGGTGCACCTTCCATGACAGGAAAATATGAAGAGTTTATTGCACAGATAAAAAAAAGTATTAACAGATCCAGATGCTCTCATTTCTTTTCATTGTATGTTGATTCAGCAAAATCTCTGTGCTAAAGCTACTATTTTAAGTGACACTTTGCAACAAATTGTAAGGATTGTGAACTGCATTAGTGCAAATGCAACATGACATCATCAGTTTTGTAACATGCTCAAATTGAACAATGAGATATTCAGTGTGGATTTGCTTTATCATTCTAAACTGTGTTGGCTATCACAGGAACAGGAGTTAGCCAAATTTTATCTCTGCAAGAACAGATAGTTAAATTTTATGAAAAACAGAACCAGCAATGTGAATTATTGAAAGAAGATTTCTATAGGAATGCAGCATTTCTGTGTGATATCCTGTCAAATCAAAAAGACTTGAATATTTCTTGGCAAGGTAAAACTAAGTCTATATATGATATGTGGCAGAAAAAAAAATCCAAGCATTTTGAATTTTGAAAAAAGCTATCTTTTTTCAAAACACTTCTTCAAAAGGAAATTTTGAATGGGAATTTACCCACTTAGCAAACGTCATTGATGAGCAGGATGATATATGCGAATCATTTGAAGAATATGCAGCTGTTACAGACCTATTAATTGTAGAATACAATGAAAGGTTCACTGACTTTGAGAATCATGACAGCCTTGTTGATTAAAATGTACTAAAAGATATCGTTCCTGCTCTTAAGGAAAGTGTAATTTAATTTAAAAGAAGTGAATTGGGGCTGGACACAGTCCTTCATGCTTGTAATCCCAGCACTTTGGGAGGCTGAGGCAGGAGGATTGCTTGAGGTCATGAGTTTGAGACCAGCCTGGGCAACACAGGGAGACCCCCTCAACTCCATGCACACACACACAAAAACAATTAGCCAAGCAAGGTGGCTCTGGCCTGGGGTCCCAGCTCCTTGGGAGGCTGAGACAGAAGGATCGCTTGAGTTTGAGGCTGCAGTGAGGAATGATCACATCACTGCACTCCAGTCTGGGTGGTGCTGCAAGATCCCGTCTCTAAAAAGAAAAAAGAAAGTAGTGAATTATTAACACTAGGCAATATAAGAAGCTGTGACACTTCAGAGGGCAGGATTACTGGAGGACCATCTGGAGGACTGTTAGATGAAGAAAGAGTGTGTGCAGAATGCTGTTCCCGGCTGTAAGCTGGGCTTTAGTCCTGGGTACATCACATTCTAGTTATTGGACCTTGGCCAAATATCCTGAGACAAGGTTCTCAGAAAGTTACCTACCTGACTATTCCACAAAAATCATGGAGGATTTGTCTCATACCCTTAACTTTTTCTACCCTAAAATTCCTTCTCCCTTCAATTTCCTTTAATATTCAATTCTATAATATTTCCCAAAGAAACTGCCCGGACATACCAAAGGCCCCTTAAGCCCCCCATGTCCAAAAACTGAGTTAATAATAAGATTTATTAGAGCATATTTAAGATGCTGGCAGAGTTTTCCCAGTTGTAATCTTCACACATATAACTTCAATTATCAGTATATCTTAATTGGGAAAGTAAATTGGGAAAGATGTACTTTGTACATCTTAATTGGGATATATTTTAAGGATAAAAAATGGTGAAGAAATCTTAAACTTTATTCAATAGATTTAATGTTATTAGTAATATTGATGTAATTTTGAAAGGAGTTCATCTCACAGTTACCCATTTTTTTTGTTTCTTTTTGTGAAAGAGCAGCTAAAATCTACTCATTTATTATGAATTCCCAATATAGGCTCATTTTATTACCTATAATCCTCATGTTGTACATTAGATGTTTAGACTTGTTAATCTTACTTATCTGTTTTGAAACTGGTTTGTGTATTCAAGGACGAAGCAAATTAGTAAATATAAATATATTAATATAATTAGGAACCAAGGCCGGATTGGTGGTTCATGCTTATAATGCCAGCACTTTGGGATGCTGACATGGGAGGATCTCCTGAGGCCAGGAATTTGAGGCCAGCCTGTGCAACATAGCGAGATCCCACTTCTATAAAAAAATAATAAAAATTAGCTGGATGTGGTGGCACACGTCTGCAGTCCTAACTACTCAAGAGGCTGAGGCCGAAGGATCGGTTGAGCCCAGGACTTAGAGGTTACAGTGAGCTATGATCATGCCACGGCACTCCAGCCTTCATGACAGAGCCTTAACCTGTCTCAAAAAAAAAAAAAAGAAAAAGAAAAAGAAAAAGAAAAGAAAAGATTAGGAATCAAAATTTTCGATATGAGAAAAAACAAATATTAAATCAAAGAAGTTAATTTAAAAACATATGTTAACTGGGAGGCTGAGGTGGGAGGATCGCTTGAGCTCAGGAGTTCGAGACGAGCCTAAGCAAAAGTGAGACTCCATCTCTACTAAAAATAGAAAACATAACTAGCTGGGCGTGGTGGTGCTCACCTGTAGTCCCAGCTACTCAGGAGGCTGAGGCAAGAGGATCGCTTGAGCCCAGGAGTTTGAGGTTGCTGTGAGCTAGGCTGATGCCATGGCATTTCTAGCCCAGGTAACAGAGCAAGACTCTATCTCAAAAAAAAAAAAAAAAGTTAATTTGAATTAAAAATATCAATAGGAGTCCCTGCCTTTTTTAAAAAATAGACTTTATTAGTTAGAGCAATTTCAGATTTACAGAAAAATTACACAGAAAGTAGAGAGAGTTTCCATATGCCTCCTTCTCCTCTTTTTCTTCGTTATCCTGCATTAGTGTGGTACATATGTTATACCTTATAAACCAATATTGATACATTATTATTAACTAAAGTCTATAGTTTACATTAAGATTCACTCTTTGCATTGTAAAGTTCTGAGTTTTAAGAAATGTATAATGAAATGTATTCACCATTACAGTACCATGCAAAATGGTTTCATCACCCCCAAATCC
This sequence comes from Propithecus coquereli, assembly GCF_000956105.1. Classification (NCBI taxonomy): domain Eukaryota; kingdom Metazoa; phylum Chordata; class Mammalia; order Primates; family Indriidae; genus Propithecus; species Propithecus coquereli. Next base: position 523,910 of record NW_012138302.1, on the reverse strand, counting down.
TCTGTGCTTCACCTATTCATCCTTCCTACCCCCCCAAACCTAGCAACCACTGTTATTTTTACTGTCTCTATGGTTTTGACTTTCCCAGAATGTCATATAGTTGGAATCATATAATATGTAATCTTTTCAGACTGACCTTCTTTCACTTAGTAGTGTGCAGTTAAGTTTCCTCCTTGTCTTTTCATGGCTCAATAGCTCATTTATATATTTTTAAAAAATAACTAAATAATGCTACATTGTATGGGTATACCACAGTGTTTTTATCCATTTACTTACTGAAGGACATCTTAGTCACTTCCAGCACCCCTGTGCTGAGTGTCAGGTGCAGTGAGAGGGATATGCAGGGATATGCATGAAGAATGAGTTTGGCATTCAGAGCATATTTGACAGAGGAGATGACACAAGCCAAGTCTTCAAGCATTAGTAGAAAGAGAATAGGTATACTGGGGGTGGGTAGGGCACTCCAGCTAGAGGATAAAGAGCATAGAGATGTGAGACAGCATGGCACATTCAAGGCTCTGCAGAAACTCAGTATGGCTGTGGCATAGGGCAGGTGGGCACTGGGCTAGAGAGAGAGTAAAAACCTATCCTTGGGCCGGGCGCGGTGGCTCACACCTGTAATCCTAGCTCTCTGGGAGGCCGAGGCGGGCGGATTGTTTGAGCTCAGGAGTTCGAGACCAGCCTGAGCAACAGTGAGACCCCGTCTCTACTAAAAATAGAAAGAAATTAACTGGACAACTAAAAATATACAGAAAAAGTTAGCGGGGTGTGGTGGCGCATGCCTGTAGTCACAGCTACTCAGGAGGCTGAGGCAGTAGGATCGCTTGAGCCCAGGAGTTTGAGGTTGCTGTGAGCTAGGCTGATGCCACGGCACTCACTCTAGCCCGGGCAAAAGAGTGAGACTCTGTCTCAAAAAAAAAAAAAAAAAAAACCTATCCTTGAAGGACTTTGTGTGTCACTCTAAAGAATTTAGATTTATTCTGCATAAATGGAGAGCTGTTCAAGGATTTTAAAGAGAGGGGTGATGTGGTCAGGTTTTCATTTTCAAAAAGATAACATTCCAGACTCAGTGCACAGGAAAAATTAGACACGGAAAGAATGGATAATTCAGGTCAAAGATTATGAGGATCTGCGCTCAGGCAACGGTAGTGGGCATGGAGGGCAGGGCCAGGTTAAAGAGGTATTAGGAAGACAGATAGGCAGACTTTTTGCCCCCCTATGTTTTGGAGCATAAAAGCGTTGGGATAATCTGGTCTTTGGAAGTTTGCTTGGAATTCCCTTGTGAAACCATTTCAGCCCATGGGCCTTTTGTGAGCTAATGTTTTGATGAACTGTCAGGTTCAAGTTCTTGTCATGTTCCCTGGTTCTTGGTTCCAGTACCGAAGGATGGTTACTGGTACCAAGTCGAGGGAATGAGTGAGCAAGCCAAACAGGAATAAGCAAGCAAACAGCAAGATTTACTAAAACACAGTACATTCCGGAGTGGGATCGGGTCTATCTTGGGGAGTGGAGAAGATCCAGAGTTTTAAACATATTTCTACTTTTATGTCTACATCTTATGGTATGCTAAATGGTGGATGGAACATTCATTTTGATTTGGGGAAGAAGGGTGGAGATTTCCTGGAACCAGGGACCCTCCCTTAACTTGTCCTTATAGGGTAACTTCCAGGGGTTGCCGTGACATTTGTAAACTGTCATGGTGCTGTTGGGTGTGATTTTTACTATGTTAATGAGGGTAGTTCACCTAAGGTAGCTGCCAGCTCCTCTTTGTACATACCCCAAGGTGTTTGTTTCTGTGGTTGGGCCATCTCTTCCATTTGTGGTTTTCTTACCCTTCTCTAATTGGCTGGCAACAGTATCTCTACCAAATCTCCCTCGCCTTGCCTTTGCACCTGTTTCCCCTTCCTCCCGGTCCCTACCTAACATTGCCCCCTGAAAGACATGGGACCTGAAAATCTTTGGGATTAGGGGTGAAGATCCATCTTCTGTAACTGCTTCGAGTTGAATTGGGGCACTGGAGGCCTGGCAGGTTCCCATGTCCCTTGTTGAGGAAGGGTCACAGGTGGAAAGTGTGGGCACTCGGGTCCAGCGGAGTCCTGGGAGTCTGTACTTCTGGGCTGCTGTTTGGTACCAGCTGGAATCCCTTAATCAGCATTAGCTTCACATGGAACTGTTGCAACTTGGAGGACACAAACTTGACCAAGAGGTTAAATAAACAAGGCCCCAAAATGAGCAATAGAAGTAAGGCCACCAGAGGTCCCAGGAGGGGTATCGACCAGGAAAACCAGGACCATACATTTAATTTAAAATTCCACCAGTCAAATCCCCTAGAATTTTCTTGTTCCCTAAGGTTGTTGGCCTTTTTTAGAATATTTTGTAAATTAGTTTGTACTTTTCCAGATTGACAAAAAAAACCAACAATCTTCACCCAATAAGGCACGTGTGCCTCCTTGGTTGGCTGTAAGTTGATCTATAGCTCTTCTGTTTTGCAACACTACCGCTGCTGAGAAAATGATTTGTTCCTGAAGGGTGTTAATTTGTTCTGCCAGGTCTATGACTAATTGACTAATTTCCAGGGAGAGCCTTGAAGCTGAAAAGATTGAATTTAGGAGACCCCCGTTCCAGTCCCAATTCCTGTAATGATCCCGAGGACTGCCAAGACCACCAGTGCTCCATGCTTCGTTCTGTAGTTAAGGTGGATAAGGGAAGTGGGATTATATCAATAGTAAGGGTCAAATTTGGAATGATATTCACTAAAGTGCATGTTCCCGTCCAATTTGCCTGGAGACATAGATAAGCATTTAAGCCACGGAGAAAGTAAGTCCGATTCTTGGGATTAAGATAGATATCTATGGATATATTGAAATAAGGTTTTCCAAGGTGTCCATGGTACTGGTCAGAGCATTCTATACCTTCATATGTAGAAGCTAGTGTTATTCCAGCCAACGGGGCAAACGAGGTATTGGCAGGGATTGTGGACCTGTTAAAAGCCCAGCTGAAGGAGGGGATTGTAGGATTCCATCCTGTATTGTGGCCCTGATTACCGTCATCGAGTTTCTTGCATCCATTTCTATTGATATTATGGAATTGGAACCCAAAATTATGCCCCTTACAGCGGCATGAACATAGAGGTGGGGGACAGACACTGGTTCCTGAATAGCTTGCTGTAGTCCAGTTAGTGGTGACATTCTTGGGCTTAGGAAGGACAAAGGTGTAGAACGGGGTGGTGGTGATGGATTCCTGCACCATGACCCAGGTGCGGTGAGTGGATAGCTGGAAGGTGTGGATGCAAGCTTGGGAATGGGTGGGAAAGTCTCCCACAGGGGGGCCGGAGCGAGGAGAGCTGATCAGGCATGGGGGGGCTTGCTGTACAAGTGACACTGAAGTGAGGTTAAGGTTAGCCCTGTTATACAGAGAACTTAACAGGATTTTATCCACCATTGGTCAAACTGCTGGGTTTATGGCCCACGCAGGGTGATTGGAATAGAAGGGGATTCCATATGCTCCTAACTGATTCCACTCAGGGGGTGGAACTGGGATGGTGACGAAGCCCCCTCTCAAGGGAGATGCTAGCATGTATCTAGCAGTTGGAGTATTTTCCTTTACCCAGTTTGGACTGTTGGAGCAAAGAGAGGGCCTCCTGGACCATGGGCAAATAAGGGTGCTGTCTTGGACCTGGGATTGTAAATATAGGGAGTGGGGCTACTGCTAGTATCGTAAGTAGGGCAGGCAAGGATGGAACCATGATGTAGAGCTGTGGGTACTTAAAAATAGGCAAACACAGGATTATTCCTGTGTGGCACAGTATATCTAGTATGCAAAGGATTTCAGCAAAAGCTAATACAAGAAAAGCCAAGAAATATAGGTAGGGATTTTTCAATCCTTCTGGAGTCATTACCTGAAAAGTTTTATTATTTCACCTTTTTGAAGAAGAAGTTTAACCCCTCAGTTGGTTCATACTCATATGTGTCTGTTGTTTTCAGCATCTTTGATGGTTTTGGGGCTCTGGGAGTCCACTGGTTTGACTCTTGAGATGTGTTCCCAGCTCTCGATTCCCTTTAGTTTGACTCCTGTGGGGTGGATAAGAGAACCTGTAGAGCCTGTCTATAGCGGCTCCAGCTGAATTAATGGACCCCTCTCTCACACTCTTTTAAGAATACCCAGTTTCCTGGCTGGATGGGGGAGACAATCTCCCCTTCTTGAGGACTGGGTAGGATTTGTTGTCCATAGTCTAATAAGGTTTGTTGTACTTTGCCAAGACCTACAATATGTCTTAGAAGATAGCTAGTTTCAGTGGCTGATAACTTGTACTTGGAATGGTCAGCCATATAGGATCTCGAAAGGACTGAGCTTGAGTGTCTTTTTCAGGGAGACATGGATTCGCATTAAGGCAATGGGAACATTTTGAACCCAATCTGTTTTTGGTCTCCTGACACAGCTTAGCTAAGGTCTTTTTCAGAGTTTGTTTGGTTATTTTGACCCTGCCAGATGCCTGACGCTGCCAAGCGGTGTGCAAACGGTAATCCACCCCCAAGGCAGTTGTCAGTCCCTGTGTTATTTGAAATGTAAAGGCCAAATCCATTATCAGTCTGAAGGCTGAGAGGGACACAAAAGTTAGGTATCATATCCCTTTGTAATATTTTACATACCTCTGTTGCTCTTTCCATATGAGTCGGGTAAGCCTCCACCCATCCTGAGAAGATGTCTTCCAATACCAAAAGATATGTATAACTTCTGCATTGATTCATCACAGTGAAATCCAGTTGCCAGCCTTCCCCCAGGTACCTGCCTCGCTGCTGCATTGGCTCCAGCAGCTGAGGTGGACGAGCCCCTCCTTGTGGGTTATTCTGAATGCAGAGGTAGCATGAAGTAGTAACTTGTTTGGCCAATTTGTCTAGTCTTTGAATGATCACCATTTTTTTCTAAAAAGATCTTTAAAGACTTGGCCCCCACATGGAAGGCCTGGTGGAAGCTAGAGACTACCTTTTGAGAAATACTAGAAGGAATGAAGGGCTTTCCCTCTTGTTCCCACCATCCTGTAGGAGTAAAGGAATATCCCTTCTCCTCGGCCCAGTCCTCCTCCTTTTTAGAATACACCTGCCTGTCTGGTACTTCTAACAGTGTAGGTAAAATTGGCAGCACTATAGCTAAAAACTCCTTTTCCTGTGCCACCCTCTTGGCTTTTGATTGGTTTTGTTGTTTCCTTGTGCTACATCCCTCTGTCTTTGGTGCTTTTTACAATGCATGACTGAGACTTCTGTTGGTAAATTCATGCCTACAAAAGTTTTTGAATTTCTTCTTCATGTGTGATTGGAGAGTTTCTGGCTGAGAATAGCCCCCTCTCCCCAAATTTGGCCACGTGCATGGAGAATCATAAAGGCATATTTACTATCAGTGTATATTTGTATTCTCCTATCCTTTGCCAGTTCAGTGCCTTCCTTAGGGCTATCAGCTCAGCCTCTTGAGCAGAAGTATTTGGTGGTAAGGGGCTGCTCTCAAGAACCTGAGCATGGGAAACCACCATGTATCCAGTCCTCTGGTGTCTATCTATTATCATACTACTACCATCAATAAACCAAATGTCCTCTGGATCTGATAGAGAGGTATCCTTTATGTTTGTCCTCCCTGTCGATCCTGTTAGTATTGATTCTTCACAGCTATTATCCATAGTTCCATGCTTCTCTATTTCTGCTGGAATGAATGTGACCAGATTTAAGGCCGTACAGGTTTCAGTGTAATGTCTGTGTGTACTTTTAAGAGGAGCTAATATCATAACACCCAACTATTAGAGGGTCAGCTTGGTCCATTTTTAGTTAACAGGGGTGCCAGATTATGTGTCACTCAAACCTTGAGAGTCCTAGAGAAGACCAATTTTTGAGCTTCCTCTACCAGGAGAGCCATGGCCACCAATACTCTCAGGCAATGGGGCCAGCTTTTGGCTACAGGGTCTACGTTGTTAGAGAAATATCCCACTGATCTCAATTCTCCTCCAAACTCTTGCATCAAAACTCCCACAGCTACTTATTTTTCTCATCAATATGCAATATAAAGGGTTTGTCTAAATTAGGTGTTCCCAAGGCCAGTGCATGGGTCAAGGCTTCTTTTAGGTCCCAGAAGGCTTTCTCTTGTTCCTTTCTCCACATAGGGCTTCACTTTCTTCTAAAATGAAATGTTTAATTTTACTCTCAAAATGAGTTCTCTTTTCTATCTCTGCTGGTGGTATCACAATTCTCTTTATGTTTCAGCTTGAAATCTTTGATATTTCTTTATTTATGTATGTATGTATTGACAGGATCTTGCTCTGTTGCCCAGGCTAGAATGCAATGATGTCATCATATCTCACTGCAACCTCAAATTCCTGGGCTCAAGCGATCTTCCTGCCTCAGCCTCCCGAGAAGCTGGGACTGCAGGTGCATGCCAGCATGCCTGGCTAATTTTTTTTTAAATTTTTTGTAGAGACAGAGTCTCCCTATGTTGCCTAGGCTGGTCTTGAACTCCTGGCCTCAAGCAATCCTACCATCTTGGCAGCCCAAAGTGCTGGGATTACAGGTGTGAGCCACTGTGCCTGGCCAAAACATCTGATTTAAGTTGAACTCCATAAGAAAGTGGCAGACAGCTATTTCTTCTTTTATTCTTAACATTTTATTTATTTATTTTTATTTACTTTAAAATTCTTTATTTTTAATTATTATAGGTACATAATAGTTATATATTTATAGGGTACATGTGATGTTTTGATACAGGCATACAATGTGTATTTATCAAATCAGGATAATTGGGGTATCTATCACCTGAGGCATTTATAATTTCTTTGTGTTAGGAATATTCCAATTCTACTCCTTTAATTATTTTAAAGCATACTCTAACTTATTATTGATTACACTTTGTTGTGCTATCAAATATTGCTCATTGTATCTAACTTTCTAACTATACTTTTGCACCCATTAACCATCCCCACTTAAATTCCCTTCTCTGCTACCCTTCCCGGCATCTGGTAACCATCATTCTACTCGCTGTCTTCATGAGATCAATCATTTTAATATTTAGCTCCCACATATGAATGAAACATGCAAGATTTGTCTTTCTGTGCTTGGCTTATTTCACTTAACATAATGTCCTCTAGTTCCACCCATGTTGTTGCGAATGGCAGGATTTCATTCTTTTTCGTGACTGTATAATACTTTATTGTGTATATGTACCATAATTTCTTTATCCATTCATCTGTTAATGGACACTAGGTTGATTCCAAATCTTGGCTATTGTACATATTGCTACATACAATAAACATGGCAGTGCAGGTATCTTTTAGATATACCCTTCTTTTGGATATATACCTAGCAGTGGGATTGCTGGGTCATATGGTAGTGCTGTTTTTAGTTTTTTGAGGAACCTCCATGCTGTTTTCCATAGTGATTGCATTACTTTACATTCCCACCAATAGTGTTCAAGTGTTCCCCTTTCTCCACATCCTCACCAGCATTTGTTATTGCCTGTCTTTTTGATAAAAGCCATTTTAACTGGGGTGAGATGGTATCTCATTGTAGTTTTGATTTGAATTTCTCTGATGACTAATGATGTTGAGCATTTTTTCATATACCTTCTGTCCATTTGTCTTCTTTTGAGAAATGTCTATTTAGATCATTTGCCCATTTTTAATTGGATTATTTAATTTTTTCCTATTGAGTTTGTTGGAGCTCCTTATATATTTTGGTGATTAGTCCCTTGTCAGATGGGTATTTTGCAGATATTTTCTGCCATTCTGTTGGCTATCTCTTCACTTTGTTGATTGTTGCCTTTGCTGTGCAGAAGCTTTTTAACTTGATGTGATTCCATTTGTCCAGTTTTGCCCTGGTTGCCCGACAGCTGTTTCTTTCTGAACCCGGAGTACGTTGGGAGTATGGCATAGATGTGAAACACCAAGGTTTGGGGTGAGTAGTGATAATGGCAGATTTGTAGATAGTTGCTCCAAAGTGATTTATTCATGGTACTTTTAAAAATTGCTGACAGATATCACTTCATTTCATGAATGAAACTAGTGACTAAAAAAAGGAGCTGTTCTTATATAAGCACAGTCAGAGACTGCATTCTTTATTTGTGTTAAAGAGTTAAATGTTGACACAGAGGCAGAAGAAAACAGAATGAAAGCACAGTATGGACATTAGAAGAGTTGTAGAGAAGAGAACTGAGCCTTATCGCTCAAACCACATTGAGTATGAAATATATTGCAGTCATAATGCTCTAGAATCCGTATTGTAGGATACATATTGGGACTTTTCAAAAAGGCTGTGTGAATACTGGGGCTTTTGCCTCACTGTCAATATATTTAGCTAATTTTTGTTGCTTTGTATTTTAAACTCTCCTTCTTCCCCTCCACTCCCCTTTTTCTGATGGAAAAGTATTTCCCAAGAGACAAAGAACACTTTCAGCATTCTTTTCATTGCTTTGACAGCTTCCATATGATCTTTTTTTGGCTGCAGGAAGATGGTCTACAATTCTCAAAGATATGAGACAAAAAACTGCAAGGAAGCAAAGCAAAAAGATCTTTGGGTGGCCCTGGATAGAAATTACTTAGGTAATCAAATCAAATAAAAATACCATATAACACAAAGTTGTATCTGAGTTTGGGAAGGCTGGTCAAAGATGAAAATGCCAAGGGACTGTGTTCCTTGTTCTGTTCCTGCTATTGACACATGATACACTATGCAGTTCCTTCAAGTTTTCTGAAACGCTTCACACAGATTTTTCCCTTTAGTGCATTTCCCAATTAAAGCTTTTGCTTTTTTACTATATTGTTTAAATCTGTGTCATCATTCTGATGTTTTCTTAGTTAAAGAATCAGTGAGTACAAGGATAGGCTTGGGGACAGATGTGTCATAATTTTGATTTTGGTGGACCTAATTTTATGTTGCTGCCCTCCAACCAGACTCCAATTATTCTCATGTTTTTTCATCTTTTCTAAGGAGATATATTCCTTATACTGGTATCATTCACTTATGTTTTAGTTTACTGGTTCTCAAACTTTAGTGTGCATAAATATAACTTAGAGGACCTAGTTTAAAATGTGGTTACAAGTCCCTAGTCCCAAAGATGTTGATTTAGGAGGTCTGGGATAGGGTTTTTAATAGGTTCTTTAGTTGTTGTGGTACATTGCAAGATCATACAGTGAACAACACTGGCTAAGTGAATTTTAGAAAATTTCTTCTTCCTAAGTTGTTGCCTAATTTTCATTGTGGAACACAAATTTTACATCCCTGTGCATGGAATTTCAGATGTCAAAATGTGTAGAAAATATTTAGGGACAGAGGTAGTAAAAACTTACCTGGTGTGTAAAGGTGATGGTGATTTAAAGAAAAGTTTAAAGTATTAAAACGCAGTTAAAATGTGTTTCCTCTAGACAGTTTATTTATTTACTTAAATGCCTTACGCAGAAAACAATCAGGGGTCATTCTTATTTGTATAACCAATCAGTGGAACAGCTAGGCTAGGGTTAGCCAAGTGAAGAGATAGGCAGGATCCATGTTTACTTGTTCTTTCATCTTTTCATTACTTTTGAGGAAAAGAAAAGTATTATTGAGATTGGTAATGAAAGCCCTCCTTTTTATTATGATGAAATATGTACAATATAAAATTTACCATTATAACCATTTTTAAGTGTGCCATTTTATGGCATTAAGCATATTCACATTGTTGTACAACCATCATCTTCAGAACTTTTTCATCTCCTAACTGAAACCCCATAGCCATTAAACGCTAATTCCCTATTCCTCTCTTCCCCAAGCCCTTGGCAACCATGTTCTACTTTCTGTCTCTATGAATTTGACTCCTTTAGGTGTCTCATATAAATAGAGTTGTACAGTGTTTATACTTTTGTCACTGACTTATTTCACTTAGCAAAATGCCCTCAGAGCTCATCTATGTTGTAGCATGTGTCAGAATTTCCTTCCTTTTTGAGGCCAAATAATATTCCATTGTATGTATAAACCATGTTTTGTTTATCCATCTATCTGTTGATAGACACTTGGGTTGCATCCATCTTTGACATTCGTGAATAATGCTGCTATGAACACAGGTATACAAATATCTGTTTGAATGAAAAAGCCCCTTTTCTGAGTTGGAAAAAAAATCCTGGAAGTTTATTTCTATGCTTTTTAGATACATAAAGTTTCTTTCTCCATCCTCAGCTACCTATTCATAAAGAAGGTAAAATGCTGCCACTTACTTGCAGACTACAAAAATCTCCGGGTGGTAGGTCTGCTACATTATTATTTATTCATCTGTTCTGACACAAATAACGTACTTGCTCAACAGACGGTGAAGTCTGCAAGTAAAATACCATTCCAGAATTGGAGTACAGGTTTGCCAACCAGTGACCTGGAACCGATCCATATGCAGTAGTACCACAGCATACATAATACAGAGGTATAAGAGAAAAATAAAAATACATCAAAGATCCCACTAAAGCAGTAACAGACTTGTTTTTAGCTCAGTTCTTTATTCCCATGCAAGAAAGAAAGGAAGGAGGTTTTATCAATAATGCAAAACCAAAGGATTGAGTATCAGGTGAATCTGTTTTCAAAAAAAGAGGTAAGTATAGGCAGAAGGAAGACAGAGCCAAAGCTGTTGCTGGATCATTGGGTTAAGCAGAGGCCTAACAAGGTGTGAGACAAGGTTGCTTTGGGGTATCTCCTCTGGGAGGTTTCCTGATTCCCTCAGTCTGTGTTAGTCATGCATGGAACCCTATGAATAGCTCAGATAACACCTCTCTCCTTAGTTTGAAAGGAAACAAAGCACTGTCCTAGCCTTCCGGAGTTTATACTTTGACTACAGAGAAGTGGAACGGCTCAATAAAAACAAACAATCAAGAAATACGAGATACAATGAGTAACAGAGACAATGATGCTTTAGAGAAAAGGGAAATTGATATGGACTGATGCATTTGGAAGCCAACCCAGGCAGAAATTTGAGAGGGGAGGGCTTGGTCTGGAACTGGCAGAACAGGTAGGATCTGGATAGGAGGAAAGGAAGAGTGGCTTTCTGAAAGATTGTACCTCATAGAAATTAGGCCAAAGACAAGGCAAATCTTGGGCAGTTCTTTTTTTGCAGGGTGGGTGCAATATAAGAATGTTCTTTCTCAAAAAAAGAAAAAAGAAAAAAGAAACATTGATAGTTTTAATTCAAGCAGCTCTTCCCTTTACAGACACTTCCGCACTTAAAACACAAAAAAACCTCCTTACCTTAAGTTTTTTCTTCAGATAACTAGACATCACAGCTTGATGAGATCATCTCTTTTCAAGGAATTGTTACAGTGTCGGGAACAATTTAGCCACCTCTCTCAACTTTGCAAATTGGGCCAATCTGTGTAAAACTTGCAGGTTAAATTCTGAGTACATATCAGAGTAGTAGGTTGAGGTTTGGCAGAGGTGGGTCACTAGATTCACTGATAACTTTGTACAGGGGTTGCCAAAAGAGTTAAAAACATAAAGAGTTTCAGGATTCTCCACATTTGGTGAACTTATTGGTAGTTTTGCAATTTTTCTCTTATCTCCGATTCAGCAATTCTAAAGAACAGCTCGTTTAATGTGCACAATAAATAGTCACTAAAGAGCAATTAGAACAAATAACCATTGAACATTCAGTGAAGAGGGATTTTAAATATTTCCCTAAAGTAATTAACATTCCCTTTTCTTGTTTTGTTTAAATTTTGTTTTTACCTAAATTACCTTAATGCTGCCCTTAGTGAAACCATTTAAAATAAGAGTTGCTAGAATCGGATCTTTCTTGATTAAGTGCTAGAAACACCGAGGTTAATTAGACCGAATCTGTATGTGAAGCTGTTGAGTACAGATCAGCGGTCCTGCCGTTTTCCAAGGAAGCCTTTCTCATGTCTCATGGTAGGCCTGGATTTTAAGACAAGGAAATCTGCACCATCACCCCTGGAGCTCCATTTTGTACACGAATGTTTGTAAAAACAAAACACACAGAGACCTAATGAGGTGGAATCATTATGTCAGGACTAAGGAGTTCTTCTCACATTTTGCCTTAGAAACAGCTAGTACAAGTTGCATCACCTCAAGTGGAGCTGAAGTAGGCCCAGTAGAAATGTTCTGAAAGTCTAGCCTTGCTGTAAAGAAGCAGCAAGAATTTCTAAAAATGAAACATCCATGACCCATGAATCAACTAAATGAGATATGCCCCTGTCATCAACAAAGGATACTTCTTGCAAATACAATGGCTGTCAAATCTTTTGGCCATTTTCCTGTGGAATATTGTTACCTCCAAGTAAACAATAAAGCATCCCTTTTAACCACTCTCTCTACCCACTGTCCCCATCCCAGGAGTGAATTTTACGAAGCTGTTTTAACAATGGAAGTGTGAGTGGCTTAAAGACCAGGACAGAATTACAGACATAAAATACTGCTGGTGCAAACATACAGCATTATAAACAATAGGATACTTAAACAACCATCAACAAACTGGATTGATAATGTCGAACCTAAATGAAAACTTCTATATATTAATAATTAAAAAGTAAGAATTGTAGCAATTAATGCCAAAAGCCATTCATTCATTCAACTCACATACACACACACACACACACACACTGAACACTTACAATGTACAGGGCATGCTATGAGCTGGGTTCATAGTGGTGAAAAAACAGACATGGTCACTGATCTTACACAGCTTAAAGGCTACTGTACTGGGAGGAACAGACTTTTTTTTTTTTTTTTTTTGGAGACAGAGTCTCACTGTGTTGCCCGGGCTAGAGTGCTGTGGCGTCAGCCTAGCTCACAGCAACCTCAAACTCCTGGGCTCAAATGATCCTACTGCCTCAGCCTCCCGAGTAGCTGGGACTACAGGCATGCGTCACCATGCCTGGCTAATTTTTTCCATGTATTTTTAGCTGTCCGATTAATTTCTTTCTATTTTTGGTAGAGATGGGGTCTCGCTCTTGCTCAGAGCTGGTCTCAAACTCCTAAGCTCAAACGATCCACCCGCCTCGGCCTCCCAGAGTGCTAGAATTACAGGCTTGAGCCACCGCGCCCGGCCTGGAACAGACTTTATATAAATTAATTACAATTATGATAAATGGCATGGAATAAAAGTCCAGTGTATTATGGTTATAATGGTGTATATATATAATATCCCTGAGGTAATTTGGGGGATGTACATGTAATCTTTGTACTGTGAAAGCTAAGCAGGCTCAGAGGTAGGGAAAAATTCTCGTACTGATCAGTTTTAGTTTTTTATAACCAAATTTAAGTAATGCTTAATAAATCATTTAGTAGATTACTAGTAAGTAGTTCACTGGTACATAAAACATAAGTACATAGCATTTCATGTCATTTATCTAGTTCTTAACAACCAAAGAAGGAACTCAAAATTTTGAATCAGATACTACCAAGGGGAACCTTGCAGTTTCCAGGGGGCTAAAGATTATAGTTTAAAAGTTATCAGCTTAGACCAGGAGTCAGCAAATTGTGGTCCCTAGGAAGTTTTTGTGTGGGTTGTGAGCTAAGAAATGGTTTTTATGTTTCTAAATGTTGAAAAATAAATAAAAAGAAAAATCATCTTTTGTAACATGTGAAACGTTTCACATTTTAGTGTCTGTAAATAAAGGTTTATTGGAACACAGCCATGCTCATTTGTTTTTGTGTTGTCTGCTTTTGTGTTGTGGCTGCTTTTGTGCCGCAATGGCAGAGCTAAGTAGTTGCTACAGAAACTTTATGACCTGCAAGGCCTAAAATATGTACTATCTGGCTCTTTACAGAAAAAATTTACTGACCCTTGGCCTAAACTATAAAAATTTTACAGACCCCTTTCTTAGCAGCACCAGGAGTCCCCAACTTTAAAATCTTTCTGTATTAGTCAGAGTTCTCCAGAGAAACAGAACCAATAGGATGTGTATGTGTGTGTATAGAAAGAGAGAGAGAGATTTCTTTATATTTCACATGACTATGGGGACTGGCAAGTCTAAAATCTGCAGGGCACTTTGGCAAGATGGAGATCCAGGGAAGAGTTGATGTTGCAGCTCAGGTGTGCAGGCAGCGTGGAGGCAGAATTCCCTCTTCCTTGGGAGATGTCAGTCTTTTTTTAGTCTTTTTTTCTCTTAATGCCTTCAACTGATTGGACAAGGCCTACTAGCATTATGGAAGATAATGTGTTCTACTCATTTAACTGTTAATCTCATCTTAATAATACCTTCACAGCAACATCTAGAGTGATGTTTGACTGAATACCGGGTACCATGGCCCAGCCAAGTTGACACACAAAATTAACTATCACATTTTCTTAACAGATCTTAGAAATAAGATCCCAGAGTAGTGACCAAAAGTCCTGTTTTTAACTGCCTAATGACTGGGACTGATACAAACACTGAGGCCAACAATAATCAACTGACGTTGGGTGACAGTAATTAAGTAATTTCCCCCTTTTCATGAAGGGGAAACTTGACTGCATGGATGTACAATCATTCAGTTACAGTGAAAAAATATGGTTTTGAACCAAGCAGAGATTTTGGCAGAGGCATTATCTCAGTGATCTGAATTTCTTTAGAGCTTTTCCCCGGACAATTAGGAGACAAGAGGAAAAAGACTTTACTCAGGACCTCAGGAGGCCATCTCAGGTCTTTGTCCATCTAGCAGACTTAGGGACCTGCTGCCTTCTTGTAGATGCTCCCAGACCTCAGATTATTGACCATGTGAACCTGGGTGGGAGGGAGCTGGAGGAAATCTATTTGAGCTCCTACACTTTCTCTGTGAGTTGACCTTTAAGGGGACCTCCAATCCTTTCTGACTAGAGACCTCTTAGATTATCCCTTTGATTTTTCTACTCAATGGGCCATTGTCTCAATCCATCCCCCTTCTCTGAGCCTTACTTACAACACCACAGCTTGAGACTTAAAGTCTTTCATCACAGAAGAGGCAACCATCAGACTGGCTTCATAACCCATCCCTGGAATTTCCTTTTCAGCTTTTCTCTCGGCAGTCCCACTTCTCTCTCTACTGTTCACATCCTCTGAGCCCTTTTCCAAGTGATTACTCCAAACTGAAATTGCCTTTAGGTCCATGGATATCTCAGCCCAAGAACAGATGCCAACTCTCTACTCTTCCTTCAGTTTCAAGCCTGATCCACTGATAGGTCCAATCCTACCCTCAAAATCCCCAGCTCTAAAATTTGTCTTGTTCTATTTCATCCATCAAGGTGCTTTTCAATGATGTCAAACTTTGGCATGCTTTACATATTTAGCTAGCATTTATTAAGTGCCTAGTATTTGTCAGGCACTTTATTTGAATCTTATGGCAACCAGCAGTTTAGGCATTAATATATTATTTTACTGATAAAGAAACTTAAGCTCTGTGAAGTAAAAATGTTGTTCAAAATTACACAGCATATAAATGGCAGGTTCAAGGTTAAGAACTCAGGCTTGTTTGATTGTAAAGTCTATGTTTTTTTCTACTGTGCCATGGTATCTGAGAGATCAACTTCAGTTTTTGAGTTCCTGGTTAGATGATGCCATATAGGACCAGCTAGTACAACTTACTGATATGCAAAGCTACCATCTATGTAACTTTGTCCACTGTATGTTTTTTTGGTACTAAGAGCGGAATATGGCAGATGTCAGGAAGCAACAGGCATCTGCTGTAGCCAGAAATTGGCACCCACATAAACATCAGTTGCCTAAACGTTTTCTTTCATATATCCTGATATTTCTCAGAAGTACACCATCTGCTCATCGAATAGATAATCAGAAAATATCTGCAGCAGTTTTTCTTATCTCTCTTCTTATAATGCATCACTTTGATTCTTATGCATACTTAATCCAATTCTGTACAGAAGTACAAAATATCTGCCAGTTTATCCACCCCAAAGAAAGGGGGTGTTATGTAAAATAAATTAAACATGAGAAGCAGAATAGGTACAGATTAAGAGCTCAGGCTTTGGTGTTTGACAGATAATATTTGAATCAGTTAGCACACTGACTATTCCATAGTAAGAACTCAATAAATGCTAGATATTTTTATTATCATATTTTTTTTACTTGCAGGACTTTCTCTCTTACTGTGAGTTTACTAATAATGAAGCCAGTTTAATTGATCCTTTATTTTGCCTTATATGGTGTGTAAATTTAAAAAATCAAACTAAGCTCTCCATTCATTTGTTTATTCAGAAATATTTATTATGCACCAAATGTTTTCTAGTTGTTAGGACGAAAAAGATGAGCAAAAAGACAAGGTCCCCGCACTCCAGGCCTTAGAGTCTAGTGTGAGAAAGAGATAGTAAGCAGATAACAACACACATACATATATAATTATGATGAGGTGGGATGAGAACAAGTAGGCTAGGGGATTTGTGTTAGGAGTGGGGAATTTGACTTTGTATGTGACATTTGAGTTGAGATTTGAAAGATGAGTAGGATCTCACTAGGGGAAGAGAAGTGGAAGAGTGAAATAGTCTACAGGGAATGATGTGTTCATTGCTCCCCTTTTCTCTTCCTTTCCTCCTTCCTTAGTTACTCAAAGCTTATGACAGTGCCAAGGGTAATGCTCAATTAGCATGCATTGTATAGCTCTTCCAGGTATTAAAAATACTGCAATACTTTCATACTGGTTGTTAAAGAGTTTCTATTCCAAGCTCTCTGGGTGGCTCCACCTCCTTCCCCACTTTGGCTTCTCTAGACCCTCCCTCAGAGCCCACCAGACCGCCCCACAATCAGCAACTAAATAGTTTATGCCTGCCACAAAAAGGGTCCTCAAGGAGCTACTTCCTCACTCATGCTGGATTGTATTCTACTAGGTCAGTGCTGGTGCTATATTGGTTATAAAATATTTTGAATGTCACTCACTGATATGACACAAACAGTTCAGGCTCTATTTTGCCTCCTAGGAGAGATACGAAGAAGTAATAAAATGACCTAAATCCATCTCAGAAGTTATTTGCTTTTTTCCCCCAATTCTTTCAATGTTCTTATAGTTTTTAGTTTACCATCTATAACCTTTGAAACCAACAGCAGAGAAACTATCTTGTACTTTGAATGAATTGCTAGGTATCTCACCTTAATTCCTTGGTTCATTGAGATTATATTTTACTTTGCTTATTTTAATGACAGAGTCAGAGAAATTTTAATTTATCCTCAAATAGAGTTTAAAATGTATAGATCTAATCTCAGTAGATGGATAGGAAAGAGCACAACTTCTACTCTGTTTCTAGAAAATTAAATGCACAGACCTAGTTAGCAAATAAAAAAGACTATTGCTTTTAATGCTGCTTTGGAAATTAAGAGCTAACTCATGGGTGAACCGCGAAATCAGTTCAAAACTAGAAATTTTTAGTTTTATTATTGCCTGTACATATGGATGTCAAATCATGGATGTTGCAGTAAGATATTTAACGAAAAGAAAATGGGTTATATCCACTATATTGTTTTTTAAATCACTGGTCATTATTTCCACAGATGTTTAAGTGAGAAACTGATGCTTTTAGAACATATAAATGGAATCATCTAGGGCCTTTCCTGAACTATTGCTGGAAATAAGGGCTTTCTTTTCAACTTCTGTGTGTTGGCTATGCATGATCTATTTGATTTTCCATTATGAAGAAGTCAGTGTACTAGGAGCAGCAGCCTTTCTTCTACATATATTATGAATGCATGCCACCTAATCAACTACAGGTTTAAAAAATAAATGACATCAGTAATTATTCCAAAGTTTCCATCTAATCTCACAAACTTCAGTCTTGGCCAGCAACATCTCATTTGTAATGATGAATAGATAGTATCTAGAGAATAAAAGACTGCTGCAGAGGTAGCCTTTGTCACTTAAAAAAAAAAAAAAGAATTTTCAGGGCAGCCTAGAAGTTTTTAGAGATTGTGATGAACAAAAGAAGCAGGGGGCAGCTTTCATTTCTGCATCTCCACATGGCATGGGACTTTAATGCAGTAATTATCTTAGTGTTTAATGCTAATGAGTTAACTCTCATCTAGCAAATACATAGCAGTTATATTTTGGTGGGAAAAAATACAGAATATCACAACAGAAGTTTGAAGACGTCAGGAAGTTTAATTCAGCTAGCAAAATATATTTCATTAACAGCAACAAAAAAAGGAGTGGATAACGAGACATGAGGAAATGTGCTTGTCTCCAAGGTAAAAGAAAACAGTGAAATCCTTCTCACACCATCACTGGGAAACGAGGAAACGAGGGAGGAGCAGCAGCACAGGTGGAGCATCTACCTCATTTGGAAAGAAAGGTGCTGTGATGGGCAGCCGGCTCCAGGCAGCCTGCCCTGAGAGAGATGCGTGAAGTTACCAGTCTGTTGAGAATCTGATAGGGTCAGCACGCAAATCTGCTCACTGATCCTGTGAGTATCGTGACGTCATCAAATGATAGTGCTTGGAGGAATTAATACAGTTGGTTAAAATTTACTGAGCATTTACTATTATAGCTGGCACTGTCCAGGCACTGAAGATAAAGCAGTTAATAAGAGACCTAGATCTCTGTCCTCAAGAAAGTTATTATCAAATAAATTATGAATGTGATTTTGGGTAATGGCAAAAGCTGTGAAGAAAAATTAAGGCCAGGGTGTGGGGACTGTAAATGAAGGGTTGAGTTGTTTTAGAAGAGTAGTCAGGAACTGATTTTTGTGGAAGAGATATTTAGTTAGGGACCTGAATGATATGAAGGTGTCAAACATATAAATGTCTTTGGGAAGAGCACTCTAGGCAGAGAAATGCCAGTGCACAGGGCCTGAAGTAGGGGTGAGGTCACACATTTGAGAAATAGCTAGAAAGTTAGTGGAGTAAGTTAGGGAGAGTGGGTAAAGATGAGTTGGGAGAGAGGTAGTTAGGGCCAGATCATACAGAATCAGGCCTTAGTAAGGAGTTTGGATTTTATTCCAAATGTGATCAGAAGCCATTGGAGGGTTTTGAGTAAGAAGAGCAGTAACGTGATCTGCTCTATATTTTAAAAATGATTGCTCAGTATGCTATAAGGAATTACACTGTGGAGGGTTAAGTATAAAAGCAGGGAAGCCAATAAGTAGGCAATTGCAACATCCCAGGTGAAGATGAAGATGAAGATGAAGATGCAATAAGTGGTAGCAGTAGAGTAGTGAGAACTGGTTGGATTCTGGATTTATTTTGCTAGTAGACATAATAGGACCTGCTGACAGGCTATGGGGTGAGAGAAAAGCAAAAATCAAGAATGACTCTACCACTTACTATATGTGTGACATAACAAGTTACCTTAACGTCTCTGTGCCCCAGTTCTTCATCTGGAAAATGGGAATGAAAATAATGATTCCTACCTCATTGAGTTTGTGTGACAATTATTGCATGAATTCACACATAGCTCTTAGAAAAATGCAGCATATGGTTATTGTTCTCTAAGTTAGCTGTTATTATTATCACACAGACTTTTCTGCCCATAAGCCATGCTTATATCCTAGACCCTATCATATCCTAGACCCTATCTTGCCAATAATTGGAGTACAGTCTGTGTGGAGCTCTAGAGGAATCTTTTAGGCTATTTAAATCTAGAAATCTTTTGGGATTATTTAGTTCCAACAGTTCTAACTTCTTTTAAAAGAAAAATTTAGCAGATGCAGAATCTAGGCCACAGAGAGGTTAAGTGAGTTAACTAAGATCACAGAAGTAATTATAGGGGCTGAGCTGGGATGCCTACTTGGATCATTTTCACTGCATTTTTAAATCTGTCTTTATTTTAATGTGAATTTCTTAAGTTTTCTGTATCCTATCAAATTTCATATCTCTATTAATAAAGTCACTTAAATATTTTTGAAATGTCATTGTTCATTAACAGTGATTACCATGTAGAAATTATATTTGACAATTTTTGAGTCATATAGGCTCAGAGATGTATAAATCCATCGGGTATTACATTTGTATTTTGATTTGCTTTGTTTTTAGCAATGACAAGCAAGACTCAGAAGTTCAACAAATAAAATATTCCCTTCAGTAAGAAAGATTTAGTAGGTAAGCTATTGGGAAATATACTCTGGTAAGAATATTATTTCATGAAGTCTTGAGCAACACAGGAAACAGTAAGGAAAGCAAAATGTGTTCACATTACAATAGCACTGTGCAGGGGAAAAAAGCACTGGACTAGGCATGAGTTAATGACATAGATTCTAGTCCAAATGCTACCTCTAACTAGTTGTGCTGTTTCAAAGAAGTCACCCAGCCTCCCTGAACCTTAGTGCTTTGCACGTAAAATGAGAGGAAGGGGCTAGGTGAATTTGGGATCTGCGCTATCACTGGATCACTAAGGTACAGTTTAGTGATATTGTCACCATTTTTAACTTTATTCATTGAGTCTTTAAAACCGTTTGAAAAATATTGGCTATAGATAGCTTAGGAGTTGGGGGAAAGAGTTAAAAATAGAATCAAATAAATGGATTTTCTCTGAGCAAAAGGCAGTCATCAGTTTTATAGAATCTGAGGACTGGTATAAGGAGTGAGCAGCAGGGTGATTTTAAGAGCTCTTCCTGGGAAATTTCGTGACTATCAGACACAACATTAGTCTAACCTTGTGGTGTCCTGCCCTGACCTTTTGTGCTATTTGTAGTTCCTGCCTCCAGAGTTTGGCATTCTTCCCTCAAACCCAGCCTAAGACTTTACTTCCCTGCACTGTTAGACGCCCTCCCTCTAAGCATGTTTCACCTGTTCCTGTAAGGGGGCCCTAACTGGTCACTTCTGGAAGCTTCTTGTCTTCCAGCCCACTTGTCTTCATTCTCATCTATCAGGCTCCCCAGGATTCTGGGTGCCTTGCCATTATTGTACTTTCTTTCACTGCCCGAAGTCAGTTTCATCTCACAGTCTGCCCACCAGATGGGCCCAACCAGTCCTTGGACTCTGCCATACCTGTTGGAACTTCTGAAGCTATTCTGACAGCAAGGTCCCAGAATCTGCCACCTTCTCTACAGTTCCTAGGTCTGCAGGTGTTGAATCACTCACCAGTACTTCCCAGCACCACCTCCAAACGGCTGCTTATTCATCATAAGCTTTCTGGTGAAAGGCCTGGTCTGTAGGGGCTTATTCTATTTTCAGAGATGAGCTGAAAGCCACTGGTGCTATACTAAGGAACATCTGGTACCTCCCTTAACACCCCAGTCATTTGCTCAGTTCCATGGACTCCTAGGGAAGAAGTCAGTTACTCTCGCTTATTTAAAAATTCAGATGGTGGGTTTGGCATATTGTCAGGAGTAGAATTAGGGCCTCTGAGCCACATGCTACTGTCATGTTTTAAAGGATAACTCTTAAAGATTTGAAAGGATATAGAGCTCATTTATTCAAGAAACTTATTATAATGGTATTTTAACACAAACTACATGTAAGGGATATGCTTGGGACTACAGTTAAAAATAGTGAAAAAGGCACATAAACCCCCTGGTAAGGTCTGAGGTATCTAGAAGACTTGGAGATAGCTACAGATACTCTTCACTTGTCTTCCTTAGAGCACATATGCAAACTGAATCATAGAAATGGTCCTAAACATGCCATAGTTACCCAAGGTAGATATACAAACTACTATTGATTTTATTTTCTTTGGTTATGTACAACTATTTTGAAAGGAAAGAACAAAATTCCATGTCATGTACATTATATTAATAGGTACTCAATAAGAGCTTATTGTATAAGTAAATTAATAACCAGATGTTTTTATGAAATGATCATGGTCAAGTCCATTACCATGGAAGTCAAAATAGAACTGAGTAGCTGTAACTCCTAGCTATTGTTTGGCAAACACATAGAAAAGAATCCAGTGTTGTATATTCTGCAGACTCCAGACTTCTTAGACTTGAGAGTTAACTCTATTCCCAAAGCCTGACACAGAAAAGCCAGCAGGAAAATTTCCACACTGACCAAAACAATGATAGTTTTTCTGTTACCCCTATAAAATTTATCATGATGTTAGCTGTTGACAAGGGCTACAGAAGAGACTGGGAAATATTGCTGTCAACAAAAAAAGCACTTTAATATTTATGCTTTTGACCCCAAATGAAATTTAGGTGGTTAACTTAAAAATGACTCAAATTTACTTTAACAGAATATTGATTTGTACAGTGTTCAATACTTTAAATATTTATATCCCTTCAATCTTCAAATGTTTTTAAGTGGTTCTTGTGTTGTAATAGAAAGAAAATAGTCAGATGTAAATTCAAATCTCAGCACTGCCACTTATGAACTTAAACAAGTTATTTAACCTCTTTAGCTTCCTATTTTTCTTCTGTAAAATGGGGTAATAATAATACTTAATTCATAATATTCTGAGACAATGTGTGTAAAATATCTATTATAGTGCTCTAGAAATAGTAATTATTTATATTAATACAGAATCTCACATATAGTAGATTCTTTTTTTAGAAGTTTCTTTCCAGAAGAATACAGATTCCTATAAATTATTATTAAATAAATGAAAAAATGAATAACTTTAGTATCACAGGACCTCAGGAATATTTTACTATTTATTATAACTTTACCTAGCTCTTTTTCACAGATCCATCGTATCACATTTTTTCTTTCGTGAATACGTATCCACTTCTGTAACCTCAGCCCTTTGGTGTCACACCATGGAAGTCTTGAAATATTTTGTTTCTCAGGCCAGGTTTCATTGGCCTGTCAAGGGAGAATCTTTCCTTCATCTGGGAACAAAGAGGACTGCACACAGGTTTGGGGTGTTTCCCTCCAAAGAGATAAATTATAAACATTAAACATGTGAACTAACAAGAACATAAGGTATTCTTCATATTTTTCATATGTTGCCCTACATCATGAGGATTTTGTCATGCGTGCTACTGAAAAATATTTCACGGAGGAGAGTAGAATACACATTTCAGTGCCCCAAAAGAAACTTGAAAAGTAGCATTTGGATATTGTCACGAACAATCACACTTGCTATGAAGAGGGAAGCAGATCACCTCAGCTCCAAGGAAGCAGTAACTATGGACGAACCCTTCTTTGACTGCCTCTCTTACAATTAGATATGGGTGGCAGTTCATCCCTGTTGAGAAATTCGAAACAATAAAAAGAAAGGACTTTCACAAGAAAGGGCTGTGCAAACAGTGTGGATAACATTTGACTACTTCTTAATGCTTTCTTGAACAGAAAACAAAAGGGACTTTATTGAAAAACCATTCTGACTGAGATCTGTTTCTGGGAGTTCTGAATCTTTCCTGTACTGCCTTATACAAAAAATTGATTGATTAATTTCTGGCCTATCAAGAAGAAGCCTTCCCTGATTAAAGGCCAAATACTTCCCCCAAACAGTGTCTCACTTTTGTTTAATTTTATATTCCTTCTGGATTTTAACGTTTATTTATATTGGACTAACATATGTTCAATAATTGCTTTTTAAAAATCATATTCTTTTAATATTTTTGTTTAAGAAAAAAGCCTTTACTTGTTAATTATAATATGATGGAATGGTATTGGTCAGGATAGCATCAGCAAAGGTTAGTTGCCTGCCAAGAAGTCTCTATTTTGATGCCTTCCTATTGGTACAGGTCAGGCTCTCCTTAAAGAAAAAGAAGCCTGGGTATATATTAAGTTACTTGAGAAGAAAAATGCTGATATTTGACCATTTTTGACCTACCAGACTGGCAATTTCACCCTCATCCACCAAAGGTGGATTGTGGCCTCAGAGTAGAACCATTTTAACCAGGTTCATGGAGATTGATATACAAACTAGAGTACCACTTTCACAACTTATGACAGCCACTGTAACTGCCATGGGAAAAACAGCTACCAGTACTGACTGGCCAGGGGGATGGATCTGCCAAATAAGCCAGTCCCTATCAAAGCTACAGAATGTATATATTTCTTGTGAAGAAAAAAAATTTAATTAAAAATTCCATTAAAATACACACAAACATAAAACTAGGTATAAACCAGGGGTGGGGAACCTTTTCAAGTTGGAAGGCCACATTACTTTAGCTATAATCAAATAAGATTTGATTTGAGAAATTTGAGAAATTTCAATTAGATATCCTTAAAAATGTACATTATTTTGTAAAAATCTACTATGTACTTAACAATTTCAAAAAATCAAAACTATTTGTTAATTTTAAAGTTAAGTAACCTTTTAATGACTTTGTTGTGTCTGATTTTTGTTGGAAAGCATTTGAGTATTTGGATGCAGCATAGAGGTCCCCAGTTTCAGTTGATCCTTTACATGGGTATCAGTCATTTGTGATCTTAAGGGCGTCTTTATTTGGGTTAAGTAGGAAAATGTAGATTTGTATCAGTAAGTGGTTGAAAAGCAAGAAAGCATTTTTCAGGTATGTTGGCAAAGGTTTGGGTATTCTACTGCATTTTTCCATATTTCGATTGGATCTTTCTTAACATCAAACAATGCCTTTAAAATGTCACCTACTGAGAGCTCAATCAATTCCATCTGTAGTTCTTTAGGTGATATCAATTAACTGGGTGAGGCTGAAATGCTAATTTGAGTTTGATATCATGATTCTTAAAGTCAGTGAACCTTTTATTGTATTCTCCAATTAATAGGTCTATATAACAGCTGCATATTCTTCAAATGATTCACATATATCATCCTGCTCATCAATGACCTTTGCTAACTGGGAAAAATGTTTATCTGAAATTTCCTTTTCAAGAAGTGTTTTGAAAAAAGATAGCTTTTTTTGAAATGCTTGAACTTTTTTTTGCCACATATCATATATAGACTTAGTTTTACCTTGCAAAGAAATACTCAAGTTCTTTTGATTTGACATGATATATCACACAGAAATGCTGCATTCCTACAGAAATCTTGTTTCAATAATTCACATTGCTGATTCTATTCTTCAAAATTTAACTATCTGTTCTCACAGAGATAAAATTTTGGCTAACCCCTGCCCCTGCAATAGCCAGCACACTTTAGAGTGAGACAGCAAATCCACAATGAATACTTCATCCTTCAACTTTACATGTTACAAAACTGAGGATGCTATGTTGCATTTGCATGAATATAGTTAACAATACTTACAGCTTGTTGCAAACTGTCATTTAAAATAGTAGCTTTAGCACAGCAATTTTGCTGATGCAACATACAATGAAAAGAAATGAGAGCATCTGGATCTGTTAATACTTTTTTTATCTGTGCAATAAACCCTTCATGTTTTCCTGTCATGGAAGGTGCACCACCTGTACATACACTCACTAACTTTACCAAATTCAGTACAACTTCATGACATTTATCTTGAAAGTTGTTGAAGATATCTATTCCCTCTGTTCTGTTTGCAAGAGTGCCCAAAGCAAGTAACTATTCATAACAAAGAAAATCTTCTGTTATGACCCAAATGAAGTATAAAACCTGTGTTGAGCCAGTAGTATCAGTTGATTCATCCAAAGCAATTTAACAATTTATATTTTCCTTTTGAAGTATTGTATGAAGTTGTTCTGTTAAGTTAAAGGCTAATTCATGCTGCCAATCAGTTACGGTTCTTTTTGAAAGAGGCAGTCGTTTGCATTTTGAAACGTTATCAGAGTCTAAGTGTCCTATAACTTCGACAATGCATTCTTTCCCAATTTTTACATCACTGAATGGCTTCCCTTTCTTCCAAGTATATGAGCTACTTTATGATTTGCTTCAGTGGCATTACGTCCAGGTCTTCTTGCTCCTTGAAAGAATTGCCTTTGCTTTTACTTTTCATCTTTTAATTTCTTTAATACAAACTTTTTTGCTTCTCCCTCTAATTTAAAATATTTGTGGTCCTTATTAATGTTATAATACTAATGAGCATTGACTTTCATTAATGTTGATATTGCAGTGTCACAAAGCAAGCAAATCATCTTTAGCAGAAACAAGATAATATTGCAATTCCAAATCCTCATTAAAAAAAATCTGTTTTCTTCCGTAAGCATTCTCTTGGTCTTCTTTGACATGATGGGCTGTTAAGCAGACAGAATTAAAAAATACTGTTGAGCTGTACAACTATTCACAAATTCCACTTCAAACACAAATCCAGTGCACCGTTGTCAAAAGCTGATAATAGACTAGCGTACTCAACCCCATAAAGTATCACAAACCAGCCTCATGTGGTAGTGGCTCCAGTCAGGTGGTGCCACTGGTCAACTAAGTCATGAGCCTAGCAGTTGTCACTTTAGCTCTTACGGCTTACCAATGTTCTCATTGTGCCAGTCAATCTGGGAGGATCATTTTGTTGAAACTTACTTTATTCTTTGGTATTTTAAATACATTCATTTTAAAAATAAAATAAAAATGCAAAAGATGAACAAAAATGTATTAATAAAAATAAAAAGATTTGTTCTGTAAAATCTGGACTAAAATTTCGACTAAATCTGGATTTAGTCGAAAAGCCACACTTAAGGACCTAGACAACCACATGTGGCCTTAAGGCTGCAGGTTCCCCACCCCTGCCCTAGAGAATAAATATGCTGACCTCACTCTCTAGGGAGATTTCCATTGGCTGAACACAATCAGAAGCCAGAGGGCCAATGAGCTT
Organism: Propithecus coquereli; assembly: GCF_000956105.1. Lineage (NCBI taxonomy): Eukaryota > Metazoa > Chordata > Mammalia > Primates > Indriidae > Propithecus > Propithecus coquereli. The sequence continues at coordinate 497,426 of NW_012138302.1, read as the reverse complement.
TTTGATGCAGCTCACATAGGTCAGTCCCCTGGGGCACAGAGAAAGGTGGAAAAGAGCAGCGTTAATCTGGAGAGCAAATGGGAAATATCCAATATAGTACTCTCTTGCTGAAGGTAACAGAAAACCTAACTCAAGCTTGTCTAAGCAAACAAGGGGATTTGTTGACTTAGGTATCTGAAAAGCATAGGGATAGCTCCATCTTCATACCTGGCCCAGCGTGATGCAGCATCTCAACAGATGATGAGTCACTGGGACTCAGTATCTTTCCGTCTCTCAGTTCTGTTCTCTTCCATGCAGACTTCACTCAAAGTCTCCATGTGGCGGCAAGATATCTGATAGCAGTTTCACATTGCAGTCAAGAAAGAAAACAGTAAAATAAT